>NC_136488.1:60154591-60229591 GCF_053919585.1 Euprymna scolopes
GGGTCCTGTTGTCACATTTGGGCTGATGCATCTGCTACTTGTCTCTCACTTCTGGACAGGGTTTAAAAAAGAGTCGCCAATCTGATAGGTCCTGAACTGTCATCTAGGTTTCAGCCTCTGTCCCATCGACGAAACGTTGCATCCCTCTGCCTGTTCTACAAGTACTTTAATGGTGAATGCTCTGACAAACTACAAGTACTTGTACCCCCTAAACGTGAATACCTCTGACAAACCTGACAAGCAGCTAAATCCCACCCCTTCACAGTAGAAATCCCTAGATGTAAGAAGGCCTTTTACTCCAATAGTTTCTTCCACAGAACTGCTAGACTTTGAAACTCCCTTCCGGGATTCTGCTTTCCCAACTGTACTGACATGCAGAAGTTCAAGTATAATGTGAACAGACATCTTGCTGCTTGTCTCTCTTCATAATGTCCCTACAACATATGTCCCAGATAGTAGCCCCCTACTTCAAAGTGGCTCTGTGCCTTGTTTGGGGTTAAAATTGAATTAAAAAAAGGATTTGCAACATTTAAAAAGAAAATTACAATACTGCTATAAACACTATCAGAAAACAAGAACTTGGATCCAGCTACTGCCTACAAAATATCACTTATCTTGAACATAACCCAGAAGCAATCCGATCGATATTTACAATGTGATTTTTCAGGGCTACTATTCCTGCTCCTTCTCATTCACCAAAAATCTTCCATCTCAAAATCTCAAATTGCCGAGATTGTGACCTTTCCCTCCAGGATAAAGATTCTTCAAATGTTAAAGAACAACCCATTGCTATCGCTACAGCTGAGATTAAATGCTACTTCCGTGGACTTCATAAACATGCTCATTTGTTCTGCTCAGCTCAAAACAGTAAATGTCACAAATGTGGTAAGCAGGGACATTTTTTAAAGATTTGTCGGTTGGCTTCTTCCCAGAAAACCCTTTTAGCTTCCATTTACTGTATCAACTGCATCTCTTAAATGCCTTTCTATAACAATTGTGACGCTCAAGATAAACAGACTAAATCGCAACACTCTTACTGATACTGGAAGTTCCAAAACTTTCATTGATGTAAATATCGTGGAAAAAAACAAATGGAAAATCTTTTCCGGTTCTAGTCAAATATCGATGGCTAATTTGTCCTTATCTCACCGTGTAATCAGATACTGCATGGCTGACCTCGAGGTAAAAGAAAATTTCTATTTTAAGAATCAAGTTGCTGTTAATGAGAACCTTTAGGACATAATTTCCTTGACCAACATTCTCACTTTACAATTCCGGTCAGTGGTACCAAACCAACCCTGAAAACAGCTGCAACAATACGATATCCATCTCTCTTCTCAAAACTAAACCTTAACTGTAAACCCATAGCGGCAAAATCTAGATGCTATTCGTCCAAAGATTAGGAATTTATTGCAGTTGAAAGAAAAAAACTTCTTAAAAAAGAGATTGTAGAGCCCAACGAATCACCATAGAGATACCAGGTCCTAAAAACGACTAAGAAAACCATAAAAAAAAGGATGATTGTTGACTATTCCCAAGCCATCAACAGCTCAATCCATATCTCCTGCCCTGCATTGACAAACTAGTTTTCTGATATCACTAAGTATCGCACTTTCAGCATGTTAGATCTTAGGAGTGCCTACGATCAAATACCCATCAGGCCACAGAAGAAACTTTACACAGCATTTGTAAGCCTGTGATGGTTCATACAAATTCTGTATGATTCCTTTTCGAGTTACAAATGGAGTTGCAAGTGTTGCAATATTTTGAACCTTATAATGGGGTATATATTTAATTGCCGCCCACATCGGCAATATTTGGCACAAGGCCTGGAAAGTGGGATACCCACAGGCTCCCTTAAAGGAGGGGCACTCCTGCAATTTTAAAAATTGCCTGAGTAACCCCGTCGGCATTCCCCGGTCGGGGCGCCTCAGGCAGCAAGCAATAAACTTGCCCCACCGGAAAGCCCGGTGGCATGGCCTGGGAGGGTGGACCTCCTAGGTATTACCCAGGCGGTGTACCTCAGTCCAACAGGTGCTGGGCCGGTTCCCGGCCCCTCACCTGTTGGGCTGAGTGTCAAGTGACGAATCCTTGACTTGTACTACCCTGTCTCCCTGCAGCCGAAGCCGCTAGGAGACATCCCATCAAAATGACCTTTTAATGGGGTATGATCCCACACAGTCGGACGATTCTATTTATAAACGATGCTGCTAAGAACTGACGAATCAAATTCACGTTCTGCTACAAACCAATCAGGAACCAGAATTGCTTCATAAATATTAAACCTTTTCTGGAGCAATTTCACATGTTCTTTCCCGGGTTTCGACACGGTAAGAATATTTTGTTCTGTGGAACTGTCTACTACAAACAAGTCACCTACCAGGACTTGTGTGTAACAGCGAACCATCTGAAACTCAAAATGGCTTACACTTCTAGAGCAAGTTTTCAGAGGGTAATAGAGGAAATCATTTCTATCAAAAACTTGAGAAGTACTGTGGTATGTGTCAATGTCTCTATTTGTGGCTACTGTAAAGAAATATCTTCTGACACTGAACACAGAAAAGTGTTCCTATAATTTGAAAAACATCAAGCTACTAGAGTACATTGTCAGAAATGGTGCCCTGAAACCAGGCCTAGAGTGACTGAAACCTCTAATGGAATTGCCAATTTCTGGGAATATGACTACATTGCAATGAACCCGTGACATGTGTGCACATTATTCTCAATATGTTGTGTCCCTTTCTGAAAAAAAAATCATTTACTTACTCAAGTAAGCATTTTTCCATTGTTTACTTCAGCCATTAGAACTTTTCATAATCTAAAAAGAAGAATATTGATAAATCTGTCATTTCTGCCATTAATCCTTATTCAAAAGTGATGAATCTGTTTCAATAATAGCTGCCTCATTAAGACAACAAGATTGGCCCATAGTTTTCTTTCGCTCAAAGTCTTTATGAAGTCAGACCGTGATAGAAAAAGAGAGTGTACACTATAGTTCCAGTCATACGAAAATGGTGAATTTATCTGATCGGTCGACAATTTCAACTTATCACGAACCAAAAATCAATCTCATCCATGTTCAACCTGAAAACCACAAGTAAAATAAAACAATGAGAAAATTACAAGATGACAGGTAGAACTTTATTCATTTGACGTCTCCCATCACCTGAAAATGAAAATGCTGCACTCAATGCACTTTCTAACAAGCTCGGCTGATTTTCAGAACATACATTGAGAATTGTGCTACTTGGGTATCATAAGAATGACACAAATAATCTAGAATAGGAATTTGCCTTATTCAGTTGAAGATGTAAAAATAATTACAAGCTCCCACCAAATATGCACAGAAAATAGAGCAAGGTTCTATAAACCCCTTTCAGCAACACTCATGAAGGCCACTCAGCCTTTTAAATAATCTTAATCTGGATTTCAAGGGTCCACTACCTTCTAAAACATAAAATGAATACTTGCTTACAATAATAGAAGTATTCAAGGTTTACCTTTGCCATCAGCGGCTGTGATATAATAGCCACAACAGTTGTTCATATGATTTGGGGGGGGGGGGGTTGGGATAACTTTTCTTTTTTTTTTTTATTGTGATAACTGTTGTTATTATTTATTGTTATACTCAGATAAGGATTTAACTTTCAACCTGCAGAAGACTGTCACTTGGAACTGATTGTTATTCAATGCTGTTAAATATTATGCCACGGGTTTTTGTAAACAGTCCTAGCATGAATTTTGGGAAGTTAGTTCCTGGGACTTATCATTTGAATTTCAAAATAACTGTTTTGAATATTTTTCATTAAATCGTTGTAATTAATATTATTAATACCACTACTACTATTAATATGAACAAAACTATTGCAGATGTGTGTGTGTGTGTGTGTGTGTGTGTGTGTGTGTGTGTGTGTGTGTTTGTTTTTTAGAGGCCTGGCAAGACAACAGAGAGGACAATCAAGCAAAAAAGCCCTAAGCAAAATTCATTTCAAAGCGGTAGGCAAATTTGGGCATATTCATTGGTTTGAAAATATAGTTTTTTTTTTGTTTTTTTTACCAATTGCCATAAAATTTAAAAAATTGAATAGTATTATAATCTTCAAAAAGCCTGCAAATTTTCATGTAGTTTTGTCCCATAGAACCAAAGATATGACAATCACAGGGTTATCTTCCTTCTCTGTATTGCTGGAAAAATATTAGCCTCCTACTTAATCATCTGATAATGCACTTGGAGCATGGTGACTTACCTGTGAGTCAATGTGGTTTTTGTGCAGGCATTGTTGATATGATCTTCACGGTCAGAAAACTTCAGGAAAAATTCCAGGAGTAGTATCAGGATCTGGTCACTAGATTTGTGGTTCTGACCAAGGCATTCGACACAGTAAGCAGAAATGGCCTCTGGAAAATCATGGCCAAGTTTGGTTGTCCGGAATGCTTCATACTTATTATCTGCTAGTTTCATGATTGCATGATGGCCCGTGTACTTGATAATGGTGAGGTATCATCTGATTTCCCAGTAAGCAACAGGTGAAACAAGGTTGTGTACTGGTGGCCACTTTCTTCAGCATAATGTTCTCGGCCATGATCAGATGTATTTCTGACTCGGATCCTGGTGTTGGTATCAAATATTGTAGTGATGGTGAACTGTTTAATCTACAGCATCTCGTTAATAAACTCTATCATCATTCACGATCCACTCTTTGCAGATTCCTCAATGACAAATATGCAATATGAACCACTTCTTGTAATCCCATGATAATTTTGGACTCACAATTAGTGTTAAGAAGACTAAAGTGATGTTTCAGTCCTCTTCTGGAGAACAACACCCACTGCCAAAGATTCAGGTTTGTGACATTGACCTCAACACTGTTGACAAGTTCACCTATCTTGACCATAGTCCATATTAATGATGAGATTAATAACTAGTGAAATCAAGCTCTGCTTTTGGAGGGCTACACAACAACATCTTGGACTGCAGAGATATCCATCTTAAAACCAAATTGCAAGTGTACTGGGCTGTTGTCATCATTGTTTTTGGTAATCTTGCACACCTGTGAAATCGAAAACAAAAAATTACAACTAATAATGTTCACCAAACGCATTGAAATTTAATTTCTACCGATCTATATATTTTTAAAGTGTGGAAACTGTAAAATTTATTTTATCTGAATTTGTTATTATTGAAACATAAAAAAAAAATGGCATTGCTTTTTGGGAGGTTGTTTCTTAGTTTTGGATAACTTTAAGCTGACAAGAGAGTAAAAAAACAAACAAAACAATGACTTACCCTAACACTAACCCTAAGTCTGAGAGGATGCTTGCTACTTGGACATTGGGGTAGTGATAGGATAAATCATTTTGATTACTATTTTAGGAATTTATTACACTAGTCAACAAAACAAAAAAGGGGCAAAAAATATAATTATACAACTAATAAATGTTACCAAAGGCAAGATAAGTTATTCTTCTACATATCTAGATAAACTTTTTGTGTTTTAATTTATTTTAAAATGTTCTTTTTTTTTACTTATAAAAAAAAGTAGTGCAAAGTTTGTTGTATTGAGAATGAAAACAAATGGTAGTTTGTTCACAGTGTTTACAGCCAGTTCGAAGCCTCAATAACTAGCACAAAAATCGAAAATTAAACAAAATGCTGATAGAACATTACATTTTAGCATGATTAGTGATATTTATTGGGTGTGTTTTTACAAGTGTTTTCTTTCATTTTCGATTTTTGAGCAATTACAGAGGCTCGACTATAGCTCTAATGCGATCAACATTTTTATTTCATTCTAATTCGACCAGCATTTAAGTAAAAACGCTTTAAAATGAGTTGGAGCACAAAAACTTATCCAGGTATGTAGAAAAGTAACTTAACTTGGCTTTGGTATTATTTATTATTTTTATTCTGTATGTGTTGGAAATGTGGCTCAGCAGGATAACCACTCTTCAGTCGGAATCCGTCGATATTAGAGGTCATGATTGCAAATGCAGGGATATCTATAAGCCGATAGTGGTAGAGTATCGCTGTGATTATTAAAGATAAATTTAGCGAGATCTCTGACTTACAGAAGGGTCCTACCGAGTCACATTCACATCCACATAAATTTGAAAGACGTGAACAACTTTGGAAAAATAACAACATCCAACAAAGAACTCAAGATCGCTCTATTAGGATAAAATAACATTTATTGTTTAAGAAAAAGTAATTCAACTCATTCCAACGTTAAGGGTTTTGCAACAAGTGCCCATTAAACAGTCTTGCTAATGTGCGTCTTGAAGAAAAAGGAAAAGTTCATGGTTACAGATTTGTATGTGATAGGGAATATGCGTGGTCATTTTCTGGAAGGAAAATAAAATCATTACTTGTTTAAGTAACATGCGTGTGTGTGTGTATGTGTTCAATACGTATGTAAACAGCAGTTTGGAATAACTTGTTGACAAGAATTAATTCTCGTTTGATATGGTATATTCCATGTTGAGACTTTAGGTGTATGGCATGCGTAAAGTCATGTTAGTGGTTTAACGTCACAAGAACGGAGTCGTCAGCAATGTTGTTTACTCCTAAAACTGTATCTTGGACTGGTTTGATTTACGCACGCAAAAGCCTATATAGGAGAGTTCTGGAACATTCTGGATTATTTGTTGTATTACTACATGCAAAGTGTAACATAGTTCATTTATTGCATGGGGCACATTACGACGTGTCTTTACACATACTTCATACGCGTGCTTGATGAAAACTATGATTGCTATGAAATGTCTTTGCCGAAGATTTGTTCCAGCCATATATAGTGGATGCTACATATGGAAATTGGGCGAGACAAAGCATGAAGCCACTTGATGTAAGGTAACAAGAACGAAAGATGATTATGGTAGACAGGAGGTGCCTGTTGACTTTAGTCTTGAAAAGATCAAGACTGAAGGAAACAGTGAGTCCTTGGACTGCATGGTTGTGGAACTCGATAAAATAAAATCGATTTTTAATTAAAATTCCCTTTCCATTGTTATATATTCATTTTTTTCTCCCTTTTCTGCTTTGTTGGCTATTCTAATAAATGACCGCAAAAAAATTCAATAAATATTCCGTAAAGCAACAATAATTTATTGCGTATTTGTAGCCACAGATAATAAAGAAACGCATGCAGAAACACACGAGATTTTGTGTAAGTTTTTTAACGCACAGATGTGTAAACGTAAACTTGACCTTGAAAACAAACCGCCTCACGTCGATAAAGTGTCACGCACGGCGGGGGTCATCTTTAATGTGTGAGGGGAGGGGGGCAGCGTATTTCAAAGGTCAAATAAGGGTCATATGTAAGCAATTACTTCTACAATTTAGATTATATAAGATACTTTTTAATATAACAAAAACAAATATATTTTAGAGTGTCTTCGTTAATATCTACATATTTTGGTCACACAATGTGGGGGAGGGTCGATATTATTTCCCTCAAGGGCATTGTTTCTCTGCAAGTGCACGTAAGCCGATTGAGCGATTTAAAACGAAGAAACCAGAGTAAATGTAGAGTTATCGCCCTTGATTATTCAGTGTCTACTACAGCAAAACAAAATGGCGTCTAGGAGAATGTGTAGTATGATTCGTCTCGCCGGGTAAGTTTATGAAAAAGATAAAAAAAATAATGCTAAAAGCTGATTGTTATGAATTTATTAAAATGAAAACATTTTAACTCGGCAGCGTACTTTTTTTTTACGTTAGCGTTTCCTAAGTGTTTAATCAACATATCGCTACTAGAAAATGAGGTTTGTGTACCTTTTCAACGTTCCCCTAAAAAATCCTTTTGCAAAAAAGCCGGTGATTAATTTTTTTTTTAAATTCAATTTATAGTTATAAAATTATATTCCAATTTAAGATGTAAGAAGTATTTATAAAGATTTAAAGTTGCCCTGTTCTTGTGCAGTTTATTGACAGTGCTCATTATTTTTAGATCTGATTTTTAAGTTAAATTGCAATTGTAAGGTTGACGTATAGAAAAGGTACAAAAATACCCTCCCCTCCCCATGTTAAGAATGGCTTTTTAAATAATAACGTTATTATTTACGTCCGGATCACTCTTTGCACTAGTACCAAAACTGATTTTGTTAACTTTAATATTAAACAGGGAGGATAAAAGCAGAAAATATCCAAATGTAAAGACTTGATAAGATATTTTTAATCCGTATTAACTTATATATGTAACTTTTTATTTTTTTAAATTGTAATATATATATATTTGAACTACAAATCGAATAACATCTTTAGAAAGGAGAATCTGGAACGTTGAAAATCGTACGCGATCAAAATCCATTTGCGACGGGCAGACAAGGTCATAAATTATCAAATAGATTCCGGTGGGGTTAAGGCGTCTATGAGATAGTTCGGTTCTCTCTTAAGGCCATCCTCCCAGACATCACTGCTTTGAGAAAGTTTTGCTTTTTGTGGCCTGATATACTCCTGCTGAGAAATGGTGTTCCCGGCTCCTTTGACACCATTTCTTGTAAGAAATGAAGGTGCTTCTACACTTTATTGCCGAAACTCGAGACGCCATTTTATTTCACGCACCTGCTGGCCAAATCCAGGGCAGACTATGGCCGAAGCATGAAATAAATAAGAAAAAAAAATTAAACTGGAGAACGATTGCCATTAAAACAAAAAATAAATAAATAAAAAACAACCGACTTCCCCGTTAAAAAAGAAAAACAAAACAAACAATCATTTAAATTAATTTGTTGTTGAACTTTCAAAGTTGCTTTAATTAAAAAAAAATGTTTAAAATTATATATTTGTTCGAAAAAAAAAAAAATTTTTTTTTATAAAAATCCAATGTTGCTTTTATTACAAAATTGTTTAATTAAAATATATATATATATATATATATATATATTACGCAAACTTTGATAAATTTTTATACAATAAATGTTTTGGTTTTCAAATGGCGCTCGCCCAGTTTAAACCATTATGAATATGTCATTTCATTTTCTGTTTTTAATAATAAAAATATATATACGTTCCATGAAAAACTTTCCCGTTCTCATTAATTAAATCGAAACATTTCCAATTAAACAATTACGGATATTTTTTTTATTTACTTTTTTTTCATAATTCTTTCCGGAAGTTTAATTTTTTTTTATTTATTTCATGCTTCGGCCATAGTTTTATAAATGTTCTCCACTAAATTTGGCCAGCAGGTGCGTGAAATAAAATAGCGTCTCCAATTTCGGCAATAAAGTGTAGAAGCACCTAAATGAATACTCCCTCCTTTCTTAAAACTCAGTTAAGGTATTTACTGTTAAGTACAAAGAAAGAAAAAAACAAATTTGATCTTTGGTATTTAGTTTACCGACCCCTCGGAATTCACCTTTAAATTTGTCGACTTTTATAGGTTTTCGGGTACGCTCAGAAGGAATATCGCATTTATTTTTTGCGCAAACAAGTAGTTATCACTATTGTTTTTGCTGGCAGCCATCTTTTTTGTTTTAGGAAAAAACGCCAAAAAGCCAAAACATGGCCTCTAAAACATTTTTCGGTTTTAAGGCCGAAATACCCCCCCCCCCCACCCTTCCGGATTTTTTTCAGCTTCCCGATATCGAAACGGACGATATTTTTTTCACTTTCTTAATTACATTATTTTTTTTTTTTCACTTTCACTCTCTTACTAAAATGCGCACACGCGCGTAGCCACTTGACGTTTCACAAGGTGCATGAATACATGGCGGACATTTTAAAAGAAATATTTTTCATAAAATAAAGTATTCTCCTCAGTTAATAGTAAAAATATTACTGTCAGTAAGTTTTCACGAGCGGTTTACAAAAGCATATTTTATGTTTTTCATTCTAAAATTAATTAAACTGCAGAAGCAACTGTTAAAATACACAAGTTCTATAATTGAATACCCCCCTCCCCCCCAAAAATGAACGAAAAACATAAAATATGCTTTTGTAAACTGCTCGTGAAAACTTAGTGACAGCAATATTGTCTTGAGTGACTCTCCACTACTGAGAGCATCCTGTGTGACTACAAAATCAGCAACTGTCTAAAATTGGATCTACCAGACTCTTGAAACATGTCATTTTATGCTGCTCGGAGTGTTTACTGACAAGAAAAGCAAAGTGAAGATTTGTTATAGAAAGCAAAACTGCTCCATTGGAATTACACTGTTTACTTGCATCTGCAATGAGGACATCTGAAGATCCTACAGCATTGCATCAATCGAGAGCAAGATGAGGGAATGGCAGCTCTGATGGTTTGGACATGTGTTGAAGGCAAGCAATGGTACGGTTGCAAAACTTGCTTTTGTATTAGAAATTGATGGCAAATGACTGAATGCTGAAATGGACAGACACCCTGCACAAAGATCTCTTTAAAACCAACCTTCACTCAAACTAAGCCTTTATCGTGTCAAGTGGAGATAAAAATCCATCATTGTGGACCCCCAATATAGTTTGGGATTAATGCATGAGAAAAAGATATCCTTTCAAACCTCGTATCATCTGATTCCATGCGACCCAGACTTTATGATATCTATATTGGGTACTCATGCAGAGAGTGATCGGTGCTGAAATAATGTTTTTATTTAAAAAGCCATTCTTAATATGGGGAAGGTGTTTTGTACCTATTTTGTACTTTAACCTTACAATTGAATAAAAAAACAAAACTTTAATAAAACTTTAATTAAACGTGGAAATAAGATTTAAAAAATAGCGCTGATCACTCTTTGCATTAGCACCCTATATTGTATATAAATTATTGTAATATTCATTTTCTTGGAGACTCCTCTCACCAAGAATTTCAATAATTGATTAGGTAATAACCTAACAAATTTAAAAAGTTGAGAAATTGAAGAGAGCTGTTCTCATGTTAGGAAATTCTCTCTCTGAGTTTTTTTTTTTTTTTTCATTGAAATTAAGTCAATTGAACCAGTTGAGATGTTATGTGCACTTTAACACCTGATGTTTGTTAATCCTACCTGTCACTGGGGGCACTGCTAGGGAATCATACCTTTCTACTGGGTAGTTGTAAAATATCAATCACAAATCTGGATAAAGGAAAATGTTCCAACTCTTATGAGAGGAGGGTAGGCGTTTTCTCCCTGGCAGGATCAATCCCTGATACTGAGAGCAATACTGTCTTTTAAGGACAACCAGAATGTGCCAAGTATACTTCCCTAATTAACTAAGAGAAACCAATTAAAGATTTGGAAATCATTTTAGAGTGGATTTGAGCGAATATTATGTAATTTCACCATCTTCTCTTTTTGTCTTTAATAAAAGAAATAAATATAGTTATCTGGGAGATTTAGATAAATCATTTCTGTCTTAAAATATTTCTGACTTCTTTTTAATAAATTCAGGTAAAGTTGCTTATTGATATAGTTTTATTGCTACCATGGTAAAATTGGATGCTAATCTCTTTATATTACCCATCATTTTTTTTTCCTTCCATATTTCACGTCTGATTAAACTTTTTTTATTATATTTAAAAATTATAGTATGATTTTTATGTACAAAAGAAAAGTTTGCTGTAAATGTGACCCTTGGTAATAAGGAAATTACTAAGATTAAAATTTTTTCATACTTCTGAGGAGGATTGTTTGCCGTAGCTCTTGTAAAATACCCCCCCCCCCACGCTATCTGTATAGTATCTGAAGAGATAAATACCAATTCTCTGGTTTTCCAATTGCAAGTTTGAAGTAAATAAAATAATAAATGCCCCCCCCCCCAAGAGAAAAGCATGTTAAAATTGCTTCAGAAATTTTGAGATGAAGATTCTGAATTTAGATTATTTTGATAGTATCACAGATAGTGTTCAATAATAATCAGTTCTAGATCATAATCTCAAAGATATAAGATCCAATTCTTATTACAGGTAATATTAGGAATCTAATAAATTAATTTCCACATGGTAATAGTTGACGGAATAACAATCTACACTTGTACATTAGATAAAGGGTTCAGTTAGTCTTTAGATTACAAAAAGATCAAAGTGTAGTATCTGTTTGATTACAAAGTTTAGTAAAATGCAATTGGAAAATAACCAGTTTTACATAAATGAAAACATGAGAAAAACATTCAAGATAACAGTAATCCGAATTCTGAAAGTGCACCTTAAGTTATAAAAATATGTTATTGATTTGCAGATTATCGATGCAACAATAAGTTTGATGTTATTCATGATAATTTTAGATATCATATTGCTTTTAGGAAAAAGTTTATCATAGAGAATATTTCACAAACTTGTTTTTTTTTACCTGTTATAGGGCGGATTGAACTAAATATTTTTTTTGTATTAAATATTTTATTTATTTATTTATTTTTTTTCAAACTTTCATATTTTTTGTGTTTGCATATATTTATTAGTGATCAGATGATTCCAATGATTTTCCAGATTCTGATTCTTTATAAATCTCTAAATATTTAACTATAAATTGTTTTATTGTTTTATCCCGATTACTATAAAAGACGTGTATTAAATGTGCATATATTTTCTCAAACGTAAAAACATTTGTATAGTTGGGTGATCTATAGATTTGTTTTACTGGAAGTTTCAATCAAATATTATTACTGCCAGCAGTGGAAGATTTTTTTTAAAACAAAATCAAATAAACAAAAAAGATAAATCATTTTTGGCATCAGAAAATAGGCACAATTTTTTCCAGTTCTGATACCCCCCACTAATTTTTTCAATTTCCGATTAATTGTTCCAACACTAATATTTATATTTCTGAAATTAGTGGCTAGTCCATGTCATATTGACAAAGCTAGCTCAACCATTCCAAGATTGATGAAGACACTCAGGAGGCCAGCTGAAGATGTAGTTACACACTATCAAAGCTGACATCGAGATTACCTCCAGTTTATAGTGTTCGCCGCTGGTCCCAAGATTGGCTGCCTATAATTATCTTAGACACTGCAGACCGTCGTGTGTGATCTATGTCCATCCAAGACGCTATTCTATGGACGGAGGCCACTCGATGAACGAGTGCCACCAAAGAATATTAAAGGATTTGTTAGAAAACTACGAGTGGATGTTTAGATTAAGATATGAAGATATTACTTGCCTTTCTATAAGGCTTGTATGATTCCTTGTCTAAATTAAAGATTAAGATTTCTTTTCACTATGTAAATGTCTTTTAAAATCATGTCAACCATTTGTAGAGTATCGGAACAAATTTAGTGAATGTAACTTGTAAATACAAAAAGTAAAACTTTAATTTCTCTCGTCTAAATTTTATGAGGGGGAAAGGGTTGAATACGCTAATCAGGTTTATATATTTGAAAAGTTAATTTTTTGAAGTTTGGTAAATATAAAATATTGCATTTGTAGTTTGTCACATTTCATCAAATTTTTGAAAAAATAAATCTGTTCCTGAAAGTTTGCTAAATCTAGCAATACACAAGAACAAATTGGAATTGCTTAAAATATCAAGGGCATGCATGGTTTGATTTTTAAAATTTGATTAAAAGAAATTGACATTTTACGCCTCACACATTTGGATATTTTTCTCTTTTAGATCATATGCTTTTCGTCAGATTTTTTACACTTTATTAAAACGTAAAATAAAACAATGAAATTTATGTGTCCTTTTTGTATTAGGAATCCAAATAGAGGACTAAAAATCTCAAATTAATGGTTTCCAAGTAATCTGCAGTAAATGCACATATACTGCAATACCATAAAAAATCCATGTATTCATTAAAGAAATTAGAATTTCAAGTTGAATTGTAATGCATTTTCTGCACAAAAAACGGAAATCTAATATTAGGACTGATTAAAAATGAATATATTGCAAGATTTTTTGGTATTGTAGATTGACACCTACTAAATTACTCCCAACTACCTCATCAAAATGTGATCCCCCCCCTCACTTTTTTTTTTTTTTTTTTTAGGTAATTGCATATGAAGACACTGAAAAACTTGTCAGAAAAAATGTGTAATTTTGTTAAATAATCTTGGGTTTGCCACTTAGGCTTATGGAAGGGTTTTATTTTGAAATGGGTACCGTTCGAACTTAAAGGAAGACTTTTGGAGATGGGGCTTGTCACTCGAATTTAAGGTTGATGGTACGACGGGTTCAAAGGTGGCACCTTTTAGGAGTTGGGCTTGTCACTCTGGCCTAGATTTAGTGGTAGCGTAATTTATAAAAAAAATAAAAAATAAAAACTTTTCAAATTGAAAAAATATCAAGAATTTAGAGTACTAATTGCTTTAAAAGGCAAGAATGGCTGATAAATGGAATCATTGTACATAAAATTTATGTGAAACTGATTCCTCTCTACTTTAAATTCTAAATTGCCATTTTTTTTTTTTCCCCACTGTTGAGCTATTCACACCTAATCGCCTTAAAAAAGCAGAATCTTTTACTTTTTTTTATATTGGTGGCTGAAAAACTATTTATTACTATTAAACTTAGAAAGTATATTTGAAAACCAATATTTCTTGAAGAACCGCCATTATATTAAAAGAACGATAAACTGCATTAATTTTAAACAAGTTTTCTTTGTTTTCTTCAAAATGAACCTGTAAGCTATGTTTACAAAATTCTATTTCAAAGTAAACATTCGACTGCTGCTGCTACAGCTGCTTGCTTATAGCTTAGAACTGAGTGATCAAGTCCAATTGTTTATTTTCACTGGCAAGAGTTTGATATTTTGGATGAGAGGTTAATTAAAAACGGCTGGTACCAAAAGAAATCCACATAAAATTATAATGCATAAAAAATAAAAACATTAGTTTACTTATTAACTGGGCTATGAAAAATATTTAGGAAAAATATTCAATACATGTCATTTTTGAAATCTTATTTTATGATTAAATTCTTCATAGGGAAGTGGTACCAATCTTTTAAGCACCATGGGGGTCAAAAAAAAAAAAAATCTGATGTAAAATGGCAGTTTCACAGTATTAACATTTTTCTTACTTTCCTATAAGCCCTCGAATATATCATGTAGATTATCATTTCTTAATGCATGTGAAAGGATAGTCACTTCCAAACAAAATGGTGGCATTTTGAGAACTTAGTGTTTTTGTTTTAAAATTTCTATTTTAGAAAAACTACCTTTAAAATATGTAATTATCCAAAGTTTTTTATGGTCAATCGACATTGCTACTAAAGTTGCATAAAATTGTTTGGCAAAAGAAACTACTTCCCATATTTATTCACAAGGTTTTTTTTCTCATTTTCTCGAAGCAGTAATATTTAAAAAAAAAAAAAAAAAATTAATTTTTATTTTCATTGAAAGGGAATGCATTATTTCAAAATTAGATCAAGAATTTCTAATTTGTGTGCGCTCCTCCCACACCAAAATTCAATTTAATAATAATAAAAATACAGAAAAACCTTATGTGCCAGTCACTGAACAAAAATGTCATATTCTAAAAATCTTGTAAATTAGTTTAAGAAAATCAAATTCTATGACTGAGATAACTCAATTCAAGCTAAAGATATTTTAAAACCAGTCAGTACTAGTGCACTTATTGATCCGCAGTATTTTTCAAATAGTATTTTCAAGTTTAAAGTTTTGATAGCTGTTTTTATTCAATTTCAAGGTTAAAGTACAGAATAGGTACAAACATCCTCTCCTCCCCATGTTAATGGCTTTTTAAATGTTATTTCAGTACGGATCAATGTGCACTAGTACCAACCAGTCTTGTATTGGTTACAATATACTATTAATCTCTAAAAATACAATGATTTTTCTATATTACAAAAATACTTAATCAACTTGTGATTTTTGGAATATGGCATTTTCATTCTATGTGTGCATGCATAAAAATGTTTCTGTATATTTTTTTTTTTCATAACAGCCTAAAATCTACCTATCTATATGATTAGTTGAACTCTAGTTATTTTTCCATTATATTTACGTTTTTTTGTTTTTTTTCTACATCATTTTTGTTAAAAATTGCACTAGACATACTAGTTATGCACTTTGTGGTTTTAAGGAAGTAAGTGCACTTGTGGTTTTAAGTAAGTGGAGAGAAATACTGGTCTTGATACATTCTTGAGAATCAGTTGGACATTGTGTTTTTTTTTTTTTTTTCCAACTTGGTGGAATGCACAAGCCTCTGGGACATAATATGCTACGATGACTTCCCAGCCAAGCTTCTCCACTTCATCAAGGCATACTACGCACACACCCAAAGTAGAGTGAGGGTCTACGAGGAAGAATCGGATTCCTTTGTCGTCTAAACAGGCGTCAATCAAGGATGTGTGCTCTCCTCCATCCTATTCAACTACATCATCAACTGGATATGAAGAAAGAAGAGCTTGGCTGAGTTCACTAGTGTCAAAGTGGGCCATGACTTTGCCATTACCGATCTCGACTTTGCCGATGACATGCGATACTTGACGAGTTCTACACAGAGGTCCAACACACACTCTGCAAGGTTAGTCGAGTTGTACAGTGGCACATCTCCGATCTCGCTCATTGAACATTGTGTCACTTTCAGATATGATAGAAGGCTCCTATCGCTCTTGGGATTTGTACACAACTGGCCAACTAGTAGATGATTTGAAACAAAAAAAAAAACAGTTTTGATTATTTAGAAATGGAATCATGTCTTTTCTAAAGCAACAATTTTATCGTTCCACCATGTAAGTGTGAGAGGAAAAAAAAAGCAAAGGAACTGATTTATCTTATAACTGCTTCCGGTAGCAGACACTCTGGAAGTTAGGAAGTACATTAGCTATTATCGGTTAGTTTCTTACTAATTGCCTTAGGTGCTGCTATCTGGTAATACTGACAGTTGTTCAGGCAGTTTTGTATGCAAAAGTGTGCACTGGCTTTTCAAAACCACACCTGACCTTGTTTAACCTCTTGAAGAACTTTCATCCCTTTATATTGGATATTTTAAAAACCTAATTTTAAGCAATGTTTCATGTAAACTTTATATGACGTTTGATTTTTTTTTTTTTTTTTTTTAAATCTGATTTAATTGGATTAATGTTGTGGCTTTATTTCAATAATATGACAGTTTTGTTGAATTTAATAGTATTTAAATTTTTTTTTTTTCCCTTGTTTAGAGTTCGGTACATGTCTGCTGAACCTGGCTCGGGTGCCGGAAAGGTAAGAATTTTTATTTTATCAAGCTATATATTACATATTTATTATTTGATGTTGCTATTTCAAAGATTATTTTACATCTTGTAATAAATAATTATGCAAATCTGTTCTTTATTATTTTTTACCTTCAATAATTAAAAAACTATTTTTCTAATTACAGGGAGGTGGTGCTGGAGGCTCCATTAGGTAAGGGTTTTATTTTTTAAAATTGCACTTAAAATTTTGTCTAAATCTATAACTGTTTGTTTCCATAGAATTGTTTCTAATTTGGATTAGAAACCATCTTTGAAACTTGCATTTGATAAAGTGTCTACCCACCTTAATTTAGACTTAAAACTTGTTTCACTTATATAAGTAAACATTTTCTGAAAATTTTTTAACATTGTACCACATTGTCATTTATTTAAAAAAACGAAACAAAAAAATGCTTTTCTAAACCTATGTACTGAAGTCTGATTTTAAAATTAATCAAGAGTAAGGGAGATCTCTCACAATTACATAAGTGAACTTGCTAGTAAATTTTTTTGTTATATCCCTAATAGAGGTATGTTTTACATAGGCTGACATTATCTACCTAAAAGTTCAAGAACCCTAACTTTGGATTAACTTTGAAGAGACTCTATCAGCAGGTGCACAATATTGGTGCTGCTGTATTGTCATTTGATAAATGTAATTTGGACCATGCGGCAGTTCCTGGTGGGAACTGCTACAGCTTGTTATCTTATTTTTTTCCTACTTCTTCAAAGGAATGCTCTTGTTTGTTCTGCTCTTAACTCTGCTGACCTCTTCTAATTTTCTAATCCCAACATAAGTCATAAAACAGAACCTAAATTATTAATCGAAATCCATACTATCAAATCTCCTTTTCCAACATTAGGAGTCTGCAATCATAAAACAGAACCTGAATTATTAATCGAAATCCATACTATCAAATCTCCTTTTCCAACATTAGGAGTCTGCAATCTTCCAGAAATTAAAATCTGTTTACATGAGACCAAACCTGATCAGTTGTTTCTGTGCAAAATTGCTATGGGGCCATCAGTTTCTATAGATGACTGTCTGGTCAGTTTATTAAAAACATGTCCTTAATACCCAGCACTTGAGATCATGGAATCTATACCTACATCAGAGATGAATTTCCATGTGGTAGAGAAATTTCTTATGAAAACCTGATGCGCATATGCTCACCATGTCATTTTATCTTCATTCTTCATTGTCCTTAAATGATGGCGTTATTGTTAATAAATTTGACTTTCATCTTTTTGCGGTCCTGGATATGACCTTAAACTATATCCGATGGTGAGGCCCCAGCTTGCAGGCTTTGGGGAATGTGGAGCCACCCTTTAATTGCCATTGCTCCCAGGTCCACTCTGACCCGGAGTGGTAGTACCTGTTAGGGTCCCAACTATGGGTTAAATAGAAACCGACTTGAAAAAAACAAATATATTCTATTAAAAAGCATTTTTTCAAAATCACTGGATTTGGCATTAAATAAGCTGAAAAGAGTTGATATGCCGTAAAACAAACACAACTTTCCCTTTCCCTTTCATCTTTTTGCTAACTTTTATGTGTTGAATTTAATATTCACAATGGCTGATCTACTCAAATAAGACTAAAGGGGGGGGGGTTGTCATGGATTCTCTGTTTATGCTATCCCATGGACTCACATATGTAGATTTGTCAACAATTTATCTGATATTGGACATTTCACAAATCTTGATTTATTTCTTAACTTGCTTTGAACTGAGCACCTTTACTGAGATTATCTTAGCAACTTGATTATCTAGATTTAAGATCAAGACAAAGTTCAGCAAATTTAGGTGTTCTTTTCCATCGCAGATTTGCTCTATATTCAAGAGGGACAGCTTTAGATCCTTCATGTGTGAAATTGCTATTAAATCCACTATCAAAAGAGAATGCCTCTCCTCGCACCTGATTTATCAGTGGCTAAACAACCAGTTATGGTATCTGCTATTCACCACAGAAACCACTATTTCAATTGCTTCTAACGAAATAGATGCTATGAAATCATTACAACCTTTAAAATTGTCCAAGATCACTTCAAAAAGATTATAGCAAACCAAAGAATCCTATGCTTGATCTGTTTAATCTAAAGTGACTCATCAGAGCATTGGCTTCCATTGTTTTGGAGAATAACAGTCCTGAACAGATATAAAGACTCTATTCTATCATTAATGGACTAGAGTTGATTTCCTCAGTATATGATAAAGCAAAGAATATTATATCAAAATTCACCCTTTTTGAGCAATGTCACCTGGTCCCTTATCTCCAATGATTGATGGGGGTGACACTTGAGTGACAATCTATAATGGTAAGATTACAGATGGTTTATGTGCTTGGTGTCTTAGCCATCTACAGTATGTTATCTCTTGCATGAACTCCATAACGCGTCTGAATATCCTGGTTAATAAGGAGCATGGACATCAAGAGATTTGGTCT
This sequence comes from Euprymna scolopes, assembly GCF_053919585.1. NCBI lineage: Eukaryota > Metazoa > Mollusca > Cephalopoda > Sepiida > Sepiolidae > Euprymna > Euprymna scolopes. The sequence goes on from NC_136488.1 coordinate 60,174,117, forward strand.
TAGTAAGTAAGAATCTGCATGACTCGACTCTTTAGATTGCATAGAGAATGTGAGACGTTGCCCACCTCAGAGTTTGGGACATTCACAGCAGTCTTAATATCAAAACTAGATAAAGTATTCTAATAAAATTATGCATTAAAGTTCCTGTTGAGTTGCAATGCAAAAAAGAAAATCAAAGGGATTGCATACATGACTATTTCGACTAGTTTATAAGTTTTAAAATCAATGGACACATGCTTTGAAATGAGTTACTTCCCTTTGTTAGCATTAAGATTTTTGGATGTTATGGTTTAGAATTGCCGTTTAGTGTATAGACCAATCAAATTTTTTTTGTTTTGTTTTTTAGAGAAGCTGGCGGTACTTTTGGAAAAATGGAAGCTGCACGTGAAGAGGAATTCTTTAGGAAATTGGTAATTTAAAATTTATTTTTTAACAAGATTTTCCAAATTAAATATAATTATTAATGGAATAAAGTTTGTGTTAGGATTATTCGAAATACTGTTCTCATCTTGAGTGTTATTTTCACGTTTCAGCTGATGTAACCTCCTGATCTTCTTTAGGTGTATTTTGTTGAATATAGAATCTGCATGGAATTTCAACCAGAACCCTTTATATAATCCATGGAGGTTGCATACTCTCGTTCTATCAGCCATAATTGGGTAGAAGTCCTAAGTAATTTGCAATTATATTCTGAGTATTGCCCGTACTAGGATAAAACCTTCAAACTCCATTTAATTTATTTTTAGATGTACAATTTTACTAGTGATCACTAGGGCTGTGACAATAGAATATTCGTTTCATTCTTATGACTCTCGGGTATATGTCCGACACAGTTAGACACACTTAATCAGTGGAGAGTCATATCCATCTATATTAAAACATAAAATATTAACGGATATATACTTGAGTCAAAACAATGAAAAGCATATGCTATTGTCACAGCCCTAGTGATTACTATAGGTCAGTACTTATATAAGTAACCTATATATATATATATATATATATATATATATATATATATATATACTGCTGATCAAAAATTTAAGACCACTTAAAAATCTTTTAAAAAAAACTTTTTTTTAGGATAGATTTTAAACTCTTCCGACTTAAGGTTACTAATACTACAATCTAAAAGGTTATGGAAACAAAGTTACATTCCAAAAATTTGCATTTTTATTAAATTAGGCTTTTTACACATGATCAAAATTATAAGACCAAGGGTATAAATTGTTAGATTTATGGTAATTCTAATGTTTTTAGTTTAGAGATTAGCAATCATTGTGTAAAGGTGTTACCATACCTAAAACAAGAAAACTAACCAAAGTTGAGAGCTCCCGAATTCTAGGATTCCATAAGCAAGGTTTATCACAGTGAGTGATCACAGCTAAGGTAAATCGCAGTAAAACTGTTATTTGCAACTTTCTAAAGAACACTGAGAATTATGGAAAAACAAAATCCTTTGGTAGCCCCCCCCCCAATATCTGCATTGAGTAGTAGAATCATACGGGTTGTTATGAATGACAGAGGACTTTTTTATAGTCAAAGTAAAGCGGTTACAGATGCTGATTGCAGTCCAATAACTATCAGACGACGCAACAAAAACGCATGGTAAATAAAAAGTGTAAACAAATTCCTCGATTTGCTTCCACATCACAAAGTGGACCGCTTAAGATTTGGTCGTGAATACTAAACCTGGGATGTTGAAGTGGAAGGAAGTCCTCTTTTCTGAAGAAAAAAATTCAATTTAGATGGTTCTGATGGCTGCTAGTGTTATTGGCATGACAAAAACATGCCCCTTAAAATTTTTCCACACATCATAGTAGTTGAGGGTTCGTAATGGTATGGGGTGCCTTTTCTTACAGAGGGACGATGGAGCTCCAGGTGGTGCAGGGTCGTTAGACAGCAGCTGGTTATGTTAGCATGCTACAAAAATCATCTTTGATGATGGGTCATCATTTGTGTGGAGATGTATGGTTATTCCAACAGGATGATGCTGCAATCCACACTGCAAGATGGACCTTGAGCTTTCTTCAAGAAAATAGTCCATCTTTTGGGACATCTTGCATGCTCACTGGACTTGAATCCAATTAAAAATGTTTGGGGATGGATGATAAGAGAGGGTTATTGAAATGGCAAACCATATTCAACAAAAAATGAACTTTGTGAAGCCATCTTCAGAAACTGGAGCAGGATCCCCCGCACCTTAATGGAAACCCTTATTTTTAGCATGCCCCAAAGAATTTTTGAAGTTCTCAAAAGCAGTGGAGGTAGAACCCATTAAGTTTGATTGTTGAATGTTTTCATACACTTTTCATACAATTTAATAGAATTTTTGTCTCTGGTTTGATCAGGTGTAAAAAGCGTTATTTAATAAAAATGAATCTTTGGAATGTAGCTTTTTGTTTCCATAACCTTTTAGATTGTAGTATTAGTAACCTTAAGTCAGAAGAGTTTGAAATCTATCCTTAATAAAAAGTGCTTTTTTTTTTTTTTTTTTTAAGTGGTCTTAAATTTTTTGATCAGTAGTGTGTGTGTGTGTGTAGTATATATATGTGTGTGTGTGTAGTATATATATATGTGTGTGTGTGTATTTATAATATATACACACACAACACTTGAGCAGTATATTTATTTATTTGCAAACTGTTATCCTCATCTTCATAGTTGTTTCACGATGTTTTGGTCAACTATGCCTTTGGCCTTTGTCAGGTGGTTGACTGATAGAAATGCTGAGTCCCTTAACTGTATCCTCAGTAATTACTGCCTTCCATAGTTGTTGTCGTTTCACCACATTTTTTTTTTTTTTTAGCCAACTAATCCTCTGGCCGGCTTTGGGTAGGATTGAAACTACTATCTTAAACAATGATCACCTCGAACTGTAGATTCAGCACCTCTATCCACTGCGCCATGCGCCCCGAAGTCTCTATGGTTCCAAGTGAGCATTGTCTGAAGATAGCGGTTTCAATTCTACCCAAAGCCAGCCAGAGGATGAATTGGCCAAAAAAATGTGGTGACATGACAACAATGATGGAAGTGCAATAATTACTGCGGATATAGTTAAGACTACATTTCTATCCTGTCGCGATTAACCACCTGACAAAGGCCAAAGAAATAGTTGGCTGAAGCATTGTGAAACAGCTATAAAGATGAGGATAACAGTCTACAATTAAATATACAAATTACTCATCTTAAAGGATTCCAATAACAAAATAATATACTTAAGCAGTAATCCGAAAAAAAAAAAGCCTACAAATTTTCAATGTTTAGATTAAAAATTCAGAAATATAATCGAATCAAGTTGTTATAAAATTAATTCTGTAATGTTTTGATTTCTCTAAAATAATTAGATGTAGCTTAAATTTGTATCTTTTCGATACATGATGACTTGCCAAGACTTGAGGCCAGAAATAATTTTGTATTTGACAGTTTAAATGCTTACAAATTCATTTCATGTTTTGAAGAATAACAAAATTAAGATGGTTGACTTGTTTTTGGAAGAAACAAATGCTTTCTGGTGAATTTAATTTCATAATTTTTTAAAATATAATTTTAATTTTGTTTCATTTTACAGTTGTATTTTGAATTATAAATTTTCTATTAATAATAAATTTGGTTGTTGTCCTGATTACTAAAAAACAAGAATCTGAAGTATATATACACATGTTAAAATGAAAATTTATTCTAAAAATCAAATAAATTAAGTACTAGCAACAAAATCACACCCCTTCACTGTAAAGGCTTCTAAATGTTAGACGGCTTTCTACTCTAATACTAGAGTTCCTTGGACAGCTAGAATTTTGAATTCCCTTCCTGTCACCTGCTTCCTTGACTGTACTGATGTGCAGAAGTTTAATGTAAGCCAACAGCTTGCTCATCTCCTCTAAACATGGTCCCAAATAGTAGTCCCTTATGTCTAAACGGCAATATGTCTCGTTTAGAGTAAATGTGAGAAAAAAAAAATGTTTTTTTTTTGTTTTTTTTTTTAATAAAATTAAATTTTATGAGTAACCAAAACATGGTTATCTTGTTCTCCATTTTGAAAATTATCTAAAAATGGGATGATAACTCTATAATTCGAACTTGCAAAATTTATATTGTAATGCCTACGAATTCCCATCAATCATGTGAAAATGATTTTCTTTATAAAACTACTTTATCAATTTGCGTAATTTTGGAGATATATCTTTTTGTCACAGGTACACAAATCAAATTTTTTTTTAATGCTGAATTGTCTGTTAAATTGAGGCAAAATATAAATGCACACGCATTAAGTTCTTATGTCAATGTATAATTTTTGTGTAAACTTTATAAAGCTTCTTTATGGTAATTAGTAAAAGAACATTTCTCGTAGTCATTAGTGTTGATGTCCTGTTACACCATGATTATCATGTAATCTTCAAACCACCCCTTTTATGTGACGTGATACTTTGCATCCAAAATCAATTTGCAACTGATATTAAACCAAATGCAATGAGACAGGAAGATGTAAGTCAATAATAGATTTATTTTAAATAGTCAGTTGATTAAAAACAGTGATAGTGCAAAGATTGGCAGTAATTTTTATTTTATTTTTTTTTTTGTTAAGTCTAATCATTTCAATATCTCTTTTGATTGTAGTCTTCGACATTTCTGCATTAACATCTTTCATTTCTCTACAGCTTCACGTATCATCTCTTTGTCCATTCTTATAGTTCGTCCATATACTGTTTCTGCAAGTTCTTGATTCCAGAAAAAATCAATGTTCAATATCTCATGATAATAGCATTTCCATCCATTTTAATTTTGAATGCACTTCTCTTCAACAATATTCATATTTGTCTTTGCCATCTGTTTAGCTATCCTGAATACTTCATTGGTCTCGTCATCGTTTTGTAGTAGTGATAGAAACCTAGCTTACTCGGCCTCCATCTTGGCTCTGTAAATTGCCTTTCTTGCCAGCAGATATGTATTATCATTAATATTTCAACATTAAACCTTCCTCTCTCTAAACAATGGTTTCAATATTTAAAATGATTTTTTTTTCTTTTCTAGCAAAAGCAACAACTTGAAATGCTCAAGAAGCAAACGCATGATGATATTGATTTCCATGAAAGCCAAATCAAGATGCATCAGGTTTTGTTTTTAAATTCTTCCTTTGTTCATTTTTACTTCAGTTTTCAAAAATCAAGAGACAACGAAGTTGATTTACTTTTCAAATGTTGAGTTAGTAAAGAAGTTAGAAACATTAATCTTGACCAGTTAACTGTGATAGTACAAGGGTAATTCCAATTATAAAGTTTATTTTATAACTAAAGTAAAACTAAGAGCTATGAAGGTGGGAGTAGTACTACTAAAACAAGCGACCTTTTATACTTCAGAATTTATTTTTCTACATGGGCACCTCCATTCTTAATGTACTTTTGCTAGGAATTCAATGACTCCTCTTTGCTTCTGATGCACATCCATAACCTGTTGCTTTCTTAGTCTCACACATCAATATCTGCAACAGATGAAACTATCAGGTCATGAATGCGTAAGTTCAGTCATCATAATAATGCAATTTGCGATTTCCTCTGATACATTCGGATGAAATGAAATTTAAAAAAAAAGGAGGCATTACTTTTGGGACTTCCTTGTATGTTCTTGTGGTCTTTTGCTCTTACTGCATTCCAGGACAAGAATTCATCTGGCTGAAAGTATCCAGCTTGGTGCTGTTACTATAGGCAATCTCCCTTTGAAATGATGCATCCATTCCTTGTATAAACCAGTATGGGGTAGCCATAACAAGATCTTAAATATTGTTATTTTGCATATTTAGTCAGGGTTTAATTGTTGGGAGAAGTATCCTCATGCTAAATTATTCTGACAAACCTCTATACACTAGAGTCAACATCAAGTAGACCTTCAAGTTCTTTTTTTGTCAAAAGTTTATAAATGTGTATATATAAATGAAAATGTGGTTAAAAAAAAATCATTAATAGAATATTCAAATTAGTTTCAATGTAATAATTCACTTTAGTAATGCAGTTGATTCTAGTAGGCAAACTGAAATGTCTATTGTTATATAATGGGGCCTTACGATAGCGAGTGGGTAGTTAACTTGTATGTGTGTGTGTATAATATATATATATATATATATATACACACTAGAAATTTAAGCCAAGTAGATATATGAATATGTTGGAAATAAATTTTTAACTAATGGGTCGTTAAGGACAGATGGACGATGTTGACGGGCACGGGCCATGTAGGGGTCACATTAAAAGTTTAACTAGTGCAGACCTCAGTAGTGCTGGAGGATAATTCATGGGAATAAGTTAACGAAAGTTGAAATCACATGTTTTTGAAGTGAGATTTGAAGAGTTCAGTTTGGTTCTTGGAAGCAAGAGTACACAACACGTGTTTTAAAAATGTAACCCATCAAATTGCATGACCATGACAATATATAAGGGCTAGCGAGGAGAACTTGGCATTGTGTTCTGATTACCACCGTGTCTTGAACTCCAAAATAAAATTCACCTGTATTGAAAACAAGACTTATGGATTTCCATTTTTACCTCTGCATAAAAAAATTCACTTGCATCAAAGAATGAAGCAACTTTTGGTGAAAGAGCAAGTCAGCTCATTAAGAGGTGGTCCTGAAGTATGTGCTTGAGTGACTATAGTGTATAAAAGAAACTCACGGGCCAAAAGTTAAATGAACTGTTTGTTTTATACTTGTAAAGTCCAAAACGGTTGAGGTGACGTTATGTTGTCTTACATATCTTCCATATTAGGCTATGGGCCCAAAGATTAATATATCTATTTTTTTATTCCGTAACATCTGTTGAGAGTGAAAGTTAAAAACAAAAAAATGCTAACAAATGTATGCCCATAGACTCCTGAATATAATACTTTTCATCACAAGAAAAAATTTTGCGAATTTGTATGAATGGCAGCCATATTTAAAGATGAACGGTAATCATTTAAATCGAAAATGATGACTTTAACTCTAATAACCAAACCAATCAATATACAAGCATGTAGTTTAGTACATTATTCCCATTTCAATTTTTCATTTAATACCTATCAGACTTTAATATCTATAGTCTGTTTCAGAGTTAAATATTTGTGAAAAAAGGTATTTTCTGATTTTTGATACTGCTTCAATATTATATAATGTAAAAATAAAGTTTTTTATTACTTGATATTTTTTGTGTAGAGATACATATATTCTACCAATATTATTAGTCGCACAAAATTACCACTGCTGAGATTGTTTTTTAGTCAAGTTTGTTACTGTTTATTGTCCATATTTCTTGACCAATCATCACTAAACTTGGTCAAAATATCGTGATCTAATCTAGAACTGATTTAAGTTTGGAATATCTAGTTTAAAGGTCAAAGAAAGATGAAAGTTGCTTTTGGTGATAACTTTGGTTCTCTTAATCATAGACTAGATACTTTGCCCAACTCGTACCCTATAAAGTCTTTGCTTTTATGTGACTTTGACCTTGAAAAGTCAATGTTGAAATTTCAGCTTCCTAATTTGGTGAGTGAATTTTTGATAATAGCAACCACTATGCAAAATGTGAAGCCTGGTTAGCTATAGATTTTGAGTTATCAACGTTTCCATGCATAACTTTATGAATACTTCATACGGTATGGAGAAGTAAAGTAGAAATAATTAATACTTTGGCCCATCCTTGTGTTGTCGGAAATATTCAGCCTCAAGACTGACATGTGTTCTTGTTGTGCACAGACATCGTTTTAATCAAAGATGTGTTTGTGATTCTTATTTATATATTTATTTATTGTTGGCATACTTTCCAAGTTAATTCCTTCACACACAAATTCAGACACAAATATACAATAATTGTCAGCTTTTATTTGTGAAATTTAGCCCATGTCTCAATCTATATGAGAACACAGGTTTTTAAACAATCTTATAAAAACCAGGCAACCATTTGTGGCATTTTATTGAAAGTTAAAATAAAAAAAATATCTTTGACTTCTACTATTAAAAATTATCGCCATCCAAATGATCCTTTATTGCTATGTTATAGCAGGTGTTGCACTTCAGTGTTTTTTTTTTTTTTTTTTTTTTTTTTTAGGTTAACTTTAATAACTATTGCTTCCATTCAATTTTTATGAAAAATCAAACAAACAAAATAATTTTCATTTACAAGATGACACATTTTTAATATTTTATTTATTTGAAGCATGAGCTTTAATTATAAACTGAAAATTGCCTTCTAGACCAATAACACGTAAGATGGTAAATTGTTTTGATTTCCAACATTTTAACAGGCATTTGATGACTAATTTACAATAATAAATTAGTTACAATTTTTTTTTTTTTTTTTTTTTTTTTTTTGCAAAGATCTGTCTCCACATGAAATATTTTTAGATCTAATGAAAATATTTTGGTTTGGGCTACCTAATAAAACAAATTATAAATTATTTTTCACAAATTGAATAAAAATTTTTAATGATTAAAAAAACATTTTTTTTTTAATTTTTTTTTTTTTTTGCAAAGATCTGTCTCCACATGAAATATTTTTAGATCTAATGAAAATATTTTGGTTTGGGCTACCTAATAAAACAAATTATAAATTATTTTTCACAAATTGAATAAAAAATTTTTAATGATTAAAAAACATTTTTTATTTTTTTTATTATGCCCACCTCCAAAAAAAACAAAACAAAATTACCAATGCTGTAAATAGTTTCTTTGGCAAAGTTTAAATTGTATGTGTAATATTAGTGCATATAATCTCTTCAACCTTCTGATTAAACTCTAATTATAACTTATTTTTATTTTTTATTTTTTTATAGGATGCCATAAAACGACACAAAAAGAAAATTAATCATCTGAAGCATGAGGATGATTAAAGAAATTCTTCCATGATCAACTCTAATCTTTCGTAATTGGTCAGACGCTAGATTTGTTTTAGTAAGAAGACAATAACTGTTCTATGTCTACAGTTATGTTAATACAACAGCAGATTCTTTGAAATCTGCAAAGTTTTGTCATTCACAGGACTTCAAGTATTCTTGTATATTTGAAATAAAAAAGATTTAAAAAAAAAACATTTTTTTCTCCTTTTCCTTAATCTTCTTTCATTTTTAACTGTTTTGTATTTGCTTAACTATTCGCATTTTATATACGATTTAATGAATGCAAAGATATTTTAGTCATAAGTGTTTTCAGTATAAACACTGTTCTATAGAAATTGCATATCTATGTGCAATAAATTTAAATATAACCTAATCATTTAAAATAAATATCTGTATAAAAATCTTTTAGATTTATTTTTATTAAAGTACACAAGTCTTATGACTTATTTTTGGTCTCTAAATGCAAATAATATAGAAACAAGTGAAGCATGCATGGTCCCACATTAGTGCACAGTGAATGAGTCATAAATTTTTTTTTTTTTTTTTTTTCCTCTCTCTCTCCAGGAAGTTAGACAAGATCAGGTTTGAAAGTGTTTCTGTGGAACAAATTGGATTTAAACTTGGACCAGAAACAAGAATGTTTTGTCGTTGATCACTCAGCCACTGTTAGACCTTGTGTTAACATCATTCTATTTTGAATTTATTTCCGTGTTAACATTCCAATATCAGTTCTTTCTATTACTACTTTCTTTTATAATTCTTGCTTAATCCACAAATTAAAAAAATTACATAGTATCTGTTCTGATGCTACACTTCAATTTTTTGTTTTCGGTTAGTGGAGGAGAAATCCTTCACAACCGAAACAATTTTTGTTCCTTTTTTCTCGCATTAAAAAACGACCCTGGTGTCTAACTCTACCCTCGTGGGGAGGTAAAGTAAATAGGATCCTTCCTTTGCATACAAATTTCTTTTGATTTTCACTCTGTTTTCTTTTGTAATATTGATAAAATTGTCGCATTTAAAAATAAAATAAAATTAAAAAAACGCTTCACAAAAGGGAATGACTCTTACTGTTATATAATAGGAGCCGTACAGTAGTGAGTGTGTAGGGTAAACTAGGTAAATGTGCAATTTACACTAAGTGTGTGAAATTTAAATAAAAATTAAGTATTTGAAACAATAAGGAATGTCTGGAACAAATAAACAATGACAAACATGGCCTGATTTCAATGTCAAAAAATGATCCAATTATCTAGTATCAAAAGTTTTAGAGAAATAAACAAGATTGTACAAGTATGAAGACAGTTCTAATCAATTAACAGGTGTTTGTGGAATTTGCATCCTCAAAGAATTATCTGGTGGCTCAACCCAACATGCATGTGCTTGAAGACTAAGATAAAGCGAGAACAAAAGAAGTTGTCTCTGTCTTAATTCGCATGCTATCTGACATTAGAAAGTCCTTTATTTCAGCATCTACAAGACGAGGAATAATCAGCAGGAAGTAGTGACAACGGAAACCCGACAAGGTATACCTGTTTAATTGCATCTTTGCCATCAAGGGATGTTTTTTTTTTTTAATTAGTTCACTTTACTTGAGCTGCTAAATTGTCTTGTCCTCTTTATTGTGTGTTTTCACACACAACACCCTGATATTTTATTCTCTCATGAATGACTGAAGACACATTAATGCGGTATGTAACATGTTCTTATTTAAATATTCTTTATATAAACCGTATACATGTCATTGGATAACCAATATGTAACATTTAAGGGTGGTTGTACAAAGTAATATTTTCACCATGATTGCAACTAGAGGATAAACACTGTCATAAAAATGTTTTTCTAAACTTAAATATTTTTTGTTTTTGTGTGTCAAATAAGTTCTCGGCAGCAAATATAAATACCCATAAGGTTAGCCAGTGTTGCCCTTGTGAATGAATAATACAGGGTGACTCCAAAAAAAAAACAGTCCCAACTCTAATTAGGCCCCATTTCTTAGTGTTTTGTCCAAACGAAATGAAACTTTGGTCATAACTAGTTTATTATATTCAAAACATCACATCAAAACCCTAGGGTCTAGCATATGTTCTAGATGGCCTCCATTTAGCATTTTTTTTTTGGGGGGGGGTCACCCTGTACAAAGTTTAAAATGAAATGTATGTGGCTACAATGAGACATTTCTTCAAATGTGGACGAATGATGGAAGAACGATGTCCCAGCAAAAAACAAAACAAAAACAAACTACTGAATTTTAAGTGTTGATTGTATGATACAGTGTAACCCGGATATAAGAGACTGTTCCTGTATTATAGCTCTCTTATATCCGGATTACACTACATAATTACAGACTCTAATTTGGAAGCAGAGAAATTCTCTCTTATATCCGTTTTCTTAATATTTGGGTCTCCTATCCGGGTTACACTTCAATATGAATTGAACACATGAATGATATTTTAATGCAAATGGCTAAAAATGAATTCCGAATAGTATTTATGATAACTGGTGTCCAAGATTTACAAACACAAATACTCATAACACCCACTTTTACAAGAATGTAAAGAAATACTAACTCTGTGTCAAATGTTAAACATATGATGGATAACTTTGTGACTGGGTTCGATTTCAGTAATTATCACTTCCTACACTGATGATTGTTAAACATGAAACACTAGTGCTTGTAGGTATAAAAATAATTGTTAATATTTATTTATTGGTGTTATTTATTTATTTTTTTCTGTTGTATTCAATGGTGATATAAATCTCAATATATTTCAGACTTATTAGTCCATTTTCAAGAGAAGACAGCGGAAGAGTGTTCAAAATTGGAAAAGTAGCCGCAGAGTTTTTTTTTTATTTATTTTTTTGTTTTTTTAGCAATATAAGCAATTTTGAAATGCTGTTTTATTTTTTTCCCTACCAAAGCAATGAAGGGTTACCTGTCCTTTGTTTTTGTGTACCCCCCCTCCACCCTTTTTTGTTTTTAATGGGATGTATGTTGTTGTTTTTTTTTTTTGTTTTTTTGTCAGTTATTTATTAAATATTCAACTACTTATTTTATTAAAAAAAATTTTTTTTTTTACGTGCTTAAAAGTTCATCCGTGGATACATGTTTCTAGATATTACCTGTCATTAACATGACTATACTTTCTGAACTCACAACTACAAAATCGGCCGTCTAGCATTTTACTGCTGAACTACGCCTTATCATGTACAAGGTGAAACGATAAAATTGTCGTCCTAGAAAAGACATGATTCCATTTGTTTGATGAAAACCGGTTTTCTTTCTTTTTTATTATTTATTTATTTTTATTTTTTATTTTTTTGTTGAAGACTATCTACTAGTTGGCCAATTGTGTAGCAATCTCAAGAGTGATAGGATCCTTCATGTCTGAAATTGACACAAAGTTCAACAAGTGAAGTCGGAGATGCACCACTATACAACTCCTGCTCTCTCTCAATCCAAGTTATGATAATAGGACGATTGCCAGCACCCTCAAAATTCATCGATGGATTGTTACGAATAACGGGCATGCCTAGGGTGAGGATAACAAAGTTTCTGGTTACGGTTATGGTCTTTGGTGTGATTTCGAGGGAGGGCCACATCATGCCACCTCACATCTTCAAATCGGCCTGAAAGTCAACACCAAAGTGTACCTGGATGTACTGAAGAGGGTGATGATTCCCTGGTGCAATCAGGTGGCCATTAGCAGACTCTGGGTGTGGAAGCAGGACTCAGTGTTGACCCATGAGTCCAAAGAGACCCAGGCTTGGCTTTAAAAGGACACTTCTCTCACTTCCCTCCCTCCTCCCTGACCTGAACCTGCTGAACCACTTTGTTTGGTTAAGTTGAGAACATCACCAATATGACCTCCCACAACACCAAAACCAGTTTGATCGCAGAGTATTCGCCGAGCTCCCACTGGTGCTTGTGGAAAAGGCATGCTCCCAGTTCCGGACCCGTATCGAGGCGGTGATTGAGACTGAAGGTGGCTACATTGAATAGATGTCACCTCTCCTACATAATAAAGTTACCCAAATTGATTTTTTTTTTTTTTTTCAAGAAAAGTTTCAAAATGAAGCTGTAGTGTTGTCTTTTTTAGAGCAATACGTTTCTCGTTCCACCCTGTATGTATATTGTGACTAAATAATTCAAAATAAAAAAAGTTCTCTTTTTAGTTCTATCTTATCTTCTTAACGCTAACTATGGCTCTTTTGGCCAAGATCAAAGTGTAGTATCTGTCCTTTAGATGCTGCACTTCCATTTCTTGTTCTCTTTCAGTGGAGGAGAAATCCTTAACGACTGAGACAATTTTAAATTTTAGTACCTTTTCTCCACGTTACAAAATGACCCTGGTGTCTAACTCTGTCCCGTGGGGAGACATTGTAAATAGGTACTCCTACTGGCCTTGAAAGCATCAGCAAATTATACAGATTTACAAAAGTTAACGATTGAATGAACAATAAAAGCCCTTCAAATTTAAAGCAAAGAGCGAAAAGATCGTTCACAGTTCACCATGAGAGCTGTAGCAGAGAAATATCTCCCTTACAGCCAACACTTATATATATAAAGTAGTATTGTGTGTGTGTGTGTCTGTGTGTACAACTCTCCTACAGCCCAAACCACTACACCGATCATGACCGAATCTGGCATGATGATGGTGCACACCGTTTTCCAAGGTAAAGGTCAAAGATCAAGGTTATAGCCTATGTACATATATTTTCTACAGTCCATACCACTGAACCAGTCATGACCAAACCTGACATGGTGATGATCTCCAACCGTGGAATGGTGCATATCATTTTTCAAGGTCATATTTGGTGCGGCTCTTTATAAACTCTCCCACTTGCACATGAAGTTGGGGTTCGCCACAATCCTGGGGTCCGCCACCATGGTGCCAGTCAAGGTCTTTGTGAGTTTTAAGCAGATCACCATACTCCACTCCCATCCTCTCAACCAATAAAACAAATGTTAACCATTGTGATTCTTGCTTCAATTTTTATGTATAACAATATAAGTATCAACTTTGATATAACTTATTTGCTTTGAAGTTCACAGTGGGATTTCAGTCACATCAGGAGGTGGTTTAAAAAATTTAAACACCTTAAGCAATAGTTGCTCTTGCAACATCCACTTACTGGAGAGGTGCCTGCTTCACGGGTACCTGAGCAAAGCATGGATATCTTTGCTAGTGGGTGATATTTGAAGACTGAAGCTCATTATCACTGCTGGTGTGTCTCAAGGATCCATTCTGAACCTCTTCCTGATCTTCAACAATTTTCCCAAATCACATTCTAAGAATCATTCAACATTTATGCAGATGACACTTTGAAGAAAATGGGAGAGAAAAAAAAAAAGGAATATTTGCATGAAATTTGTTGCCTAGATCACTGAAAAATGGTTGGCTCATTCTACTGCTCCAAAATGTATCTTACTCCTGACGCAATCTTTTACCTATATGAGAGACAAATATGTTTTAAGAGACACTTGCCACATCTGAGGAGCTGTTTTATCTTGACAAAATACAAAACCGACTTTGTAATCTAGTGGGCGATGTCTTCTTCCCGTCCCTACTACCTTTTTTTCACAGAAGATAAATTACTAGTCTTTCTCTACTCTATCATTATTTTCATGGTAGTTGCTCAGCTGAGCCCACTCCCTGTAAAATAGTTACAACAACTCATCTAACTACAACCACTGTCAATAATTTTCCTGTCTTCTCTGTGCCTAAAACTAAACAAAACTTCCATGAGCAAAGTTTCTTTCCAAGAGCTCCTCATCTGTGGCAAAATACTGTAGGGCTGCTTCTCAGCTGACTCCAACATTGTCGTTTTCAAGTCCAATGTGAACAAATTTTTGTCGAGCCGTCCTCTTAAATATTAAATTCTACTACACTTCTACCATCATTATCAATCATCACGGTGTCTCACCGTTTACCTGATACCCACTAACCCTTGTCTTCATAAGTGTTGACTCTTAGTCCGAAAAAAAAAAATGAAGCTTTCTACCAAATCCCAGTAGCAGAAGAGCACATTCCAAAAACAGATGTAACCACACCTTTTTTTTCTGTACAAGGGAATCACCACTTATACACATAGACACATATATATATGCAGATATACCACCGGGGCCAGTACATAACAGCTCCTCTAGGCTCACAAAATATAAAAATACAAAATAAAAGAAGAAAAGAAATCTCTCATATTAAGTAAATTTGTAGTCAAAGGGTTAAGAAGCAAGGTAAGTAATTTTAAATTAGTTGTATTTGAATTTTTTTTTGGGTTTACATTGGGAAATAAGTTCACTTTTGGAACTGATTTATGTTGATAATTTGGGAGAAGCTTCAGATATGCAAAGGTGACACGACTTAGAACCTAGGGTATAAGACTTTGACTTTTTAAGACTAGCCCAATTAATAGAGAAAGGGGTGTTTTTAGATTGAAGTTTTTTTTAATTAAAGTGGTTAGAGAAGTCCCCTGACTATTATCAGCGATTTTATTATTAAAGGAATAAATGTGGTTAGATATTCTAACCTTTATTAAAGTTGAAGTCATACCAATGAAAATGCATATCTTGTCTGGCGTCCACGTAGTGTTAATGGTTTGTGGATTTCTGTGAGGTGTTGGGGTAGGGTTATGTTTCAAATATAAATTTCCATTTCAAATATATAATTTAAAAACACAAATTTTATTAATATCTCAATAGTGCAAAGCTAGAGCTATAAATACTTTTTAATTATGTTATCAAAGAATACAGAGAGTTCTATTTCCTATATTCAAAGCGATTAACATGATATATATATATATATACACTTGTGCCCGATATTATTCATACCCCTCGGATCATTGAGATTTCTATAAGAATATTGCTCAAACCAGAAGATAGACAATATTAAAGGGATTTCAAACAATAAATCAAGCATAAGCATTTAATTTAAACTCAACAAATAAATAAATTATGCAAGTTTGAAACATTATACTAAGAAAAACAATAATGGCACTAGTTCAAAATTATTCATACCTCTCTTACTAATAGTCAATAACATGCCTTTTATTTTTAATAACTGGATGTAACCGTTTTGGATATTTATCAACAAGATTTTTACAAGCATCAACACTGATTTTTGACCATTCTTCAATGCAGTAGTTCTCCAAATCCCTCAAATTTCTAGGTTTCCGCTTTTTAACCTCAGTTTTCAATATGTGCCAGAGGTTTTCGATAGGGTTCAGGTCGGGACTCTGGCTAGGCCATTCCAAAACATTAATGTTATTATCCTCAAACCATTTCTTGACTATTTTGGCAGTATGTTTTGGATCATTATCCTGTTGAAGGACCCAGTTTGGTCCTAAATGGAGCTTCTCCGCATCCTGTCTAATGTTTTTCTGGAGTATCTCCAAATATTGCTCCTTCTTCATGGTTCAATCTATCTTGACCAAACTACCTGGACCACTAGCCGAAAAGGAGCCCCAAAACATTAGGGTACCACCACCATGTTTCACCGTGGGTATGGTGTTCTTTGGGTTGTAAGCTTCTCCTTTCTTCCTCCAAACGTAAGAAGCATCCATATGGCCAAACAATTCAATTTTTGTTTCGTCAGTCCAAAAAATACTTGAGAAAACGGACTCTGGAGAATTCACATGTGTCCTAGCAAACTTTAGACGTGCTGCAAGGCGTTTTCCGGTGTGCAATGGAGTCCTTCTTGGTCTTCTTCCTTTCAGACCATTTTCATGCAGAGTCCTTTGCAATGTTTGCCTTGATATTTTTATGCCAGAAGACTCCAGATTTTCTAAAATGTCCTTAGTAGTGGTGGTTGGATTTGCATTAACACTTCTTACAATATTCCTGGTGGCTCTAGCAGACAGTTTCCTTTTCCTTCCTCTACCAATCAAGTTGTTTGTTGTGTGGTGGCTCTGGAATTTTTTGATGATGCTCTGTACTGTTGCTGTAGGGACCTCAAATTTCTTGGAAATTGACTTGTAACCTAAACCATCCTTATGTGAATTAACAATTTTAGTCCTAAGATCATTACTAAGCTCTTTTTTCTTCCCCATTCTAATAATTTTTATTCTTTTTTTGGTTTTCAGTTGATATCATTTTAATTTCTGAAAAATGCAAAAAAACGAAATGAAATTAATCAAAGGTTGTATAAAAGCATTCAAAATAAGAATCAAACAGGAAACAAACAGTCAGAAACTCGATTAATACTGAAAAAATAAGGGGGTATGATTATTTTTGAACATTGCAGATTTTATAAATAGCTGTATATTTCTTTTATTACAAGTATCCCGAGATTTTAAAATGACGAAAATTATCAGAAGAGGTTTATTAAGAATATGTATCAATATGGACGTAAACAATACATTCTTACAAAGTTACACCTAATAAACTCAATTTTCAAGAGGGGGTATGAATAATATCGGCACAAGTGTATATATATATATATATATATATATATATATATATATATATATATATATATATATATATATATATATATATATATATATGTCTTGGAAGTTTATTTAAACCTTTAAGACTATATAATTTTTTTTTAATTGTTCTTCATTGAAACATTATTTTGTCAGTAAGTCAATTAATCTCTCGTATCACTGAATTGTTTTACTTACACGAACAAACAATAATGCCAATGTTCTTAAATAGATCATCAGTTGTTTACCATGAAATGCTGTTTCAAGGATTTAAAAACAAAACAGTATATTAAATCAGGGCTCTCAGCGGTGTTGATCAAACTCCACCTCCCTTAAAGCACATGAATATAATTATTTTTAATACTGGATCTAGTTTTTGTCTCCAGATAAATTTAGGCTTACCAATTCATGTCATTTAAAAAAAATATTCCCTACCGGTGTCCTTCCCTTTCTCCACAAATTTATGTGTCTATTTACAAACTACTGTTTATATATATATATATATATATATATATATATATATATATATATATATATATATATATATATATATATATATATATATATATTGGGTTGATTTTCCTTGTGACTTAATTGTGAAGTGAATCCCACGAATGCTAAAAAACAAATGAGTCTATTAGCTATACTCTTTCCTTCCTCACTCTCCAAAGTAAGGAAGTTTTCACAGAAGCGTGTGAACTTAAAACATTTTTAACCAATAAAAATCGTTCCAAACTCTTAAAAAGTAAAGCATCTATGTGAATGTAATAAGCCAGTGCGAATTTGGAATTTCTTTTTAAGAACTGGCCAACGAAACAAGTTTTCCCGAGAATTCTCAAGACGACCACAGTACAAAGAAACACAAAAAACGTCTACCCAACATCACTCTCCAAAACAGAGGAGACAGAAAAGACTCAATGACTCACATACAAGCATTTTTATCTTGCGCAAACATTCTTACACACTAGCAAGAGTAGACTAACAAAAATGAACTGTTACTCACAGCTATACATGCACTAACAAGAACAAGGTAAACCTACACAAACGCACACACAATGTCACATTATGAACATATTGACGTACACGTTTATAAGCCTTGTGATTACTAACTCAACTTAACCAAGCACGTGTTTTCTCTATAAACGCGTTCATTATTGAATGTTACTTTTATATTCTTATCCCTTGTATGAAAACGTTTTGTTATAAAATTTCGTTTTTCCTCACATCTTTACTTACAAAACTCTGATTACTAAAACCTTTCCATTCAAAATAGAAAGAATCCTATCGGACAAAAGCAAACCAAAAACAGTAAAAAAAAAAACCCCCTAATAAACGGCACATTACTGATGGAAATAACAAACCAGAAACAAGCAACGGAAATCTCCAAATGGAAACACTTTGACGATCGAAAAATCAAAATATACACCCATAAAAGACTGAATACTAGCAAAGCCATGATCAGGAGTCCTGAATTATCAGTGTGCCCCTTAGAAGAAATCAAAAACAATCTAAAAAACCAAAACGTCATTGACGTCAAAAGAATTCAAATTAAAAAAAAAGAACCGGTGAAACCATCAACATGAATTCTAACATTTGGCACCAAATTCCTTACAATGTAAAAATAGGATATGAAAAAATAAATACTAAAGTTTACATTCCAAATCCACTCAGATGTCATAATTGCCAACGATAGGACACCATAGAGACCGGTGTACACGACACCCAACCTGCAAGAGATGTGGAGATAATGAGATACACAATGACTGTCAAAAGAAACCAAAATGCGTTAACTGTCATCAAGATCATAGCGCAAATTCAATGAAATGCCAAATATAAAAAAAAGAAAAAGAAATTCTTAAAATAAAATACACAAAAAATGTAACTTTTCAATAAGCCTGTAAACTTTATGAAAATACAAAATATGCTGATATAACAAAAATAAATATACCGTCTACCTCTGAACTAAATAATACAACAAAAACAAACTCTTCCAACATCAAAATCGAAGTCTTCACAAAACTAATCAATGAAATGATAGAACTAATGGAAGATTTAAAAAAACTATGAAAGACATTATCACAGAAAGCAAAGACTACATAACAAAGATTATAACCAAAACAGAACAATGCTCCCAAATTAAAACCCAACCCCCCCCCAAAAAACATAAAATCTCAAGAAACGATACCATCTATAGAAACAACCTCTTACAGAAAAAACGGGTTCCAAAAGAACTCTACAAAACCTTACCCAATAAGGAAATAAAAGATAAAATAAACAGATCACGCTCAACCTCCAGATCAGGAGTCACAACACAAAACAAATTTGAGGGAAGGATGTGGAGGAACAAAGATCAGACACGCATGACTAAAAACAACAACAAAGTATGTCATTTAAGCACACATACATATATTCACGTATATATATATATATATATATATATATATATATATAAACACACACACACATATATATATATATATATATATATATATATATATATATATATATATATATATATATATATATATATATATATAAACAAACTAAACAACCTCTCCCTCCTCTAGAATCTCGGTTCTTACTACAGAAGGAAACAAAGACTACCATAGGACAAAGCTTAAAACCAAACTACCAATCATGGGGGAAAATAATCCAATGGAACTGTCGTGATTTGAAAGCAAATATGAATGAAGTACAACTATTAATAACACAGAAACAATCTACAATAATCTGCCTTCAAGAAACCCTACTGAAACACGACAGCATCACTTTCAAAGGATACGACATCTACAATCCAACAAAGAGATCAGAAAGAGGTAACCAACCAATAGGTGGCACCTCAATTATAATTAAAAAAACAGATAGCACATATGAAATTACAACTTCAAACAAACCTTCACGCAATAGCAGTTAAAGCCTCACTCCACCGACCAACAACTATTTGTTCAATCTATATTCCACCTAAATAAAAACTGATTAAAGAAGCCACAAAACACCAAACGATTGAAAACATTAAAATTCCACAAACAGACCTAAAAAGAAAAATTAACGAACATGTAGAAATTAGGTGACAACAAGAGTGGAATAGATGCACACAAAACAAACTGTATGAACATTAGCCTCGAATCAAAAATAAAAAACAAAAAGCCTTGAAGGGAAAAAGGGAGGAGATTGTACTAAACCGAATAAGAATTGGACACACTATCCCATTCTTACTTAATCAAAGTGGAGGAAGCTTCCATACTGCTGTAGCAGCCGACACTCAGTACAATCCAGGCAGGAGCTACTTCTCAGGACTCGATATTTGAAATCCATTTTCTCCCTGGCTTGTCCAATAACAAGCCAGCTCTCAATCACGTGACAGAGTATATAAAAGGAGAAATCTGAAACTCTCAATCCTCTTTCATCCTGACCCTGCCTGGGAGCAGACTTCGCCTGGGGCTTTGGCCCCAGGCAAAACGTGAGTACAACAAGCTAACAATGGCTCCCTCCAACCTCACATTTATTTCCACGTGCCGTACCCACACGAACTTTATTTATCATGCTAAAGAATTGCTCTCGTCGATACAACTCACACACACCCACGACAACATGCAAACACACTGAATACTTTGCCCTTTCGTCCTCCTTTAATTGACTTCCTTCATCCCAGCGACGACTAGCTATAAACACATGTGGACTGAGATGTTCTCTCCTCAGCAAACCGGTAATATATTTGTGGTGTCGTATTTCTTATATTTTTTATTAAATATAAACTAAAAACAAAATGTATCTATATATAAACGATAATAAACTTTAAAGAATAATAAAAAAAGAATAATTAACCTTTTTCCTGATTGCTCTAAAACTTTTGGTTATTTGAAGCCGCCATAAAAAGAAATAAAAGAACTGCCATCTGTTAGCATAGCTAGAAAGCAATCATTTGTTTTGGAAATTAGAAGAGCATCATACCCCCTCCCAGGTAGCTATACTCTGGTAAGTTGGTCCGTTATATCCGACGCATTTTTTTTTTGGATTTAATTTTTCAAGTTGGATCCAATTTTTGCGATGCGTTAGTTTATTAACGATGAAGATACAGAACAGTAAAGAATGGATTTCTACATAACACCGTTGTTCCAGCACGGTTTGTGTTCTGCATAAGTGCCGAAGCGTGTTAAGGTCCTTTCCTGATCCTGGTGAACTTGAAGAAAGAATCTGACCAACTTTAATCATCCTTCTAGAATAAGGGAGTTTTGTAGGCTTATTTAATCTCTTGAAAGTATTCACAAAACCTACATATTAACTCTATCTTTACACAAGAACACTTCAACCTACTAACCCATTTCTCTCTTCTACTAACGAAAATGACAAATAAAGTTGTTTATTAAACGTTAATATGAGACTTTCTCTCGTCTTCATTATTAACTAAACTGCACATTCTGCAACCAACAAATAACTATAAAACATATACTGACGAAGTGTAGAAGATATAAGCACATCCGGAAGAGATATATCGCAACAGAAAGTATTCCAGGAAGTGGACTCTCAGCAGATTTTAAAATATCTAAAAGAAACAAATTTATTTACACTCCTGTAAAATAATATAGTAACATTCTCTTCTAGAAAAACAAACTCTTTACATTTGAAA
The DNA here is from genome assembly GCF_053919585.1 of Euprymna scolopes. Classification (NCBI taxonomy): domain Eukaryota; kingdom Metazoa; phylum Mollusca; class Cephalopoda; order Sepiida; family Sepiolidae; genus Euprymna; species Euprymna scolopes. Next base: position 60,196,030 of record NC_136488.1, read on the forward strand.
AGAAACTTTTCGGAAAATTTAAAGTATATTGATTCTGAAAATAAACTTTTTAAGAAATTTATAACTTCCTATGACATTTCTTGGCATTACATGACCCTTAGATGTTGAAATGCCGTTAAGCAAACACATTCATCTCACTTCAAAACTCCGTCCATGGTTTTAGGTAGCTCTTGGTACCTAAAAACATTGATACCTTCTGTTCTTTCAATGTTTCATTTATTTCTATTTTTATGTGCACGTCTATATATATATATATATATATATATATATATATATATATATATATATATATATATATATATATATATATATATGATGGATTCTCCTGTCGATTTCGACATATGAGTTTCTGTCACAACAACTAAGTTGCTCGGAAATCCACAAAGATGATTTATTTATAGTGATGAAGGTTTTGTGTAGCACCAACCACACTTTTTGATATTCCTGCTAACCTCCATCGGTGCAGATGACTGCCACAGGACAAAGTATACAGTAGATCGCAGGGGTTTTTTTTTACATCAGAGTTTCCTTCTCCTAGATGTATGTCTTAACGAAGACCGAGGTTGCATCTCTCCCAGTGAATTAATGCACCCCCAGATCTGGAGATTTCTAAGTCGCAAATGGTCACCCATCTTGTACTGGCCAGGCTCAACGTTGTTTAACTTCGGTGATCTGGCGAGAACCGGTGTGTCAATTTGATTGTGCCGTATATGTATATATCTGTATATGTACACCCACACCCCCCACACACACGCGCATTTTCTTTGTTTTAAACGAGTGATTCGATTTATTGGCAGAGAGAAGAGGGTATACAAATGTAAATATCAGATAGCTGAACAGCCAATCAACGTTGAGTGACCACTTATACATATGTGACAGCCGGCACTCAACCGGTGGCCAATATTTCATCCATTCTCCACTGACCATTTTTTTTTCACAAAGCAGTGATTAAAAAAATAAATGTTTCTTGTTCAGTGATATGTTTTTTTTTTTTTTTTTTTTTTTTTTTTACAAAGGCATCACCACATTATCAAGGCCCAGAGGCCACTCAAGGATAAGGGTTAAAGAGTGTACAGTAGAAGTTGGTCAATATAGTAATCATTAGTAATGAAAATTTGGTAAATTTAATAACTTATATGGAACGGCTCATCAAGAACTTATTTACCTTAGACTTGAACACAACCATATTGTAGTCAGCCGGAAAGCAGGAAAACGGAAGACAATTCCACAGGCGTGCAGTTCTAAGAAAGACGCTTTGTTCATGGAATCTATGTTTAGGTTTAGGCACAGATAAAGAGTGGGGGAAATTATTGATAGTGTTTACAGCTAGACGAGTGTTTCTTGTGAAAGTTTGGCGAGGGGGGACCATAGATTGAAGCTCAGTTGAACACTTTCCATGAAAATAACGATACATCAGAGACAAACTCGCAACATCTCTTCTGTGAGATAGAGGTTGTAAGGAGGAGAAAAGGACATCTCCTACGAGGCTACGAAGTCTATTTTGAACTCTATCAAGGCAGGACAAGTCCTTTCTAGCAGCTCCTGCCCAGATGTGGCAACAGTATTCCATCCTTGGACGTACCTGGCTCTTATATAGATAGAGAATAGCATCAGCAGTGAGATATCTACTGGATCGATAGAAAGATCCCACCATTTTTCCAGCGGCCTTGGCAACAGATTTGATATACGTGTTCCATTTAAGATCAGGAGTGATGGTCAAGCCCAGAAGCTTGTCAAAACTTGAGGCCTCCTGAAGACGAGAGCCATTCATTTCAATTGATGACAAATGTGGATTAGAATGTTGATGATGTAAAGAGAGAAGCTTGGTTTTAGATGCATTAAAAGTAACCAGCCACTCCTTTCCCCATTGTACTACATGCTCAAGATCAGAGGAGAGAGAATTGGAGAGTACTTGCTCGTTTACTGTCTTAGATGTGGTACCATAAATGGTAGTGTCGTCAGCATAAATGTCTACAAATGATGTAAGGATATGATTTGGAAGATCATTAATGTAGATCAGGAAAAGAGTTGGGCCCAGGATGGATCCCTGAGGGACACCGGCATTAATACTGTGAGCTTCTGATTTTTGCCCCTCAACTACTACTCTTATGAACCTATCAGAAAGAAATGATTTAATAATTGAGAAGACTTTTCCAGCTATACCATAGCTAGCGATCTTATGAAGTAAACCTTTATGCCATACCCTATCAAAGGCTTTAGATATGTCAAGAGCAATCGCCCTAGAAAGATTGCCACCGTCGAGAGATTTGCTAATCCTATGCGATATAACTGTAAGGACATCTGCTGTAGATCTAGCAGAACGGAAACCATATTGAGTGTCACTAAGAAGGTTATTTTTGTTGAGATGTTTGATTACTTCTGTATTTAACACAGATTCTAGCAACTTACTCATGACGCACAGGAGACTTATTGGCCTGTACTGAGAGGGGGATGAGCGATCACGTGAATTCTTAAATACAGGGCATACTGATGAGATTTTCCAGGGAGATGGGAAACTATTCTCCTTAAGACAACGTTTAAACAGTTTTGTAAGTATGGGCGCTAGTTCAGGTTGAAGTTATTTGAGTACTATAATTGGAATACCATCAGGGCCAGTTGCTTTACTGGAATCAAGGTTTTTGATTAGCTTGGCAACATCACGTACAGATATACGTATATCACATAGCATGTTTTCTGATACAGGAGGAAATATTGGGGGTTGGCGGTCTTGGTCGCAAAGGGTAGAATTAGCTGCAAAGTTCTTGACAAAGAGTTTGGCTTTGTCTGATGCTGACGAGATTACCTCAGGTCCATTGATAATAGTTGGGATGGAGCACACGCTTCTGTTCAGGATTCTGTTTGCTATTTGCCAAAACTGGTGGGAACCAAGCCGCTGCTCAGCTACTTTGGACTTAACAGATTGAGCATACAACTCTCTTGCGTTCCTTATTACTTTCTTACAATGGTTGCTGGCAGTCCTGAAAACGGCTTTAGTTTCCATACATCTATTACGTTTGAAGCAGTGGAAAAAGTGATTTCTGTGCGCAATGGCAGCAGCACATTCTGGAGAGAACCATGGCTGGCTGTTAGGTTTTTGCTGAAACTTTTTAGAGGGTATGAAATGGTCAATACCTACAATTAACCATTCAGTTAGGTCTAATACTATAGAGGATATATAAATGTACGGAAGCTATGTTGTGTTTTTCTTTCTTTTTCCCCTTTCTTCTGGTTTTCTTTTGATTTCTCTTTTGTTTCTTTCTAATCGCGTTTTTTAATTTTTTTTCCTTTCCATTCTTCTTTTTTCTTTTTCTTACCTCTTTTTCTTTCCTTTCTCTATCTTGTTTCCTTTCTTTTTATCCTTTTCTTTTTCTTTTCTTTCTCTATCTTGTTTCCTTTCTTTTTATCCTTTTCTTTTTCTTTTTTCTTTTCTTTTTTCTTTATTTCGCCATTTTCCATTCTTTTTTCTTTTCATTTCATTTCCTTTTCTTTCATTTCTTCGTCTTTTGTTTTGTAATTTTTATTCACCTTTCTTCTTTTTTCTCATTCCTTTTTGTTCTTTTTCCTTTTTCATTTTTTTCTGTCATTTTTAATCTTGTTTCTTTTTTTTTTAATCATTTTCTTCTATTCGTTTTCTTTCATTTACTTTTTCTATTTTCTTTTCTTGGTCTTTTTCTTCTATTCTTTCTTTTCCTTTTCTTCTTTCTTCTATTTTTTTCCTTACTATTTTCTTTCTTTTCTTCCTTTATTTCGTTTTTCAAAGGAATATGCAAATTAGTTATTCTTTATACAGTCGCTCGCATATCTATGACTTGGTATATTTCGTTTTAATAACTTTTAACTAGAAAAAGTAGGCTTTTCATATCAATGTCAGTGCGACAAAAACTGAACTTCACACACACACACACACACATATATATATAATATATATATATATATATATATATATATATATATATATATAATATATATATATATATATATCGTAATGTACGAGTTTTGTACTATTTACTAAATGTTGTCTAAATTCGGAATAGAGCTATATATATATATATATATATATATATATATATATATATATATATATATATATATATAGCTAGCTCTATTCCGAATTTAGACAACATTTAGTAAATAGTACAAAACTCGTGCATTACGAATCCAATCTAGAAAGACTGAAAATCATAGACATTAATCTATCTTGTATATAATACTAAAACTCTGTCGTTCTTGGTTGTTTGCTTGTTTGCTTGCGCAATATCCTCCTGCTACTACTACTACTACTACTACTACTACTACTACTCTGCCTCTTCTTCTTGCTACTACTATTACTTCTCCTCTTTACAACTACTACTACGCCTCCTCTTCCTCCTCTTACTACTACTACTACTACTACGTCTCCTCTTCCTTATTCTACTATTACTACTACTGGTTGACATGCATTTTCCCTACTACTACGCTAAACAGAATGACTCATAGAAATCTATCTATAATTTTTTTTTTCATTTTAATATACTTTCATAGAAATGTTTCTGTTATGTCACAAAAAACTATTTTCTTTACGTCACAAGTGTCATACTGACCCCTTAGGGGATGTTTTGCAACTATTCTATATTATAACTTTACTGTCGCATTTTTCTCACAAATAAATCAACTTTGACCTGTTGACAACGTATATTTCTTTTTCAGCGGCCTAATTTTTTTTGTGTTTTAAATTATCCAAATAAAACAATTTTCTGCATTTTTTTACATCGTTCATTTCCGTATTACGTTTAAGTTATTTTAACGCAACTTATAATTCAATGGCTGTAAGTTTTTTTTTTCAAAAATAAACAATTATAAACAGAATGACTCATCTATCTGTATTCTTTTTTTTTTTTTCATTTTAATATACTTTCATAGAAATGTTTCTGTTATGTCATAAAAAAAAAACTATTTTCTTTACGTCACAAGTGTTACGCTCATACATGAATTCCATAGCTAATATAACATACTGACCCAACGGGTCACGGGTAGTCTAGTTGTATATAAAAACCAAACAACTCAAAATAAAGAACATTAATTATGAATCTAATTCCAACATCTTAAAGTGCCTGGGTTAGTAATTTACTCCCAAAATATCCCTAGTCACAAAAAGTATTCACACGTAACCATTTTAAATATCGTAAATTTTAGTTAGCCACGCGCCTAACACATTCCACATATGACATCTCACAAGTTGTACGTACTTTTAAAAAGCTATAAATTACCGCACAGTTTGAACACAGCAGATGTGAATAAGCAGAACCAATATACCGTCTGATGAAGACAATCAGCCGGAAGTACTCGCAATAAATATAACACAAAAAATATTATATGATAATTCAACAGAAATACAAGATGGATCATTCGAAAGGTCAAGAAGATAAAAAAAAGCAAAAAAAAAACAAACAAACAAAAAACCCAAATCATTCTGCCATATACAGTGCGCGTATGTATGTGTTGTATAATTTTATTTATATATATATCATTGGCTACATATGTGCATACATGCTTAAGCTGTAATTTCTTTAAAAATCCAGCGTTACAGGCTGCCAGTCTTAACTGGTTTCAAATGCGAATATACACTATTTTTTTACACTCTTTTTCTGTTTATTATTATGATATTTTTTATGTTTGTAGTTTAATACAAATCTAATTATTATTGAGCACTATTTTATGAACACTGTAGTGTCATTGGATTAACATCTAGGAAATCACACACAAATACATACATATATACATATATATATATATTATATATATATGTGTGTGTGTGTATATATATATATATATATATATATATATATATATATATATATATATATATATAAACCGTTTACGCATTTTTCCTGTTCTGGAATTTACCGTCTTTCCCATTGGATCTTTATCATATCCCTTTTCTCCCTTTTTCCCGTTTCTTGCTTCCCCTATCTCTTTGGATCACTATAAACTGTCTAAAAACTGTCAAATGCCTTTATTTTTAACGCAAATTTGATAAATTTCATATTGTTTGTTTCCTGTGATGCATTAACTTGCAAAATCTTTTGTATATTTTGCAAACCTCTCCCCTTTGATGAGAAGAATTACTCTCTTCCAAACTCCATGGAATAAGGGTTTTCTTGTTTTATTTGTATTCCTTGTCGAATGATTAAAAATTTTTATACCTTTCTTACAGGTTTATAAGGTTTTTTGAAAATTCGAATAAATTTCAATATCAACATATATATATATATATATATATATATATATATATATATATATATATATATATATATATATATATATATATATATCTTGATATTGAAATGCAAGAGATGACGATCAACGCTGGTTGAAGGATTCAAACATTGCAATGAAGCAACCTTTGGCTCCATTAGCAAAGAACATACGCTCATCGTCACGAAATTAAGGGAAATTTTAACATTAATGAAGCTTAACGTTTAATACAGATGATCTTAGAATGATCAAGTAACAGGAAGTTATGATCTCGCATAGAAGGCTTCTTTTATTTCTTAAACGGTCGGCAATAATTATAAACTACTACTACTACTACTACTACTACTACTACTACTACTACTACTACTACTCCTCATACTAATACTAATGCTACTAATACTACTAATACTAATATTACTAATACTAATAATAAAAATAAAAACAGCAAATGCGGACTCAACAAAGAGATGAAACAATAAACCACATAATAAGTGAATGCAGTAAATTAGCCCAAAAAGAATATAAAACTAGACATGATCAAGTAGGGTACGCAGTACATTGGCAATTATGCAGACGATTGCATCTTGAACACCCAGACAAATGGTACAAGCACAAACCAGCAGCAGTGCTGGAAAATAAAAGTCATAAGATCCTATGGGACATGGATATATAAACGGATAAACCCATCCAAGCAAGAAGACTGGATAACGTTATAATTAACAAGAAGGAAAAAATCTTGCTAGATTGTAGATTTTGCCGTTTCAGCAGACCACAGAGTGAAGATCAAGGATACAGAGAAGCGGAGCAAATACACGTAACTGGCTGGAGAGCTCAAAGGGATCTGGAAAATGAAGAAAGGAGCACTAGGATCAATACTGAAAAACTTTGAAAAAAGAATGGGAGAAATTGGAATCAGAGGTATGGCTGAGAAGACACAATGGATTACGATAACTAAAACTGCACAAATATTAAGGAGAGCCCTTGAATGTGGACTCCAACACATGATCTACACAAACTGAAACGGCTACAGATGTAAAACACAAAGGAACATCACACGGAAAAATGCAAACTGAAATGGTATAATTGTAAGACATCCCCACCTTTTTTGTGTGCGTCGCCATAAACTGGCACCACACCAAATGATTGAGGAGAGTGACGAGAGAAAGCACAAAGCAGACCTCCACTGGTTGAGTGCGAAAAGGACTGGGATCTTGGAGAGGCTTATTGCAACTCAAACTCCAGTGAAGACCAATGGTCGCTGCCAACAAGAAATCATTAGTTAGCGGCTGTTGCGATAACTCAAATTTTTTGCAAAGGTTATCGAAAGAGGTGGAGAGTACTGAAGATATGGGGAGACTTGTTGTCACTCAGATTCCAGAGAACACCACAACTTGTTCCCAAAGAGCAATCTTTGAAGATGGCTTTTGTGACTACTCCTAGTGAGTAAATAATAATAATAATAATAATAATAATAATAATAATAATAATAATAATAATAACTAGCGGGACCTGTGAAAATTCCACAGTGGACTCTTTCATATGTAATGGCATTTTTGTGGATGTTCAGTGTAAATAGAGACACCCTGATATTATTGTAGTTTTTTTGTTAAAACTGCAAAAGTATATAGCTAAGCTAGAAGGGATGCCCGGCATAGCCTGGTCGTAAAATATGCTTTAATATGATATTTTACTTTATGCAGATTTTTTTTATATATTACTATAAGAGTCAATTTTCGATCCATTCTTATATATTATAAACTTGTGATTTCAAAAGTAAAAATATATCCATATGGCTTGGGTACATCAGCTTGAATCGAAACCGAAACCAAAACTTATGAAGAAAAAAAGAATGTATATATATATAACTTGAGTTCTTTCAGCTATAATCGAAACCGAAACCAAAACTGATGAAGAATTCTTGGTAAAATTATTTATTACAAGAAATGGAAAGGCATAACAATTAAACGACAGACACTCGGAAGAACAACAACAACAAAAAATGTGAGACAGAAAATAATACACACGCTATCGTATTAATATATAGATTAAAATATTTTATGTAGCAAAAACAGTTTTTCATGAAACTGTTTTAGTTAAAACAATGTTGTAAAAAAAATATTAGTCAATGTCAAGTTTCTTTCCAACTCATTTAAAAACTTTAAAATGACGACTTTAAACAGTTTTCGGTGGTGCTGAAAACGAATATCACATTTAAATTTGGGGCAGATAAGTACTTTTCATGATATGAAGAAATTACTTTAAAAAAAATGGGGGATCACTTTCCTATATACATTTAACGTAAAATGAGCACCCACTTTTTGGCCACCTAGTAATTTGTTCATAAAACAAATTTAACTGTGATATTCGTTTTCAGCACCCCGAAAACCGGCGCTATTTTTTTTACTAAGAGATTCGTTCATTCTTTCATCTAATAATTTAGGACGCTAATTATGCTGTCAGTAAGTTTACAAAACATACTTTTGTTTTTCGTTCATTTTTGATTATAGAACTTGTTAACAGGTGCTTCTGCAGTTTAATATTTCACAAAACTTCTGTTTACATTAGGGAGTGGTGAAGGGGCGGGTGGTGTTGTGGCCGCCACAACACCACCCGCCCCTTCACCGCCCCCTAATGTAAACAGAATTTTTGTGAAGGCCACAACACCACCCGCTCCTTCACCGCCCCCTAATGTAAACAGAATTTTTGTGAAATATTAAACGATTCTGCTTTAATGGTTTAATGGTTAATGTAAGCACGTTACTTACCGAAAAACGGTTAATTAAACTACACAAGCACCTGTTAAAAACTATACAAGTTCTATAATTGAATACCCACCTAAAACAAAAACACAACAAAAAAAACAAAAAAATGAAAAACAAGTATATTTTTGTAAACCGCTCGTGTAAGCTTACTTACTTTAGCGCCCTAACATATGAAAAAAACTGAACGAATCTCTTAGTAAAAAAAAAAAAACAGCGCTGGTTTTCGGAGGTGCTAAAAACGAATATCACAGTTAAATTTGTTTTATATGAAGAAATCACTAGATGGTCAGAAAGTGGGAACTCATTTTACGCTAAATTTATATAGGAAAGTGATCCCACACTTTTAGAAGAAGTAATTTCTTCATATCATGAAAAGTACTTATCTGCCCCAAATTTAAATGTGATATTCGTTTCCAGCACAACCGAAACCCGTTAAAAGTCGTTATTTTAAAGTTTTTTGAGGAGTTGGAAAGAAACTTGATATTGACCAAATAATTTATTTACAAAAAGGAACTGTCATTTAACACACACACACACACACACACACACACACACACACACACACACACACATATTTAGATTTAATGTTCTTATAAAGATATTTTATGTACTAAAACCAGTTTCGTTTCGCTAATAACGTGTTGCTAAGTTCGAGGTCTCATACCTTGGCTTTTGTTTACATATTGTTGTAGTAGCAATAATATTTTATTAACGAAGACATCAGCGTCTCTTTCTCTCGCTCTCTCTTTCTCTCTCTTTCTTTCTCTCTCTCTCTCTCTCTCTCTCAATAAACAAATGTAAATAAATAAACAATGAAAAACGAGACATATGTGTTATGTTTTTTTTTTATTACGGAATAACTTAAAATCAATTATTTCTTAAAAACTTTTGAAAGATAAAACCCTAAATTTTATAGAATTAAAAACAAATATAGCGGTGAGAACACGCTAATCGAATAGAACCTAGAGCGTTTGTAAATGTCTATTCCCAAATTAAATGTCTATTCAAGAATAAAATTTCAATCAATCAGATTTGCCGGAAAGCGTGACACACAAAAGAACACACACACTATCGTATTAATATATAGATAATAATAATAATAATAATAATAATAATAATAATAATAATAATAATAATAATAATAATAATAATAATATCTATATATTAATACGATAGCGTGTGTATTATTATTATTATTATTATTATTATTATTATTATTATTGGTAGAGAGAGAGGGTGAGTGTGTATGTGAGTGAGAGAGTGCGTATGTGTGTGAGAGAGAGAGATAAAAAGAAATATATATTCATATACATGAAGAAAATGTGGACATATATGTTATAGTTTTTTTAAAATCTAGTTTTGAAGTCTAAAGCTAGCACATAAAAAAACAACCGCCATTTATTTATATTATTGGAGTTTACATCAGTCAAAACGCTGTAGAACAGTATTTCGAATAATTCAAATAAATTTCCTTTATTCATACATAGATTACATTTTTTTTTCATTCTAAAAAAGTGCACATTTATGTAAAAATGCATGTCTTTATTCGTGGTCAAATTTGATCTCTATACATGTTTTGTTTTTTTATCTCAAAGCCAAAAACGCTTCCATGTATTCTAATAGTTCTAATTCTTCATAATCCGCAATTCTAATGGATTCCGTCCAGTCTCGAGAGATTATGCATATCCGCTGTAAGGATGTGCTGCATATAAATAATTGTGAAATAATGGTTGCACAATATGCAGCCACATCTTTCTTAAGTTGGCAGTGCCTGATTCCAGTGGCAAGGAGGAATGCAGGACAATTGGAAACAATGCTGAAATTTTCGAATACAGTAATAAAAAAATTGTAATCATAGCATCCATCCTGTAAGAGAAACAATGGATACTCCTTGTAAGAGTAGCTGCGCGTGCTATTGTGAAGCCTGGGTTGCGCAATCATCAATCACACATTTCCTGAATTGATACTGCCTGATTCTAGTGGCACGGAAAAGTCCAGGACGACGTAAACCATGCCGAGATAAGTCGACACAACCCATGGTATTCCTAAATGGTCATCTATTTTTATACTTACTTGGCTCAACCTCACTTAACTTCGGTGATCAAATGGGAACCGGTGTATTAACGTGATTATCCTGTTCCTCTACTTCATCGAAATCACATTTAAGTTTCTGACACCCAATATGCCTGTGTGTGTGGGCACAAGCGTACATGTATTTTTAGAAGTTTTACAGTATTTTCATGACTTCGAGATTCAAGAGGCCTTAACCCCCTAGTGTCGTGGAGGCGCTACATTATTTCATGCAGCGTGTCTTGGACGAGAATATACTTGCAGCGCCCACCCCTCTCCAGGCTTCAGATCACACACAGCACCTGGTATTACCAACTGGTCACCCATTTTAGTACTGACTAAGCTCAATGTTGCTTAATTTTAGTGATCTAATGGGAACCGGAAGTCAACGTGATCATGACAGAATATAGAAAAGAATTCACACTTAAGCATTTTCAATAACGTAAATCTCACATCTTAGAGGCATTGTATATAATGACTAAACAACTTAAAAAAAAAAAAAAACATTAATTAGGAATCTAATTCCGATATCTTAAAGCGCCTAGGTTAGTAATTGACTCCAAAAATATTCCCAATCGCAAAAAATATTCACACTTAACCATTTTAAATAATGGAAATTTTAATTTGCCACGCGCCTAATACGTGATATAGTATATCTATAATATATACATTATGTTGAACATTTAAAAAATATATTATGTCGAACCCAATTACTTATACGATTATATTGTAAAAATTGGAATTTATCACCGATATTACATTGCCTTTTTGTTCACGTCGGTAATAATATTAAATAAGCGCTCAATTTAGTTCACAGGTCTGGAAATAAACAAAGCAAAACACAAAGTGAAAACTGACACTCGCACAGACTTCGAATATACACATATGCCATTATATTGTTTTGTTTTTTTAATTGAAATATTCTAGTCTGGAAATTTAAAGCGGACACACATGCATACTGATGAATACCGTTTTTATATATAGATTACAAAATTTACTTTCATTCTAAACCAGTAACTTTATGCAAAAATAGGAACCTTTTATTCATAACTGCTATGCGTGGGCAACCTTTACGTGTATGTGCTTACACGTTTTTCACGGGCAGAAACACTTTCATGTATATCCATTACACAACCCGTACATCCACCTTAACGAAATCTTCCCAATTAATTCCTTAACACGCACACGCGTGTGTACGCGCACGCGCATGTTTTAGAACCTCATCCTTTGTCATTCTTTAATATACGCAATTATATATATATATATATATATAAAGATATATATATATATATATAATACACACACACAAATTAAAATAAACTTTACCATAAGTTTTGATTTTTTTTCAGTTTGTCTCTCAGTATTTAAGTACACGTTCAAACGACCACATTGCCCCACATACCTACAGTTCCATTCGGGAAATCACGCATATTGTATGACAATGGCAACGGACGGTTCGTTCAGCAAACCGATGGTCGTGATGATGGTCACCGGCTGCCACCACTGATCTCAAACCGGACACGTAGTGAATCAAGATTTGATTTGATTTCAATCGATTGCGACAGTTGTGAATTGCTGGTGTCGACGTATCACCCACCGCCAACCGAAGAGACCGGTACCTGGACAACAACTACAGCAGAAAGATTTTTCTAATTCGACGCCATTATGAGACCCAGGACATGCCGTCGGTACCTTCGATACGGAGTTCTTTTTCTGTTGGGATATCTCGCCTTGCAAGGTGTTTTTTGGATTGGAAAGGTGAGAGGAGACATTCTTTTTAAATGAGTAAAAAAACAAGCAAACTGGTTAGCTTGAAGGTATGAGTGTAATTTATTGACCAAATGCGTATTGAAGGTTAAATTCATTTATTTTTTTTATTTTTATTTATTTATTTATTTTTTTAATTTATCATACTGATTCCATCAATCCACCATTAGAAATAGCATTTTCCCAAGTTTGTTTATATATATATATATATATATATATATATATATATATATATATATATATATATATATATATATATATATATATATATACGTACAAAATCTTGTTATTTAAAATTTATTCAAATTGTCATAAAACATTATGAACATGTGAGGAAGGTTTACAAAATTTTAATTATCCGACAAGGAGTACGAATAAACAAGAAAAACTTTATTCCATGGAGTTTCGAAGAATGCAATTCTTCTCATCAGATGGAAGAAGTTAGCAAAATACTCAATAAACTTTGCATTAAAGGAAACTAACAATATGAAATGAATCATACTTGCATCCAAAAAGTTATTCAAGAGTTAGTGACAGTTTATAGATTCAATGATATATATATATATCGAAAAATTAAAAAAAAGAATCATAAAGTAAAGTATCTTCGTTGCATCTAATAATATTTGCTTGAATGAAAAAATGCTGCCTAAATATACCAATTTCAAATATATATGAATATATAAATTTAGTGCACATATATATTAATATATATATATATATATATATATATATATATATATATATATATATATATATATATGCACTAACTTTAAAACCAAAATACCAAATTTCTTGTAAATTCAACTCTACACATTAGTATGTTTTTTTTTTATATACGGCTTAGGTTTATGCGATAAAAGTGACAAGGTTGACTAATTTGCATATTGTCTTAGTGAAGGTAATTTTTTTTAATTAACTATGATTTGTTTTTGTGTTTTAATTCAATAATTGTTTTGATTGTAATATAAGAAATAGTTTTCTTTCGTAATGTTGTTATTTCCTGAACCTATATTGAGATTTGAGAAAATCTTTTTAATCGGTTTTCGGTCAGAAATTTGGCTGGTAAGGGGACAAAATTCAATGATTTGAGCTTTTAAACTCTATCACACTCCTCCGCCAATTTTTGTTCTAAACACTTGAAATTTGAGATATAGGTTAGTTGGACGTGGATCTAACTTTATAATTTGATGTGAGCCCAAAACAATAAATGCTAAGGGGTCATTATTGGAGTCAAAGTTAAAAAAAGAAATTGACCGCTCAGCCAATTTTTGGTCTAAACATTTGAAAGTTTACATAAAGTATATTCAAACATACGGCAGGCTTTTTAATCGTTTTTTTTTCTAAAAATTTGGCTTCCAAGGGTTCAAAGTTTAAAAGATTTTATTTTGCGGTCTCTAGCAAACTATTAAGACAATTTTGGGTCTAAATATTTAAAATTTTACATAAAGGGTATTCAGACATGCAGCAAGCTTCTTAATCCTTTTGGGGGCGAACATTTTGTTGGCAAGAAGTCAAAATTTACAGAGTTAACCTTTTCAGACACTACCAAACTCCTCCGCCAATTTTGGGTCTAAACACTTGAAATTTTGGATGTAGGTTACTTGGACATGGATCAAACATTTTAATTTATTTTAAGCTCAAAGCAATAAATTTTAAGGGGTCAAAATTGGGGTCTAATTTTTAAAAAATTGACGTCTGCGGTCTCTACCAACTTTTCTCTATCGTAGTTTAGGAAGCTTATTATATGGAAAGGCATTACCGTACATATTCACACTTTTTAATATATACATATGCACATAAAGTTATGAACAGTACATAGAACCCGAGAAAAGCCGAGCGGAACGGGTGGTATATCTATAAAAGTGAAAATGTGTGTGTGTGTGTGTGTGTGTGTGTGTGTGTGTGTGTGTGTGTGTGTGTGTGTGTGTACATTTCCCTACCAAATACCTGTGTCCATTTTCGGTCTACAGACTCGAAATTTGACATACAAGGTATTGAGATTTGGGAAAATCTTTTTAATCGCCAGAAATTTGGCTGTTAAGGGGTAAACGATCAACGATTTTACCTTTGAGAACTCTACCAACTCCTCCGTCAATTTAGGGTCTAAGCACTTGCAATTTTAAATGTAGGTTACTTGGACATCGATCTGATTTGATAATTTGATTTGAACCCAGCACAATAAATTCTAAGGGTCAAAATTGGGGTCAAAGTTTTAAAAAATTGACCTCTGCGGTCTCTACGAAATTAGCCAATTTTTTGTCTAAACATTTGAAATTTTACATAAAGTGTATTCAGACATAGGGCAAGCTTTTTAATCGATTTTTGGCCGAAAAGATGGCTGCCAAGGGGTCAAAGTTAAAAAGATTTGACCTTTGCAATCTCTAGCAAACTATTCAGCCAATTTTGGGTCTAAACATTTAAAAGTTTACATAAAGACATGCAGCAAGCTTTTTTTTATCAATTTTTGGGCGAACATTTGGCTGGCAAGAGGTCAGAGTTTAAAGACTTGACTTTTGCACATTTTACCAAATTCCTCCGCCAATTTTGGGTCTAAACACTTAAAATTTTAGATGTAGGTTACTTGGACATGGATCAAACATTTGAATTTGATTTGAGCTCAAAACAATAAATATTAAGGGGTTAAAATTGGGGTCGAAGTTTAAAAAAAAATGGACCTCTGCTGTCTCTACCAACTTTTCCCTATGGTAGTTAAGGAAGTCTTTTATATAGACAGGCATTACAAGCAGACTTTTTAATATGTACATATGCACCTAAAGTTACGAATAGTACATATAGCCCGGGTAAAGCCTGGCTGAACTGCTAGTATATATATATATATATATATATTCTAGGTAGAAAGATTCCAAAAATTAAGAATATTTGAATTTTAACAAGAGTCGTTGATAGTGCTAAATCAAACAGAGCAAATTATATTTTATATTATTTTTATGTAAATACAGTCATTTAATCCGACGAGATGTGCCATTCATTGAAAATCCATGAATTAAGGAAAAAACCCTGAAATATTATATGCACTCCTTTGTCAATCAATGATTTTTGTTGTAATTCTACGTAATTTAATTAAGAATTTCAATTTATATCTATATATATCAAAAATGTGAGAATGTGTGTGTGTGTGTGAAGACACTTCTCAACCTATATACTCAACGGACTTTTGATCTACCAACTTGAAATTTGGTATATAAAACATGTTGAAAACTTTTTAATCCGTTTTCATTCAATAGGCTGCTAAAAGGTCAAAATTGAAAAATTGGTATGTGGGCATTGTTGGATTTTTTACTATTTTCAACTGTTTCACGACTGTGCATGCGCAAACGAGAAACATCGCAGCTTCCTTATCTTAAGCATAAGTAGTTTTTGTTAAACGCCATTAAAGATCTTAAAGAAATAATTTTTATGATTTCAAAAGTGAAAAATAATTTTTTGTTTTTTGCCTAATCACCCAGTGTAGGTTCGGTGCCTCTTTGATGTAGGGGGCTATTACAACTCTTTTTTATTAAGAAAATCGCGGACGTTTATGAAATTGCCCCCCCCTCTAAATTCCACAATTTACATTATTTTTCTTTCTTTCACGTTAACCTCATCGAGTACAAATTGTGGAATTTAGAGAGGGGGGGGGGTCAATTTCCTAAATGTCCGACAGAGATTCGTTCATATTATCATCTCGTAAGTTTTCACTATTGAAAGATATTTTTTATTGAATGAATCACATCATTAAAGTAAGAAAATTGGGACCATTTTTTGTTTTATTTTTTAATGTAGAAGAGAAATGTTTTATAAACGTTACCATAACATGTAATGTTATGAAAAAAAAAAAGAATATATATATATATATATATATATATATATATATATATATATATATATATATATATATATATATATATATACATATATATATTTATATATATATATGATATATATATAATCGTATATATATATATATATATATATATATATATATATATATATATATATTTAAATAAAGGGGTGGTCACAAATATACATCTTTCTCTCGTTGGAATTTCTTAACCCATTATATATATATATATATATATATATATATATATATATATATATATATATATATATATATATATAATATAACTACTTCATTTACTCACATAAAATTAATATACGAAAGTATAGATTTATGCGTAAACTTTCAGTATTTACTTCAAAGTGCTCAATACGTAGGTAGAGCTAGTTAGTAATTTATAAAATATATATGGCGATTAAGCTACACTGAATATTCGGCGTTTCATATATATATATATATATATATATATATATATATATATATATATATATATATACGAGGTACCTCCAATATGGTTCCAGACTTTTTTCCGTATGGGCATTTTATTGATAAAACTCTAGCCTATCTATCTAGTTTTATTGATGAAACTTTGGCCTCCTCTAAAGTGATCTCTTCTGGTTGCAATGCACTTATTGTACCGTTCCAACAAGTTCTGGAAGTTCGTACAGAAATCCTCATGTGTGAGCGTGTCAATGATCATCGTCACAGCCTCTTGCATCTCCTCAATTGTTTTATGATGACAGCCTCTAAGATTTTTCTTGAGTGTAGGGAGTAACCAAAAGTCACAAGGAGCAAGGTCTGGATGATAAGGAGGGTGAGGAAATGTCTTGATGCCCATCTTGGTCAAATAGTCTGTGACAAGATTGGAGTTGTGGACTAGTGCATGCACGCAAATTTTCGTCATCCTTAGTTCCTCGTGAACAATTGTGCACACAGTTCCCACACTGACATTAAACTGTGCATTTATTGTCTCGATAGACACACGACGGTCTTTATCTATGGAATTTTTTATTTGATTAGTCAACTCTGGTGTTTTGACTTCCTTACTCTTCATACACCTCTTATAATTCTTCACAAACATCCCTGCCTACCTCAAAAACCTCTTATGCCACTAAATACTGATGCTCCATTCATGCAAGATGGTTCAAAAACAGTCTGAAACATTCCATATGTTTCAGTGACATTTTTCCCAAATTTAAAACAGAATTTTATTGCAATTAGTTCTTCACGTCCAGATTGCATTTTTGAAATTCACCAGCTGTGACAATCAGGCTTTAGTAAGATGTATTCCAATTCCTTTTGAACCTGAAATCATAAAAACTGGTCAGTTATTTCAGAAGATGCATAGCAATAAGATATTGAATTTTCAAGAGTCGATGACAATTTTGAATGTCTGTACAAACAAGTCTGGAAACTTATTGAATAAAAGATATAAAGAGAAGGAAAGAGTGTGAGCAATCATAGCCATTTGCATTTTATCATTCGTATAAATTACTTCGCCGTTCAATCACCACAATTTCTTTAAAGATACCCCCCCTCCAAAATAAACACAACCCCCCCCCCCCCCGAAATATTACAAAGCTGATAATAATGATATCACCATCGGCTTATTTCTATTAAAATAGTTGATGAGAATTAGCATTTACATTTTGCCTTTTGATCTTCATGCAATAGAAATTCTAAGTCGATACAGAAACAAAAGGTTATTTATCTTCCTCTCACGGAAAATGAGATTTCAGAAGGAAACCACTGTTGCCTGAAAAAAGAAATGCCTGGTCAGTTCCATCGACATTCTTACTAGGGGGGCCGCAGGAAAAAAAACAAACAAACAAACAAACAAAAAAACCCCCCAAAAAACAAACAAAAAAATACCAGCCACATTCACCCTAGGCGGGAAGTGTCTATGGAATATCAAACTCATACGCAGTCCCCACTCGCATGTATTAGACGATTAGCAATAAACCTACCCCTTCTCAAATGGTGAGAAGGTAAAGCTGGAGAGGTTGGACCTCCTATAACTGCACAACATGAGAACCACACCTTAATCAACACGGAAAAGCCCATCTTAACAATGGTCTAGACTAAGTGTTGGAATAATTTCTTTTTATAATTGATTTTTACTGGTTTAACTACTTAATTCGATTGTTATAATTGATAAATTATAATACTTGTATAAATAATTCCATTCCATATATTACTCGCATTGCTACAGTATCCTTTTTGTTGCTATACATGGACATAAGTCCGTAGATTAGCTAAATATAAAACGTATTTAAACAAATAAAATAAGGCATTGACTGATTTTTACAATATTGAAAGCACATTTTTATCTATATATACAGGCGGCAAAAAGAAAGTCCGCACTTGTAATTTATTTTCAAAAACTGCAAATTTAAACTAAATTTAATGTAACTGTTTAAACAAACTATTCCTCATTTGATTGGCCTTTTATTCCTCTATAATTTTACCTGTTCATATTTGACTTTTAATTGAAATATTCTAGTGTTCACGTCAATTTAACAAAAATAAATTGAGGAGGCAAAAAGAAAGTCTGCACAAGGGAAAAGTATTATTTAAATGTAACTTTGAGACATTAATGCAATACAATTACAACAGGAACACAATGAACTAGTTAATATTTAGTAGCATAGCCCTTCTGAAATTTCCCAGCTTGCAATCTTTTGGGAATTCCTTGAATTATACTGCAGCAATACTCCGGGGAAGGGGCATCCTACTTTTCTTTAATTTTTGTCCAAAGTTCTTCCAAATTTGAAATTTTATCATTGCGTAGCTGTTGCTTGATGTAATGCCATACGTTTTCGATAGGATTGAGGTCTGGAGATTGTGCAGGCCAATCCAAACACGAAATATCATGCTCTTCCAGGAACCTCTTGACATTGCTAGCTGTGTGAATGGGAGCATTATCCTGCATGAAGATGGAATTATCATCCAAATTCCGACCAAAATAGGGTAGAAAATGCTTAGTCCACATATTAATGTATTTGGTCGAATTAATTCGACCTTGCAAGCAAACTACAGGCCCTGAACCATTGATACTAATAATACCCCACACCAAAACTGAACCAAGGATTAAATTCTTCATCTGAGCACCTAGGTATTAAATTCTTCGTCTTTCCCCCGACGGACGTACTGCCTACGATCACTGCCTAGCCTAATGAACCTGCTTTCGTCGCTAAAAAGCACTTTTGCAAATATGAAGAGTGATGATCTTCATTGCATCTGACAAAGTCCAGACGGCGCTTTCTGTTCTTTACAGAAATCATTGGCTTGCGTCTTGCAACATATCCTTGCAAATTAAATTCCTTTAATCTGTTCTTGACAGAGCACTTTTTAACATGATTGCACTGTTGTTGGATTTGGGGAGCCGTTTCAAATTTGTTTCTTAGGCTGAAGATCTTGATAGCATTGTCTTCCCTGTTAAAAGTAACTCTAATACGATCAGATTTAGAAGCATCACAAACACTGCCGGTGTTTTGGTGGTTTTGCACATTCTTTCGTACCGTTTTCTCATCTCATTTCAATCTGCGGCCGATTTTTCGATTAGATAAACCAGAAAGGTGGAGATTAATGAGCTCTTGACGATTACTAAGAGAAAGTCGTGACGTATGGACTAAATGTTACGTTATATAACCTGAAACAATAACAATTATGATTAGAAATGCTTTGTTGCCTGTTGGTGGATATTTTAAACTGATTTAGGGGACGATAATTTAAGCTGGTTTTAAGCGAATTTGTTGCTGCGGACTTTCTTTTTACCTCCTCAATTTGAAGTTATTTTTAAATTTGACGTGAACACTAGAATATTTCAATTAAAAGTCAAATATGAACATGTAAAATTATAGAGGAATAAAAGGTGAATCAAATATTCTAATAGTTTGTTTAAACAGTTACATTAAATTTAGCTTAAATTTGCAGTTTCTGAAAAAAATTACAAGGGTGAACTTTCTTTTTGCCGGCACTGCAAATAAAACAGTAGATGTGTGTGTGTGTGTGTGTGTGTGTAAATATTTAACCAATAAATTCTTAAACTACCGGTCACAAAATACTGAAATTAATAAGAAATAATAATCAGACACTAAAGATGGTTCTTTGTTTGGATGGATGAATAACGCGTATAGAAATATATTCCACAAGTTGAAAAGCAAACTGTTCATTTGAACTTGCCGACATATTTTTACTTCTTTCTGCGCATGCCCAAATTCAATTCATTTCTTCAAGTCGTTTAATATTAAACCTTTTTTTAACCTGGCTCTCGATAGCTACGTCGGTAAGAGATGCAACTGGAGCGGTAAATGTTTTGGTTTCGATTCTAGATGATGGCACGCAAGTCATTTTTTAAAACTTTTGAAATTACTACTATATATTAGGTACAGTATAATATCCTAGAGAGAATTGGCTCTGTATTAATAAATATGAAATCTGTGTGCATTAAAATATATTTGAGCGTATTTTACGAACCGGAAATCCCCTCGCTAGTATATATTAAAAACAAAAAAACAAAAAAATAAAACAAAAACAACAGTTTTCCAAGGGAAGATAACCCATAAACCTCTTAGGAATACCTCTCCTTTAGCATAGAAAAATAAACTTCAATATACTCAAATTAGTCGTTTAAATTGAATCAGACAACCATTTTTAATTATATATTCCGGTTTCTTTAAAGTTTTTCAAGAGAAATTGTGGTGTGACTTTAGTAGAGGCCATCTCTTGGAGCGTCTTTGTGTACAATCAAGAACCACATCGACATTTAATATGGATTGGAGTAAAAAAAATATTGTTTTAGTGAAGGAAGATAATGAACGGATATATATATATATATATATATATATATATATATATATATATATATATATATATATATATATATAATATAAAGCTGAATGTCTGTATGTGTGTGTGTGTGTGTCTGGTCACGAATAGGCTCCTATATGGTTGACTATTTTAAAAAACTGATCACATATAATGATAGAAAATGTATCGAGACACAGGAATGGGTATGTTTGATCTGGCAGAACGGTGGTTCATTAAAATTGTGGGATCTGCGTTCGCGCCTGGTCCACAAAGTATGGAAATAAAAAATTTAAAAATTAAAAAAAACGTTTACAAGTGTTTTTGATATAGATGTACATAATAATCCTTTGATAAGTATGTTTTAACTTAAATAGGGATGGTATAATAAAATTGTGGGGTCTGCGTTCGCACCTGGCCTCCATAGAATGGAAATAGGCACAAACTTTAATAAAGACTTTTCATATCTATCTGCGTAAGTATACTTTGATAATTATGTTTCAGTTTGAAGAAATACGGTATAATAAAATTATGGGGTATTCGTTCGCACCTGACCTCCATATGTCACAAAGTTTAACAAGGTTTTTTAATATAGATCCATAGAATATTGTGATAAGTGTTTCAGTGTGAACAGGTATGGTATAATAAATTATGGGGTTTATCTATTTTATTTTTACTTTCATCATATTTTGCTTTGGTTTTGATACCCCCAAATTCGAAGCTATCTCTTTACAACCCTTCCTTTTCATAACCTATCATACTTTCATAAATCAGAGTCCATTTTCTGACAGCTGTTTTTGAACCCAGTCAACGACGGGTACTTTTGCTAGTATATATATATATATATATATATATATATATATATATATATATATATATATACGTGTGTGTATGTGTGTGTGTGTGTGTGTGTAATAAAATTAAAAAAAATGAAATATTGAAATAATAAAAGGTTAACCAGCTAGCAACGGCTACCTAAAACATAAACAGCGTTTGATGAATAAAAATAAGAAATACAAATGTCTATAAGAAAACATTTTTTATGTAATAAATAAGAAAGTTACATTCATGTTAGTAAATGTTGAACACGTGTTTGGGTAAGGAAGTCGAGTGAATATTAATTACAAGTGAAATTGTTCATTTTGTGAATATGTGCATATTTGAGTATTTGGCAGCGTGGCATTGTGTATGTGTGTGTTATCTTTGTTGTTGTTAGTGCGTATATAGATGTGCATGAAATGAAGCTGATATGTGAGTCACTGGGTCCTTTTGCCTTGCATGCCGGCCAAAGGTCGGGTTGTGTGTTGAGTAGACCTTTGAATTTCTCCATGGAGATGCGGCTGGTAAAGTCTAAATAATTTTGATGGTATCAACTTTGCACTGTCTAATTAATTTCGCATGTACGTGTTACTTTTTGGGGGTTGGGAATATTTCTACTGGCTGAAAATACTTTTGAGTTCAGATGTCCATGTCAAAATTTCCTTTGTTTGGAGAGGGAGAAGAAAAGCTAATCGCAACGAAACGGAGAAAGACAGAGTGTAAGCAATTGACATTATTTTCATTTTAGCGTTCGTAGGAATCACTTTCGGTTAAGTCGCCGCAACCCCTCCTGTCAAGTATTTACTAGAGAATGAATAATACAAATAAAAATAAAGTAATAGTTTTAAATAAATCTCGAAAATAACCCGTTTTAAATGAATAGCAAAATCTCTCAGAATGCAATTGGCAGCATATTTGAATTCTATCCAGGAAGAGACACTTAATTTTTAATTATAATTTCCATCTTTTTTTAAATACTCATTTCTAGAAGACCCCTAACCCTACCCCCCGCCAATCATTTACATGGAAAGAAGGAATGTGACGACGGTCAAGCGATTAACGACACGAACTAACAACCTCTAAGTTCGAATCTAGTTCGTTCCATAAAAATCACTTCCACTTAGGTTGTATGACAATCTTCACGTGGTCCCTTCCGTAAGTATCCGGTTTTGTTCTAGAAAGAATTCTAACTAGAACAATATCGGGGAAACCGATGCCAACAATAGAATCTTTGGATGTGTATGATATGATGATAATAGTCTGAAAAGAAACAATGAATGACCCCCAAGATATTACTCATTTCTTTTAGGGGCAACCCTAAGGATCAAACGATGACTAACGACTGAAATCTTCAGCGAAATTTAGTGGTAGAGTGAAAATACCTCGTCGCCAAATAAAACTCCCCAAGCGTGACTGCATTGATAGCAAAGTCCCACAGTAAGATTTTGCAGGTAGAGGTTCGAGTGTCACAAACTGTAAAATAATCAACCAAAAATTAACATCGTCACTCGATTGGCGATTTAGGCCAGTTGAATTCCCTTGCAAGAGTTACCTTTCCTTACCTACCTACACTCCTCCACCACCACCACCAGCAAGACAGATATAGCATTATGTTTTTATATATCACTTTGTCGTCATTATTTTATGCACAGCAGAAATACAACGCAAGTTCTCTACTTAGATAAATATCGACATATGCTGTGTACTATTTATGCAGAAACAAAGGCTAATCCTCTAGTATAAGAGTTTGACGGGCCACAGGTTGTGAAAGTATAACAAACGCGAGAAAATCATGACCAGTCATAATCTATAATCAGGGTCCTTTCGGCAACAGATGGTCACGGCGCAGTATTCTTTACAAATAAAATACTGGTAGCGATTAAAAACAAAAAACAAAAAACAAAAACAATAAATAAATCGTTTATTCTTTTACTTTTAAGACCGAATCAAATTTAAGGTTAGAATATAAGACAAAGCGCTTGATGTAAATCTTGACACGTCTTATGACTTTTTTTTAGCAATAAGTTATTATGATATAAATTATGATAAAGACACAACGAGGTATAAAAACAACGAATTTATGAAGACCACTGGACCAACACATGAAACGAGCTGGAACAACGAAAGCAGGGAATAGAGCAGACAATTCTGAAGAATATATGCCATAACAGTATTTATAAAAAAGACTTGATACTAGTGTGTGTGTGTGTGTGTGTGTGTGTGTGTGTGTGTGTGAGAGAGAGAGAAAGAGAGAGAGAAAGAGAGAGAGAGAGAGGTTGCAAAGAAGAAGAAAGAGTGGAAGGCAATTAAATTACAGATACATTTCTGCGCCATATCAAGGACCTTTGAATGGAACAGAGATTCACAAGCCCAAATATGTCAACAGTACTCCATACATAATCTAAAGAGCAGAGAGAGAGAGAGAGAGAGAGAGAGAGAGAGAGAGAGAGAGAGAGAGAGAGAGAGAGAGAGAGAGAGAAAGAGAGACGGGGGAGAAAGAGGTGTTGGTTTGGGTAATTTTATCAGCGCTGCATGAGCAGGATTTCTCTTCTGAAGTTTGGACCGTCATGTTAACCTTATAACGACTCCAGATCATTTATAGACATTTCGAACGTTGTTATTGATTTCCTTTGCCTGCTTACGTCAACATCTTTGTAACTTATAATTATGTCATTCGTTTTCCCTCATTCAAAGTAAAATAATCTCATATTAGAATGAATACAAATTTAAATAAGTTCACTTGTAATTATTAAACGATTATTGTAATTGCTAAAATATTTAATTATAGTTGTCGGCTTTCCTGCCAATCAGATTGGATTTTAGATGACATTTATTGCAAACAATCTATGTATGATCAACTGGGCGTTTGTTTTTGTAAAATACATATACCGAAACAACTCTTCCCAAACTTGTATACTAGTGAATATTATGGCTCTAGCTTTTGTTTTATTTTAACGTAAAGTTATTGAACTAACCGTAATTGTCTATTTGTTTCCTTTGTCCGAATTCGGTGCTGGAACAAAAGAGTTTTCTTTCGAAATAGAAGAATACTTATGTAGGGATAACAAAGAAAAACACTGGGTGCTAGGACACTGGTGGGTTACTTTCTCTACATGGTAGGGAGACTTCAAGAACAGAGATGAACGCATATTTTTTTTTCTTACGGTGGGCCGATTTTAACACGCATTCCGTTTGGGCAGAATAAAAAAAATAAGAGTTGTTGGATGTATTGCTGTCGCATAGTTAAATTAAGTAACCTGAAACAGAAAATATTCACAAGCATACATTATGTGTAATAACTAGGGCTGTGACAACAGCATATTCTCTTCATTGTTTTACTCTTGAGTATATATCCGTTAATATCTTATATGTTTTTATATAGACGGGTGTGGTTCTCGGTTGTTTAAATGTGTCTAACCTTGTCGGATATATACCTGAAAGTCAAAAGAATGAAAAGAATATTCTGTTGTCACAGCCCTAGTTATAACATTCCAGCCGATATAACCTCTGACCTTTTGACATAGGTGTATCCTGTCAAACTCTGAAATTCATATAAAAATTTGAACGCAACCCTTTATTTAATACATGGGGGTAGCTTGCTATATTTCTGTCAATTATGACTTAATGGAAATCTTAATTTGTACTTTTCTTAGTAACACTGGCATTGAGGATCGGAAGGACCCGTGACATAATGAATAAATTGCAAAGTAATAATCAGTTTTAAGTGACAGTCTTCTTGAGGTTGAAAGTTCAATCATCAGTGTGATACTAAAAATACGATTGCAAATTACTGAAGACTTTTACCTGGTCATGGCTGACAAAACAGGATCAAGCTACCCCATGGGTTAAATTATCGATTTTGTTGGAAATTTCATACGGATTTAATAATGACTAAATAAACAGAACTCAAGTACAAATATAAACGCTTATTAACACATTAACAAATGAAATATGGACAAGTAACACAAAATAACAGAGAAATACAAATGTTCATAACTCACTGACTGGGTGGAGACCTCTGTAATTGTCAAATGGTTTAAAGTAGATATCTTCCACCAATGTAAGGCTTGTATCTAACATGGGAGATAAGTATGTTCTACTCTGTGAGGTTGCATGATTTCTTTCACATGGGTTTTGAACCACCGTACAGGAGAATGTGCTTTCTCGAATCTCTCGTCACCTATCTGCTTTACCAAGCCAAGGGAAACCACTCACCGGTGTATCTACAACCGGTGTTATTTCCCTAATTTCCCGTACAGTGGCGTTACTTTTGGAATGCCCCTCGTATACCAACAGAAATGTAAAATATATTTTGAATGATTAAAGTTTGTTGAGAAGTTTTAAAGTTTATCAATAGGAAATAGATAAAGTTTGTTTCAAATTCCGCATGTGTGTGTGTGTGTGTGTGTGTGTGTGTGTGTGTGTGTGTGTGTGTGTGTTAGAGAGTTTACCTTCGGGGGTGCATGTGTTCATTGGAGTATCAGGCTTAAAGGAATTTCAGCGTCTCTCATTCTAATCTTCTGGGATGGGCGTTTGGAGAGTTAAAACAGGTGTCTTATGGAGGTGTCTAGGAAGAACTCTAAATTTCTGTTTATCAAGTTACTGTTTTATAGGCTCGTAGAATTTCCCACTGGATTACTATATTCACGTATAAGTGTTACTTTTTGAGGTTTGGAAATATTTTCATTAGTCGAATATTCTTTGATTTAACATCTTCACCCTAAAAAGTAGTTAGCTTTAAGTAATGACAAAGAGAGTGTATCGAAACGGAACCGAAGGAAGAAAAAAGGGTAAACAATCGGAACTATTTGCGTTTTGGCATTCGTTCGAATCGCATTTCAATGGTAAAATCCAACAATAAAAGAAAAGAAACAAAAGGGAAAGAAGGAAGAGGAAGCCTAATAAATAAATAAAGAAAAGGGAATAGCTTATTAATTTCATTCGTTTCCACATGTATGGAAGAATGGTTTCTCTATTTTGGAATGGGAAAATTTAGGTGGGGGCATTTTTTTTTTATTTCATTTATTTATTTATTTATTTATTTATTTATTTATTTTTTCGCTTTTACGCATCCAGATCATGTTCTTCATGTTTTAAATAGAAATGTGGCGGAGGATTACTTTTGTCAATTTTCAGTTTTCTATACTTTTTGGTAGAGGGTTTATGACCACTTCATATGAAAAAAAAAAAAAAAAAAAATTGGACCAATTTAGATTTTAATTTTTACATAGATTTTGTCAATTCTTTCAGCACAAACAACTTGTTCAATGGTAAGCAATATGGATTTCATTCTGCAATATTAACGGCTGATGTGCTGACTAATATCAATGAATCTATTGATGAGAGTGTCATTTCTAGAGTAATGAATTTCAGCATATCAAATGCTTTTGATAGGGTTTGTCAGAAAGTTCTAATATTTATAGTTATGGAATATCTGAAAATGTCCTCTCAACCATCAAATTTTTTCTCTCTGGTGTTCATAAAAGTAGTCAGTGATGGGTAGACGTGCGACGCCCAAGGTATAAACACTGGCTACCTCAAGCATTTATTCTGGCCCCCAACTCTCTTTCTGATCCTAAATCACATTCTTAGATTCATGCAGATGATACAATAGGTGTGTCAGAAACTTCGTGAAAAATAGTGAATAATTCGACCCCCTATATTTCCAAGCTTATAACTACTCGAAAAATATAATTCAAACCTTTTTTTTTTTTTCAATTAAAGGAGCAAGGGCCAAGGTTTCATTAAAAAAAAATACAAACAACGTGTTTAAAAAAAAAAAGAAGGGTTTTACACTTCGGACTTTACAGGTAAATTTCCAAAAAACTGTTCTTTTTTGTTTTAAAGTAGAATATATTATTTATTAATCTTTTATCTTCAATTTGTGATATATAAAACTTTGGCACATAAATTAATTATTTACTTTTTAATAGATATTTAAAAATGGGGGGCGTGAATTAATTCAAACTCCTGTCTTTCCAAGCTTATAACTACTTGAAAAATGTAATTCAAACCCTAATTTGTTTTTCAATTAAAGGAGTAAGGACCAAGGTCTCATTAAAAAAATACAAACAACGTGTTTTTTTTTAAAGAAAGGTTTTAAACTTCGGACTTTGCAGGTAAATTTCCAAAAAACTGTTTTCTTTTATATTTTAAATTAGAATATATTATTTATTGATCTTTTATTTTCAATTTGTGATATATAAAACTTTGGCACATAAATTAATTATTTACTTTTCATGTGACATTTCAAAATAGGAGGGCGTGAATTAAAAAAACAAAACAACGTTTGTATAAAATATCATATTCAGTTTATTGGAAATAGCATAAAATTTCACATTGACCCTGAAAATATCTTAAAAATAGAATCAATGGAACAACTTTGATAGATTTTTAAAGTATAAAAATTGAAAAATACTGAACTCGTAAAATTCAATTAATTTCATTACTGTTTAAAAAAATATATT
Organism: Euprymna scolopes; assembly: GCF_053919585.1. Classification (NCBI taxonomy): domain Eukaryota; kingdom Metazoa; phylum Mollusca; class Cephalopoda; order Sepiida; family Sepiolidae; genus Euprymna; species Euprymna scolopes. The sequence goes on from NC_136488.1 coordinate 60,224,799, forward strand.
TCTATTACTTTTTATACAACTTTAATAGTTTATTTTGGAAGTATAATCCATAAAGAAAATAAACAACGCACTTTTAAAAGAGAAATTACGATTTTTTTTATATTTTATTCGGAGTTTCGTGTTAGGGGTGTTAAAAATTCCTACAAAGATTCTGATACACCTAATGATACAACTATCTATGGCAACACATTGAAGAGTATTAATGTTCAAGATCTTTCTGATTCTTATTATTCCTACTTGAAGCACGTCGTCCAATGGTGAAAACTAAATTGCTGGATACTTTAAATATGTCAAAAAACCAAACTTCTCTGCTTTCATCCCAACGTTCTTATCCTCATTGAATGAATGCCTATAACATTAAGGAAACCGCATGTTTTGATAAACTTCTGCTACTGACTTTCAATCCAGACCTGAAATGCAAAACTTAAAAAAAAAATCCGTTGTCAACGCCGCTGAAAACAAAAAAAAAAAAACGGTTAATCATTCTATCGCTCTAAGTATTTCAATCCTCTTGCTGTATAAGGGTTAACTACATCCTAAGATGGATCACTGTTAACACATCTGAGTATCAGAGCATTTTTCTTGCCTTCACAGAATACAAAACTGACTTCGAAATCTAGTGCACGACTGAACAATAATACTTGACTTTTGCATTTTAAACTTTAATTCAAGCTATTATACATAAAAAAAAAATAATTTTATAAAATTAAGAGTAGGGTCTCTACACTGCAATGTAAACTACAATGTATTTTGGACTAAGTCAAATGTATTTTGGACTAAGTCAAATGTATTTTGGACTAAGTCATTGCGTGGAGGCATGTGAAACTTCCTTTCAGTGCATCACACACACACACACACACACACACACACACACACACACACACACACACACACATATATATATTTCAGTTGAACTAAAGTCGGTCAATTTCTCTTATGCATAGATCATCGTATAACGATTAGATCACTGTCTGACTAACGTAGATGAACATCTAAAATTAAAATGTTTAAATTCAACGTTATTTGCACGCGGTTAATGGTAGCCGAATTGATACGGTCTCCGCTAATCGAGCCAGAGATGTCTCGTGTTGCGGGGTTCGAATCGTTCAACTCGTGTTAATCGTGACACCCTGCACCGAAGATTCCTGAATATATATATATATATATATATATATATATATATATATATATATATATATATATATATATATATATATATATATATATTCAGGAATCTTCGGTGCAGGGTGTATATATATAACTGCTTCATTTACTCACATAAATTAATATACGAAAGTATAAATTTATGCGTAAACTTTAAGTATTTACTTCATACATGGGTAGAGCTAGGTAGTAAGTTATAAAATATATATGGCGATTAAGCTACACAGAATATTCCGCGTTTCACCCACGCTAGGATAAGACTGATGAGTCCTAGCGTGGATGAAACGCGGACTATTCTGTGTAGCATAATCGCTATATATATATATATATATATATATATATATATATATATATATATATATATATATATATATATAAAGAGTCAATTTAACAGTTTCTGCATGCTTAATTTTCAAGTTTGTGTTTACTCAATAAAACACACCACGTACAAAATGGCGACCGTAAAAATAAAAAAACAAATATTCTTATTTTTTCATTGTTTTCATTAAATAATTGATCTATACTTGCAGGAATTGATGTCTGGTGACGACGATCCAATTATAAATGAAGAAATTAAGGATAGCGAGGAAAAGGCCATTCGTCAACAAGAGAAGGAGAACCAAAAGCCAATGGAAAATCTGAAAAAGAAGCCAAAGGATTATTCTGACGATGAACACAGGCAGCACGATCAAGACGATACCCTTAAGTATAAGGACGCAGATTCGAGAGAGGCGAAAAGGGAGGAATCGTTAAAAAGCAGACACGACGAAGAAATGTCGGCAAAAATGGCGATGGAAAAGGAAGACAGAAAGCGAAAAGAAGAGGAAGCGGAAGCTGCTAGGAAGTTGGAAATGGAGGAAGTCTTGAGAAAAGCAGAAGCTTTGGCCAAGAAAGAAGCGGAATCCAAAGCGGAAGCTGAAAAGAAAGAAGCAGCATTGAAGTTGGAGCAGCAGTTACGGAAAGAAGAAGAATTAAGACACAAGATGGAGATGGAGCATCAAGAAAAGCTGAGGAAAGAAGAAGAGGAAAAAATGGTAAGTAGACATTTTATATTTTGATATGCAGTATGATCCGTAGTACATATGAGATAGATGTTTTTGTGTATTCTGTTATTTTTATGTTTTATAAGGATTTGTGTGTGAAAGGAAAAAAATCTGTGAAACATTAAAGATCAAGGTTCATCCGAACTGCAATCAATGAAACCACGTGACCTCCAATGACGGCTTTTTTTTCACGTTGGCTTGCGAGTCTCCAGGTAGAAAAGGAGTGTCTGGATGCTGCGCTAAATAAGAGCAGACCGCACAGTGTTGCTAGATATAGCTAGACGAGATATCTGTTTATCTGTTTTCCTCTCTATTTTTCTTTCTCTCTCTTTCTCTCCCTTCTCTCTGTTTCTCTCTTTTTCTAATAACTTTTTTTTTTAAATGGGGAGATATATCAAATAATTATTTTTAATGTAGAGTGCTGCGAAAAATAAAATAAATATTTAATATATTATCGAAATTTGAGGTTTGTCTCCAAAATTCGTATTTTAAGGAAGCATATCATTAAAAAAAAAAAGGAAAAAGAAAGAAAGGTAATTTCAACAACTAAAGTAAAAAAAGGGAGAAAGAACAAACGCTAAGATTAAGTTTAAAAGTCCAAAGATTTATTTAGGTGACCGGTTGCTTTTTATTTCCCAAAACAATTGTAAGAATTTACCACTTTAGCAAAACAATAAAGAAAAAATATGCATATATATGTAAATAATAAGGGGGATTTCAAATACAATTAAAAATATTACAGAAGGGGGGCAAACACAGTGATACCATGAAGTCTCGAATGGAGAGACTTCTCACAAAAAAGGTAAAAATTACGAGGGAAGGTTCTTGTTCCCTCTAGGACACAACGGAAAAAAGGCAATTTCTTACTCGTCAAAAAGTTCATAGGACACAACGATAACGAAAAGTTTTCTTTCTTTTTCTTTGTTTTGTCCGTAAACAAATTAAGGGCACCTCTTCAGCAAGCCGGGTCAATAGGTGGTAGCCTTGACAAAAAAAGTGCTTCTAGACCGGCTGACGACCTCTTCTTGAAACTTCACCGACGAATTTCCCCATCATTTTTAAAGCGCCCTTCTTCATAAATCTTAGATCTTCTTCTTCTTCTTCTTCTTCTTCTTCTTCTTCTTCTTGAATTTTCTCGACCTAGAGTTTTTTTTTTTGGGGGGGGAGGTTCAAGAAAAACTTTCTTTAAAGTGATGTTTCTCAGAAACACTTCGATTTCTTACGCCTTTAAAACGGTTCTCTCCCATCAAATAAAGGAGAAGAAATACAAAAATACCTTGAAGATCAAATCAACGGAGCACCAGGTTCGGAGGTCCGAACTGTTCAAAAGATGCCTGGCTACTGACGTCAAAATGGTCAAAATCTAGCAATAGGGGTAAGCCGGAAAAAGGGAATCTCTAAAATTCAACAGGAGGATGGGGGTCGATCCACAGTGTCAGCGATTCCATACCACCAATCAAATTGCTGAAAAGGTCCCTCTCTCCCCAAAAACTTAAAGAAAAATATACAAATAAAGACAAGGTGTTAATCTCGCCCCATACTTGCATCCAGCATTGTCGTTGGAGGAAAGCTTAAAATATAAAATTCCAACAATATCTCCTCACCCTTTTCGTTTTAAATAAACATTTCTCTATATTAAAAATCGACTTTCTTGTAAACAAAATCATGTAAATAAAAACAAAGTGCACATCCGACATTAAAGATGAATGTTCAATAAATCTCCCTCTTTTCTTAAAATAAATATTTTCCTTTATTAAACATCGACTTTCTGACGGAAAACCAAACAACTCGGTTTTCTTATGTTTGTTTATAAATGGCAAGTGCGTGTACAGAGGTCACCTGGTGTCGACCGGAAGTTGTTGCTTTTCTCTAGCTTATTTGGTGGGGTCCTTAAAACTTAACTGATCGGAAATATTTATAATGTATGCGTAATGGCTACCATCTTTCTGTTTTTGTTTTCTCTCTGTCTCGTTACAGAAAAGATTGCAGGAAGAAGAAGATGCGAGAAGATTAGCCGACGCGAAAAAACAAGCTGAACTGAAGGTTGAACTTGAAAAACTACAGAAGCAAATAATGGAAAAACAAAAGGAAAAAGTACCGGAAAACGAAGCCGTTCCGCACAATAGCAGCGAGGACCACGCTTATGACGAACACTACAAATACTCGATAGACGTAGACGGCAAGGGTCAACTGATACACGGGCGACATTTCGCGATGAAGGCTTCTAAGACAGAACACGAGATTGAGGAAGAGGCCGAGCGGCACATGCGCCTCAACTTCCCCGATGACCATTTCCCTGTCATCGTGACGGCGGCCACGCGCAATAATTTAGAAGATGTGGAGAAATTGATTGAATCTGTGCAGTACTTCTTGCCCGATAAAAAGCTCATCATTTTTCATATTGACCTCCACGAAGAACAGGTTGCAAAGGTAAGTTTTGTAACTGGATGGATTCTTCCTTGACCTTAATATCTGTAGCATGAGAGAGCAACAGGATAACCAAGCAAGGTGCAATATTGCATAAAATTAGTTGGATTAGTCAATATGTGATTGTTGTATGGTCGGGCGGTATAAATAGTTCATTAA
>NC_136488.1:60234591-60379591 GCF_053919585.1 Euprymna scolopes
TCCCTCTTCTCCTTCAACTAGGAACTTTTCTACAGGGGGGGGGGTCACTTTTTTCGCCGATATTTTTAAAAGTTATCCTCTTCTTTAGATTGTCTAGCCTTAATTTAAAAAAATGTCGCCTCCGGTTTTGCGGTGGTCGTAACAGCATAAACATTAAGTTTTACCCCATTCTTTTCCTCCTTTGCGGTACGGGTTCGAGCCTGCCTTCCTACTACCACTTTTTATTTTTGCTCAACATACACTGGAACGCCGGGCTGAAATGCTAGTATATAATAGAATAATATAATATATGTATAATATATAATAGTAAAGTAATGTACTTTTAAATAATGATAAAAAATAATATATAATGTATAATATATATATAATATAATAATATAATAAATGTATAATATATAATCTATCTATATATCTATAAAAGTGAATGCGTGTGTGTGTGTGTGTACATTTCGCTGCAAAATAACTCTGTCAATTTTTAGTCTACAGACTCGAAATTTGATGTACAGGGTACTGAGATTTAGTAAAATCTATGTGATCGGTTGTCGGCCAGAAATTTAGCGATTAAGGGGTCAAAGTTCAACGATTTGACCTTTGAGAACTCTACCAAACTCCTCCGACAATTTTGGGTCTAAAAACTTGAAATTTTAGATATAGGTCCCTTAACTTGATTTGAGCCCAAAACAATAAATTTTAAGGGTTCATAATAGGGGTCAAACTTTAAAAAAATTGACCGCTTTTTTTTTTTTTGCTCAACATACACCTCCAAATACCAGGGCAACGCCGGGCACCCATTCTAGTATATCTATAAAAGTGAACGTGTCTGTGTGTCTGTCTGTGTGTCTGTCTGTGTGTCTGTGTACATTTTCCTTCGTAATAATGCTGTTAATTTTAAGTCTACAGACTCGAAATTTGATATACAGGGTACTGAGATTTGAGAAAATCTATGTGATCGGTTTTCGGCCAGAAATTTGGCTGTTAAAGGGTCAAAGTTTAACGATTTGACTTTTGAGAACTCTACCAAACTCCTCCGATAATTTTGGGTCTAAACACTTGAAATTTTAGATATAGGTTCCTTGGACATGGATCTAACTTAATAACTTGATTTTACCCCAAAACAATAAATTTTAAGAGGTCATAATAGGGGTCGAATTTTAAAAAAATTGACCGTTTTTTTTTTTTTTTTTTTTTTTTTTTTTGCTAAGCAAACATCTCCAAACACCCAGGCAACGGCGCGCACCCATTCTAGTATATCTATAAAAATGAACGTGTCTGTATGTCCGTCTGTCTGTCTGTATGTCTGTGTACATTTTCCTTCGCAATAACTCTGTTAATTTTAAATCTACAGACTCGAAATTTTATATACAGGGTATTGAAATTTGGAATTGGATTTTGTTTCCTTGGACAGGAATCTAACTTAATAACTTGATTTGAGCCCAAAACAATAAATCTGAAGGGGTCATAATAGGAGTCAAAGTTTAAAAAATTGACCGTTTTGTTTTGTTTTTTGTTCAGCATACACCTCCAAACACCCGGGCAGCGCCCGGAACCCATGCTAGTATATCAATAAAAGTGAAAATGTCTGTCTGTCTGTGTGTGTGTGTGTGTGTGTGTGTGTATAGATTACCCTACGCAATAACTCTGTCAATTTTTAGTCTATAGACTCGAAATTTGATATACAGGGTACTGAGATTTGGGAAAATCTATGTGATCGGTTTCCGGCCAGAAATTTGGCGATTAAGATATAGGTTCCTTGGGCATTGATCTAACTTAATAACTTGATTTGAGCCCAAAACAATAAATGTTAAGAGGTCATAATAGGAGTCAAAGTTTTAAAAAAATTGACCTTTTTATTTTTTTTGCTCAACATACACCTCCAAACACCCGGGCAACGCCGATCACCCATGCTAGTATATATATAATATAATAATATATAATAATAGATACATGTACTTTTAAATAATGATAAAAAGTAGTATATAATGTATAATATATAATATATATATATATATATATATATATATATATATATATATATATAATATAATAATATAATATGTGTACTTTTAAATAACGATAAAATATAGTATATAAACTCAAGTACTTTCGAAGATATTCATCTTTCTTACTCTACAATAAATAAAATACACAGCTCTATATGGGAGTCCTTAAACAAATTTTCACTAAATTATCACATTAATCTAATTATATACACACATGCACAACACACACATATTAATAAAGTCAAATGTTGTGACATTAGTGATATTATTTTGTTTTTATATCATCAAATAGAAAACAATACACAGATATAAAAAAAGATTTATTCGGTTAGGTACAATAATAGAAGTCCGTGTTGGGTAGCAACAACTGATAAGTGAGTTAAAAATAAAACGCTAATTTTTCGCATTCCAACTCGCAGCTTCAATTGACTTCAAATAGTTTTTATCCTTAAATATACGTGAACTGTAGTCACGTGTTCGAGTTACATTATAACAGTTCATCTAAATGGGACAAGGAAATATTTCAATTAAAATCTACAAAATGAAAAAAAATCTGCATCTCTATGATACTAGTGCATATTGCAAGTGTAATTTGTCTCAATGAATCCACGATATTTATATATTTTTATATTAACATTTGACTACGCACTATAATAAAAAAAAGTATGAAATGACAAAACATTGTTTTTAAATGTTGATGAGCAATTTTGTTTTATGTTTGTGCTTTTATGTTGAAGAATAGATTTTAATAAAATTTTGTGAAATATAAATACACAAAGATTTCTTGATGTCGAATTCTTGGTATATGATAACATAATATTGATTATGCAAAATAAACTTTGTATTCTGTTACACACACACACACATACATACATACATACATACATACATACATACACACACATAGGCAGCATTTTTCATCTGTTTACTTATACCTTTTATATTTTTTATTTGTTTCTCAATCGATAAAAATTTAAAAAAGTTAGAATTAAACAAAAGGTCTTTTATTTAAACAATGTTTGTTTAAATACACACACACACACACACACACACACACACACACACACACACTACGATTAAACATGCTGGACTGTAATACACATGGTCCGGAGTTCGATTACTAGAAACAGTCCAGCTACGCTGAAGAGAGGTAGTTACCTTGAAACATGCATGTACGCAGATTACTGTTTTAAAAATAATAAAGAAATAAACAAAAAATGTTATATACGTTGTAATAAATTATGGGCGATTTTCTAAGTAAATAAAAATGAACTTCGAGACGAAGCCGTTATTTAACGGTATTTATCGTTAAAAAAACATCAACAAGATCCCCTCCTTAACAGTAGAGATTCCTTGATATAAGAGAGCCTTCAACTCCAGTAGTTCCTTCCCCAGAACAGCTAGACTTTGGAATTCCCTTCCGGGTCCCTGCTTCCCCAACTGTACTGACATGCAGAAGTTCAAGTGTAACGTGAACCGACATCTTGCTGCCCAACTCCCTACACAGTACCCCTGATGCTTATGTCCCTGATAGTAGCATCCTACAACAAAGTGGCAATGTGCCTTGTTTAGGGTGAAAATGTAAAAAAAAAAGAATATATATATATATATATATATATATATATATATATATATATATATATATATATATATATATACACACACACACACACACACACATATATATATATTGCAAAAGTTAGTGAGTAGAAAGTAATCACTATCGGCCAGAAAGAATACTCGATCTCAGGTTTTTACTATTTCATTTTTACTATCTATTTGCATTTGTTGGAGATGGGGCATCCAACAGGATACCAGATATTCACCCGCTATTTCAGACACTTAAAACGACAGATTTTTAAATATTTTTTTAATGTTCTAATCGCCCATTTAATTGTGATTGTTTACGTTTTCCTTGCGATTGGTTTACTACGTCTATTCGCCAGGTAGTTTTTAAAACATGTTATGGCCCCGGCTGCTCCTATAATTAATGGAAAGATTGAGATCTTCCTAAGATTCCATTTTCTTTTCATGTCGTACTAAGACCTTGGTATTTTGTCATTCTCTCTCCCTCTCTCTACTTTCTTTAACCCATCATGATTAGTAATGTAATTTAGCATAATACGTTTTCACCTCTTCATCCGCCTGTGTGAGAAGCAGCGTATAGTATATAGTTACATGATATACAGTTCTTCACCGTGGATTTTTGACGGATTTTGCGTAGAGGGATGGTTAAACGAAACAGTCATTTTTTTGCTATATATATATATATATATATATATATATATATATATATATATATATGTGTGTGTGTGTGTGTGTGTGTGTGTGTGTGTGTGTGTGTGTGTGTGTGTTGGAAGTTTTTGAATCTTTAAAACTATATACAAAAAACTTATTTATATATTTTCTTATCATTCGTTCGAAAAGTTAGTAAGTCATTTAATCACCTGCAATCGTTGCATCCTTGCTTTCTCGAACTCACAATAGTCCTAATGTTATTTAAGGGATCATCAGTTTTCTACCATGAAACATGGTTTCCAGGATTTATATATATATATATATATATATATATATATATATATATATATATATATATATATATGTTGTGTTGTATCATAAAGGAGACGAATAATAAAGGAGATCGTGTGTGATCGTCTAGTCAGAGTTAATGTCGTGTGATCGTCTAGCTGTTTTTTTTCTATTAAATGATATGTTCATATGCCGTTGTGTGTGCGTGTGCGTGTGTGTGTGTGTGTGTGTGTGTGGTACATGTATTTTTCAACAGACCTTCTGCGTCTTGGATGTTGCTCCATCTGGAACATCTCGTGTCTTGGAGAGGAGATGGTACCTGTTTTAGTCGAAGGTTCGTTCACTCCAACACGATGAATTTGTTTTATAGTTTTTATTTCACTTTTCAGATGTCTCGCAGAAGATGGAAAGTGAATCTCTGGCTTGCGTGGTACTCTTGGTCTCGTTTCTACACACGTCAGCGTCTCCCCCCAGTGAAGGGGATAAGACGTCTTTGATAGCCGTCCGTCGCCTTCTATGCCCAAACCAAATCTCTACGATTCAGCTAACCTGATCACGTGACTCACACGCAATCCGATCAGCTGATCCTGACTTCCATCAACGTGTCTCAATATGTCTTAAACTGAGGTCTCATTTCACCTCTTTATGAAATCGACGAATCTTCGTCCAAATGTGCCCTTGATCCTTTCTTCCTCATGGTTGTTCAATTGATTAGAGCTTTGTTTTCGTTTTGTAACTAACTTATCTTTTTAGGACATTCTCAAAACTCATTTATCTGCGTGGTTGGCTTCCAAAGTTTTAAGATATACCTTTCATCCACTGATTCACTTGGATTTCCCTACTTGGACCCTTGGAACTTGATGAAGACTTAGAAAATATCAGACTTAACTAACTAACCCTTTTGCGCCAAAATTCCTATTTGTGCACTAAATTCTAGCTAATGGCCCGATTTTTGTGATTTTTCTTTTCTCTCATCAGAGCTTCCAAGATCCAGCAGAGATATCCCACATTCATGCGTCTCTAAAAATATAAGGTATATTTTCCTACGTACTTACGGTATATTTTACCTTTCTCTCACTTCATTATGCTATATGTGATTAGCCTTTGGCCTCTCATAGCCCTTTTTTCATAAGGATTCTCGTATCCTTCCAACGCCTGCATTTTTAATTTATTGTGCCGAGACTTATCCTCTGTTCGAAACCATTACATGCGGCATGCTTTAAAAAGCACACAAGATCGCAGGTTCCCATCTTTATTTTTCTAATTAGGGGCACCTCTAGTGCTTATCATCTCCCTAGCAAGTTACACTTCTTGCGAAAAATGTTATGGGCATCATAAAAAACAAAACAAAAACCAATTGTAAAAAAAAAGAAAATTTCTTTCTTTCGGCTTATCACATCCGAAAACTCTCAAAATACCCGTTTACGTAATTTATCTTGTCCCCTCTCTAAAATTCTAACTGATTTTTACGCCAATCATTCTTTATCAATATCATCTTATTTTTCCTAAATCATTTCAATTCTAATGTATATACCTAATAATGACTACGCATCCGGAGAAAAATCCCACGAAAAAACGATACAAAAAAAATTCTACAACAATTTCGAAAATTAGAATAAATATAAACTGAACCTTTAACTCTTGAAAAACTTAAGAACTAGTTGACCCTTATTCAACCCAGTAATGTGTCTTTTTTTCTTACACTGCTTAAATCTTATTTCTTTCTGTTGTTCCCAATTTTATTATTATTATTATTATTATTACTATCATTATTATTTAATTAACAACATGTAGTTATTTTTTATATTTTTCATTATTTCAATAAATTCCACTAGGCAAAGATTCACTCCTCTTCCATTCTGGGGGAAAAATACATGTCAAGCGCCTTCTACGCCCAAACCAAATCTCTACGATTCAGCTAACCTGATCACGTGACTCACACGCAATCCGATCAGATGATCCTGACTTCCGGTCAACGTGTCTCAATATAATTTACCTCTCTCTCTCTCTCTCTCTCTCTCTCTCTCTCTCTCTCTCTCTCTCTAGATTCATTCTGTAACACACACACACACACACACACACACACACACACACATATATATATATATATATATATATATATATATATATATATATATATATATATATATATATATATATATATATATAAAGATTGTTACATCTTGTTTTTGTTATCCTAGTTGGAATCGGCTTGCAACGTGGAAACACGGATTTTCTGGATGTGGATGTTTCCTGCTCACGTGCACAACTGTTCCGAAACTTCGTGGAGACCAGTCATAATACAGGTCAGTTTATTATTGTGTCATTCTCTCTCTCTCTCAATCTCTCTCTCTTTCCTTTCTATTTCTTTTCAATATCTCGTTCACCATTTCTCCTCTTTCACCCTCTGCCTTCTTCACTATTTCTCTCAGTTTCAACATCCCCCTTTCACTAACCCCCTCTCTCTCACCATCTCTTCTTTTTCACTCATCTTTCTCTTTTACCATCTCTCCTTTTCACTAACCCTTCTTTCACTATCTCCCTCTTTCACTAACCCCCTCTTTCACTATCTCCCTCTTTCACTACCCCCTCTTTCACTACCCCCTCTTTCACTATCTCCTACTCCTTCACAATTTCTTCCTCTTCACCCATCTTCCTCTTTTACCATCTTTCTTTTTCACTATCTCTCTTTTTCACCACATCTCTACTCATAATTTCTATCTATTTTATATTAATTTAACGTTACAATATGTTTGCAGAGTGTATATACGTATAGATATAGATCGTATCACGTCGCGGTCACCACCAATCAGAATATCGGATTCAATTCGTCCAACCAATAATTAACAAAATAACCTTAACCCACAACAATCACCTCTATAATCTATCTTTATCAACCTTTTCTATTGTTTTTATTGTTTTTAAATTTATTTTCCTATTGTTCTACATACTATACATCCAAACTGTACTAACATTATTCTTTGCACCACGGAGGGATACTAGGTATAACTAGTGTTGAATCTGGGAACATGGAAGACTTTGGAGTTATTCCTTAGTTGTCGTTACTCCCGAATCCACACTTGCCAGGTGCAATAATACTTGTTATAGTTCTATCTATGGGTTAAATAGACTCAATCATTTTCAGACTATTTACGTATAATATACGGAGTGATACCCCTAAAATACCCGCATCCATTAAGCCATTAATAAAATTCAAAATCCTTTTACTATATTTAGTACAAATAAACTCTTCACTATCTGCTTGACTTGTTCAACAGTTTTTGTTTCATTACCTTTCACTAACATCCCGGGACACTTTTGATAGTCCCATCAGTAGAAGGTGTGATCACTCTCAACGAACATTAACTCCTCAGATTTATATCTATGGAATCATCTCAAGGATAATGTATATATATAACACTACCCGGACTATTTCTGATCGGAAGAAGATTGTGAAACCATGTGCATCTCCCTTTCGACAATGGCCGACCACAACGCTATTTTCCGCAGTTTTCTTCGCTTTCCATTCTTCATGTTCTGTCTGTGGCATATATAACATTGGCAATTGTCAAGGGCGCAAACACTGGTTTATAAGTATATAAAAAATAAAGGCAACGCAAAAGAAAAAACTGTTTAGATCATTGTGCTTTGATTGCGTGTGTGATACCATTGTAGAAAACGATATTCTAAACGCTAACGTCCACAATTTTAGTTTCAGTTTATCAACTAAGACCCAATTGAGATAACTTGTCTGCCGACGCCATCACTGCCGATCGGTTGATCAGTTCGTTTCCTCATCTGCTAAAACTGTCTGACTAAGTCTCCAATCACTCCAATCCCTTTCAAGGTCCCCCTAAGCCGCCAACCGTTGTCAGCTCACGCAAATTCGAAACTATCTCCAAACTAACTCTGACTCCTAAATTCATTGTCCGGTTTTTGTCTTAGTCACCGCCACACCTGATTAATAGAAACTGGCTACTCCACGCTTTCCCCGTCAGCTGTGAGTGACTGATTATTCTGAAACTGACATCCAAGAGTGAGGCGTTTTCCTGTCTCAAGAATTTAAAAAGATAACGGCGCTCCTTCCCCATTGCCCTTTTACTAAAATAACTTCCTATACTTTTGCTATGCTGATGAACCATTTCCTCCTATAGTCGGGTTCTTGACTCTGAGCCGGGGGGGTGTCCATTGTATCACAAGATCATCGCAGCCTAAATCAGGGTCATGACAAGAGAAGGTGTGATAGTTATTGACAACCTTGCACGTCCCATTTACGTATGCTTGTCATTGAATGGCGCTAAACAAAGGCTGAAATATGGCGCACACGTAAGCATAGGCTGAAGTTTACTTATACCGTATTTCTAGAGTGTGATTTTTACGAACGATTCAATCGGGTAGTATTTTTTTAAGTAAAGGGGGAGAATCGCTTTGTATATTCCTAGAAAAGGTAAGTTAATCTGTAGATACGATATCCGTTCCAAAAGTAATCCCTTCTATTTTTTTATTTTGTTCGAATGGATCAGAGGATTGCAACTTGCATTGTTATGATGCCTGAACTTATGAATTCATTACTTTAAAGTTTCATCTCTCTCTTGCAGATATTGACGGTGTGAGACTTTAAGAAAGCAACCCCTGTCATAGACCTCAGAAGCAGAGATGCGTCATTGAATTCCTGATAAAAGTGTATTGAGAATAGTGGTGATTATGTAGAAAAATAAATTCTGGAGAACAAAAGGTCGCTTGTTTTAATAAAGTTTCGTCTTCAACTTTTGGGGTTAAAAATAGGAGGGTTTACCTTCGTGTTTTAAAATATCAAAGTACTGGAGAAAACACCACTTGTTATATAGCTGTTTCATTGAGAGAGTATCTTAGAGAGAGAGAGAGAGAGAGAGAGAGAGAGAGAGAGCGAGAGAGATGTTGTTGTAGAGAGATTCAGAGAGATTGTTCGTTTATAAAGAACTAGCAGGGCTACCCGGCGTTGCTCGGGACCGTATAAACAATGAAAAAACAAAAGCAGATATTGAACATATGTTTGATTCTTAGGGGAGAGGAATCTTTCATCTCTATGTATTATTTGTTTTATCTACCCTAGGACTGATATTGTTCATGTTTTATCCCTAGCATAGGTAATTTACAGCATGTATATGAAATTGTTTTACCTTAGGGAGAAGAGAACAGGTAATATACAACATAATGTGTCTATATTACATCCCTGGCAACGCCTAGAAACCAGCTAGAACATGTATTTCAGTCAATCTTTATTATATCCTGGGCTATGCCGGGAAACCAGCTAATCTCTTTTTAGTGACTTGACCACCAAAATACCTCCCTAAGTGTGTCCTTTCTTTTGAACTTATTAGATATAGGTATCTAGAAATGTGTGTGAAATTTTGTTGAATGCATTGTTCACTATGATTTTCTTATTGTTCTACACAATATCAACTGTAGCGAAATAACACAGTAAACTTAGTGTAGTGTTAGAATAAAGAGCAAAGGAAAAAATTAGAATCATATTTTGTAATTGCAAATCTAAATTTGCTAGCATGTACCAGTATTTGCCAGGTTGTGGAAATTTGGAACTTATAACATATGTAGTGGCCTTTTCCTAGATACCTATTGCTAAAAATTATACTTTCATTTTGTTAGAAAAATCTCTCTTCAGATGCCCTGCATCATTCAAAATAAAAACAAATATTTTTATAATTGTTTCAGTATATTGCTACACAATGTGAAAGTTTTTAACGTTTGTAAAAAAAATCATGAATGTGCTTATATTGCAAAAAAGAAAATATCAGTGCACAGTATTGAAAGTGTTTGAGATTCAAAAGTCTGTAACATTTCTACTAACTTCATAAGATGTCATGTGAGAAACTGAATTGAATATCAAGACATTATCTGAAGCGTTTTTATTTTGGTGTAACATATGTGTTTACAGTGAACCTTAACTTTTAATAAACAGATTGGTATGCAATGACATAGGCTAAGAATCTTTAAAATATATATAAATTGGAAAAATGTGTGAACAAATGAAAAAAAAATGATCCGCTCCACTTGATGACATCAAGCACAGTAATATTTTAGTGAAGAAAATATGAAATTGATGTTCAGTGATTAGTTTGGATGAATGAGAAAATGTAATTGTTTGATGCATAAAAATAACTCAGTTGCTGTATTTGATATTAAGCAGCAAAATATAGTGATTTGAATATTTGGGAAAACATCAAACCAGATTATGTAAAAAGAAAAAAAAAAGATGAAATTAGAAAATATATATTTTATGTTTATGAGTTCTGCCAATCAAAATTTTGTGGCAGAAATTGGGTGATTACCATGCAATTTTATTTTGGTAAAATTCTTAAATTATTAGAATGTTTATTATAATTTCTAATTAGTGACTTGTTATAATCAAAATCCGCCCTAAAGAGTGTCCTTTCTTTTATTAGGTATCAGAGTAGGTATCAAGATTTCTACTTCTATACAAATGTGATATTTCAGATCTGTACATAAAAAATTTGTTGAATATATAGGTTGAGAATTGTTCTGTGTCGCTCTCTCTCACACACACACGCATTCTCACTTTTATAGATATAATAGATAGATTACTCTAGATATATTTCCATATGTCTGAATACCCTATATACAAATTTTCAAATCTGTAGATAAAAAAATTTGTTGAGTATATAGGTTGAAAATTGTTCTCTCTCTCTCTCTCACACACACATTCTCAATTTTAGAGATATAATAGATAGATTATGCTAGATATATTTCCATATGTCTGAATACCCTATATACAAATTTTCTAATCTGTAGATCAAATATTTGTTGAATATATAGGTTGAAAATTGTTCTTACTCTCTCTCTCTCTCTCTCTGGCTACCTCACACACACATTCTAACTTTTATAGATATAATAGATAGATTATGCTAGATATATTTCCATATGTGTGAATACCCTATATACAAATTTTCTAATTTGTAGATAAAAAATTTGTAGAGTGCATAGGTTGAGAATTGTTCTCTCTATCTCTCACACACACACATTCTAACTTTCAAAGATATAATAGATTATGCTAGATATATTTCGATATTTCTGAATACCCTATATATAAAAATTTGTTGAATGTATAGGTTGAGAACTGTTCTCTCTCTCTCTCTCTGTCTCTCTCTCTCGCTCACACACACACACATTCTCACTTTTATAGATATAATAGAAAGATTATCCTAGATATATTTCTATTTGTATGAATACTTTATATACAAATTTTAAAATCTGTAGATAAAGAATTTGTTGAGTATATGGGTTGAGAATTGTTCTCTCTCTCTCTCTCTCTCTCACACACACACACACATTCTCACTTTTATAGATATAATAGATTATGCTAGATATATTTCCATATGTCTGAATACCCTATATACAAATTTTCAAATCTGTAGATAAAAAATTTGTTGAGTATATAGGTTGAGAATTGTTCTCTCTCTCTCTATCACACACATTCTCACTTTTATAGATATAATAGACAGATTATGCCAGATATATTGAAATATGTCTGAATGCCCAATATACAAATTTTTAAATCTGTAGATAAAAAATTTGTTGTATACATAGGTTGACAATTGTCCTCTCTCTCACACACACACACATTCTCACTTTTATACATATAATAGATAGATTATGCTAGATATATTTCTATATGTCTGAACACCCTATATACAAATGTTCAAATCTGTGGATAAAAAATTTGTTGAATGTATAGGTTGAGAATTTTTATCTCTCTCTTTTTCTCTCTCTCTCTCTCGCTATCTCACACACACGCATTCTCACTTTTATAGATAAAATAGATAGATTATGCTAGATATATTTCCATATGTCTGAATACCCTATATACAAAGTTTCAAATCTGTAGATAAAAAATTTGTTGAATATATAGGTTTAGAATTGTTCTCTCTCTCTCTCTCACACACACATTCTAACTTTTGTAGTTATAATAGATAGATTATGCTAGATATATTTCCATATGTCTGAATACCCTATATACAAATTTTCTAAACTGTAGGTAAAAAATTTGTTGAGTATGTAGGTTAAGAATTGTTCTCTCTCTCTCTCTCACACACACACACACACACACAAGTTCTCACTTTTATAGATATAATAGATAGATTATGCTAGATATATTTCTATATGTCTGCCTACCCTATATACAAATTTCCAAATCTGTGCCCAAAAATGTGTGGAATATATAGGTTGAGAATTGTTCTCTCTCTCTCTCTCTCTCACACATATTCTCACTTTTATAGGTTATATAGGTTGAGAATTTTTTGCTCTTTCCATCACTCACATTCACACTTTTATAGATATAATACATAGATTATGCCAGATATATTTACATATGTCTGAATACCCAATATACACATTTTCAAATCTGTAGATAAAAAATTAGTTGAATATATAGGTTGAGAATTGTTCTCTCTCTCTCTTTCTCTCTCTCTCACACACACATTCTCACTTTTATAGATATAATAGATAGATTATGCTAGATATATTTCCATACGTCTGAATACCCTATATCCAAATTTTCTAATATGTAGATAAAATATTTGTTGAATATATAGGGTGAGAATTTTCCTTCCTCTCTTTCTCTCTCTCTCTTTCTCACACACACACAAGCTGAAAATTGTTCTCTCTCTCTCTCTGACTCTCTCTCTCTCTCTCACACACACACACATGGTCATTTTATAGATATAATAGATAGGTTATGCTAGATATATTTCTATATGTCTGAATACCCTATATACAAATTTTTAAATCTGTAGATAAAAAATTTGTTGAGTATATAGGTTGAGAATTGTTCTTTCTCTCTCTCTCACACACACATTCTCACTTTTATAGATATAATAGATTATGCTAGATATATTTCCAAATGTCTGAATACCCTATATACAAATTTTCAAATCTGTAAAGATAGAATTTGTTGAATATATAGGTTGAGAATTGTTCTCTCTCTCTCTCTTTCACACACATTCTCACTTTTATAGATATAATAGATAGATTATGCTAGATATATTTCCTTATGTCTGAATACCCTATATACAAATTATCAAATCTGTAGATACAAAATTTGTTGAGTATATAGGTTGAGAATTGTTCTCTCTCTCTCTCTCACTCACTCACTCACTCACTCACTCACACACACACACACACATTCTACCTTTTATAGATATAATAGATTATGCTAGATATATTTCCATATGTCTGAATACCCTGTATACAAATTTTCAGATCTGTACATAAAAATTAGTTGAATATATAGGTTGAGAATTGTTCTCTCTCTCTCTCTTCTCTCTCTCTCTTTCACACACATTCTCACTTTTCTAGATATAATAGATAGATTATGCTAGATATATTTCCATATGTCTGAATACCCTATATACAAATTTTCTAATCGGTAGATAAAAAATATGTTGAATATATAGGGTGAGAATTGTACTTACTCTCTCTCTCTCTCTCTCTCTCTCTCACGCACACATTCTCACTTTTATGGATATAATAGATAGATTATGCTGGATATATTTCCATATGTCTGAATACCCTATATACAAATGGTCAAATCTGTAGATAACAAATTTATTGAATAGATAGGTTGAGAATTGTTCTCTCTCTCTCTCTCTCGCAACCTTACACACACAACCACACGCAAACATTCTGACTTTTATAGATATAATAGATCGATTATGCTAGATATATTTCCATATGTCTGAATACCCAATATACAAATTTTCAAATCTGTAGGTAAAAAATTTGTTGAATATATAGGTTGAGAATTGTTCTCTCTCTCTCACACACTCACATTCTCACTTTTATAGATATAATGTATAGATTATGCTAGATATATTTCTATATGTCTGAATACCCTATATACAAAGTTTAAAATCCGTAGATAAAAATACGTTGAGTATATAGGTTGAGAATTGTTCTCTCTCTCTCTTACGCACACACACACACACACATTTTCACTTTTATAGATATAATAGATAGATTATGCTAGATATATTTCCATATGTCTGAATACCCTATATACAAATTTTCAAATCTGTAGATAAAAAATGTATTGAATATATAGGTTGAGAATTGTTGTCTCTCTCTCTCTCTCTCTCTCTCTCTCTCTCTCTCTCTCTCTCTCTGGCTACCTCACACACACACACATTTTCACTTTTATAGATATAATAGATAGATTATGCTAGATATATTTCCATATGTCTGAATACCCTATATACAAACTTTCAAATCTGTAGATAAAAAATTTGTTGAGTATATAGGTTGAGAATTGTTCTCTCTCTCTCACACGAAACTGTGCGCTCGGCTTCTTCCCCCCCTTCCCACCCCAAATGCTTTGGAAACTGTGCACTGTTTTTGTTGGTTTTCAAGCTGCCTCTTCCCCCCCCACACACACAGTTTAACAGTAGTAGGAGGTCAAGAGAAAGAGGGTGAGAGAGAGAGAAGAGTAAGTTGGTGAGAGAGAGAGAAAAGAGAAAGAGGGTGTTGGTTTTATATTTTTATTATCGTCTAATATTTTGAAAGCTGAATTTCTAATAAAATGTGCATCTATAGGAGATAATGCCTGGGAATGTGTTCCCCCCCCACACAGTTTAACAGTGGTGTGACGTCAAGAGAAAGAGGGTGAGAGAGAGGGAAGAGTAAGTGGGTGAGAGAGAGAAAGAGAGAGAAAAAAAAGAAAGACGGTGTTGGTTTTGTGAAAAAAGTTGTTATTTACAATTGTTCGCATTCTTGGCCTTTTGGTCAAGATCAAAGTGTAGTATCTGTTCTTCAGATGCTGCACTTCTATTTCTTGTTCTCTTTCGGTGGAGGAGAAATCCTCCACGACTGAGACAATTTTTATTTTTGTCCCTGGTGTCTAACTCTGTCCCGTGGGGAGGCATAGTAAATAGGTACAATTGTTCGCCATTAGTGGATGTTGACGTCACGTCACGTGACATGACTAAGCGTTTTTTTTTTTTAGTATGAATAACATTTTTTGTTTTAATTATAAAGTCTACACTTAATTTTATAGAAAATGCTGTATATATAATAGAAAAAAAAAATTACTGGTTTTGTTGGATTCAAGTGGATCCCCCCCCCTCCAGTTTAAGAGATAGCAGGTCACGTGGTAATATACAAAATGGCTAGCGTAAATATAAAGATCGGTTTTTTTATCGACGAATATTTTGAAAGCTGAATTTTTTTTTATTCCTGTACATTTTTTCCTGATATTTTTCGTTAAAACTCTTGTATAAATACTATTTTTAACCAGTTAAATACGTTGGAGACATTGTCATGGAGTTTAATAATCTCTAGAACAAAGCAGAAGAGAAATTACAAAAGTATCGGTAAAACAAAGTGTTTGTTTACATTTGTTCGCCATTACTGGATGTTGACGTCACGTCACGTGACATGACTAAGCGTTTTTGGATTATGTAATATTAACATTAAAATGACAGGTTTTTTGGGGGGCCCCCCTAGGAGAGAAATGATCAGTTCACCCCCTTTTAATGGTCCGTTTGGTGTGGAATTTCGATATTTGTCATGCGGGTGATCAAGGTTCAATATGATACATAATTTGTCAACTTTGGTTGTGTCTGTCAAAAGTTTGAGCTGACGTCACGTCACGTGACACGTATTGAATAACGTTAAAATGACAGGTTTTTTGGGGGGCCCCCCTAGGAGAAAAACGATCAGTTGACCCCTTTCTACTGGTCCGTTTGACGTGAAATTTCGATATTTGTCATCCGGGTGATCAAGGTGCAATATGATACCAAATTTGTCAACTCTGGTTCCGTCTTTCAAAAGTTTTAGCGTTACAAACAAACATACATACATACATACATACATACATACATACACACCGATTTTTGCCTTTTATATATATAGATGTCGTTGTTTCTGTTATGAAACGATTCATATATATTGAAAATATTCTTTACTTAGAAGTGTTGACATGTGAAGCTCTTAGAGTGAGGAGATAGTGTTCAGATAGTCTTAGTGTAGATATGAGATGTAGATTCACATTGTGAATATGAGATGTGTATGTCACGACATTTTATAACACAAACATATAGGCATATAATAACAATTCACCTTACCTTTTTGTAAGAATCACAAACACAAAGACGAGCTTTATCAAAACACATGATGGGTTTATTTCTTCACGACCGGCCGTGGTTTTCTCATCAAGAATTCAAAGCTTCACATTTTAGTTTCAAAGTGACCGTCTCGCTTCCTAGATGTTCGAATTCCCAGACCCTCTCTGAGTTTCTCACTGACCGTCCCTCTAACTAACTCTCACTTCCTATATTGAGAAAGCCATGCATGTCCGGCCAACGTGACCAAACTTTCACGTGCCCTCACATGCGCGAGTTGCACGTTTCCCGAACATTATGATTTCCCAATAACCTATTTTTTCTTTGATGTTTTTACAAAGGAATTCAACCTACATATCTAATTTATTTAACCCATATTTTATTATCCACATTCTTTCTAACAATTGAATAGTTTATTTATTATTTATTTCATCAGAATTAACAATTTACTGGACATTCCATTTAAACCTATTGTTCTTTAAAACTTATATCCAAGGTTCGATTTCTGCTTTCTCTCATTTTATTTTCATTTTAAGTAATCTCTCTATTTTTATACTTACATGAAAAGGGGACAGCCCTTATCATGTGACACACTTAACAAAACGATTGAATTCGTCATAAAATGACAGCAAAAAGGGTTGATATTTTATTTACCTTTTTTCCAAGAGGTAGACACAAGGTTAAGTGTGGGGTTTGATTAGAGTATTTCTGTGAAACGAACTTGATTCGAGAACCCCTTAAAAAAGGGTCGGTATGCCATAACACAAAACCACTAAAGGAAACCTAAATTTAAATTAAAACTTTGTTATTTTTATCATTTTTCAGTTGGCTTTGGCAGAATTCGGTAGCGTGATGTGGATCAACTCGAACACAAGGTTGGTAAAAGGCCACTTCCAAAGTCTTCTTAAAGAATCAGAAGAAGAGGACCTCGTGGTGCTTACATCGAACAAGCCATACTCCACCTATTCTGTCACGCACCCCGATATGTACGGGTACCTACCCACTAATTTAGAGATGCTGAAGAAAACCAGTCACCTGGAGATTCGACTTGTTATTATCCACAACACTAAACGTATCCAGGTGAGACGAAAACAAAACAAAATATGTTTTTCTTTTACTAGTGGGGTGTCACTGCTAATCAAGGCTCAAAGGCTACTCGAGGATAAGGGTTAATAAGTGTCAGGTAGTTTGTGAAACAACACTGATGATTAGTGATGGTGAAACTTAGGTAGTGTTTGATTATTTAAGAGAACAGTTCAACAGAAATTTGTTTACATTAAACTTGAAAACGGCCATGTTATAGTTAGATGGGAAGCAGCTCAGCAGTATTGTGTTCCACAGACGGATAATTCTAGGACAGAAACTATGATGGAGTTTTCGGTTAGTTTTAGACACAGATATATAATAAGGAAATTTGTTGGCAGTTGTTGTTGCTAGATGAGTTCTACAGGATGGCGGTAGTTGAGCCCCTGCCATGGAAATAACGATAGAGCGGAGATAGATTCACTACGTCTCTTCTGTGAGAAAGAAGAAGCTTAGAGAAGAAGAGTGCTTTCCGACTAAATTTCGGTTTAGCTTTAGGTACAGCTATATATTAATACTAGCAGGCCGCCCGGCATTGCCCGGGCGTAAAATATATTTATATATTTAAATATGATATTTTGATTAATGCAGACTTCGTATTTATTATTATATTATATTGGACCTAATATATAGTAATGACTTAAAAAGTTTAAAAAAAAAAAAAAAAAAAAAAAAAACACCACCGAGAATCGAAACCAAAACGTTTAGCTTACGAGTTACTTTTTTCTGGAATATCTGTATGAATATAATTACACGTAATAGTTAACAAGATGATCATCCCATAAGAAAACCGAAAAAAAAAGTAATAGGGAATTAATTAAAATTAGTAGGACCTGTGGAAATTCCACAGGGGACTCATTCATATGTAATATATTGATGTTGGCATTCTGTAGATGTTCAGTGTAAATGGAGCCATAATCGAAACTGAAACCAAAACTTATAAAGAATTCTTGATAAATTATTTATTAAAAAAATAGATTACTGGAGTGCCATTAGTTATTATCGAAACCGAAACTAAAACTTATGAAGAATTTTTGATAAAATTATTTATTAAAAAAATAGATGACTTAAGTGCCATCAGCCATAATCGAAACCGAAAACAAAACTTATGAAGAATTCTGTGTAAAATTATTTATGATAAGAAATGGAAGAACATAACATTTAAACGACCCGGATGTAAGCGTGACACAGAAAATAACACACGCTACTGTATTAATATATAGATGAATGTTTAAAAGAATATGCAAATTAGCTAGATCTTTTGCAGATGAATGTAATTCCACGGCCCATATATAACAAAGTTGCATTTTCTTTTTAAATGAATAGAAAGAATCTCATCTTTTTTCTTTCTTGACCTTCGGACCAAGATCGAAGTGTGGTATCTGTTCTGATGCTTCACTTAAGTTAATTGGTCCTTGGTCAATGTAGGGGAAACCCTTCATACTGAGACAATTACTATTTGTGGATACTGCCAGAGTGCCCCTTTTCCCCTTTGTTTTAGGGGAGCTAGTTTCCCCCCTTCCCCCATCACATTAAAAACAACCTTGTGTCCCATTTGCTTTCGTGGGGAAGCAAATAAATACCTAAATAAATAGAAAAAAAGGGGTTTTATATCAATACACACAAAAAAAGCAATTTTATAAGAGTACCGATACATGTGTCTTGCCCGTTCGTTTGCATTTGACAATTTAGTTAATTCGTGACCATAGCAACACAAACGACATGATTAGGTTGCAGCTATCAGTAGAAACATTCAGACAGAAGAAGGGAAAACCCGGGTTAAAAAAAAAACAGGGGAAGGAAGAGGAAATTAAAGCGTATTTATATATGAATAAGTGATAGAAACGGGCTAGGTATTTCTCTCACGGCGAGGAAATGTGACATAAGGGTCGAAAAGTGAGATTGAAGAGCTGTAACATAGCGCGGACAGCTATATATGCAAATACTGAGCCATGAGCGAAATGACGTCATGGTAAGGGAAAAAAAGATTATAAAAAGGCGAGAGCATGTGCAAGAAGCCGATCATGCTAAACACATGAATGACGTTTCGAGAAAACGATCACAGCCGTAATGAGAAGTCACGCGCGGCGGGAGAATAAGGAAATTATATCGTTGGTCAAGATCAAAGTGTAGTATCTGTTCTTCAGATGCTGCACTTCATTTTCTTGTTCTCTTTCGGTGGAGGAGAAATCCTTCACGACTGAGACAATTTTTATTTTTGTACCTTTTCTCCACGTTAAAAAACGACCCTGGTGTCTAACTCTGTCCCGTGGGGAGGCATAGTAAATAGGTACAACGGGGAAAAGCGAGTTGAAGCTCTTTCCTATTCTTTATCGATTTTACGATTAAGAGTACAGTGTATTGATTTCGAGACAACGTTATAGAGCCGCCGCCCCAGAGGAGGAATATCCTTTTCCTACAGAATGTGCTAGACTGTTAAGTTTAGGTCCGAGATAAAATAATCGCCCGACTAAAGCTGTTATATCAGTAGAGATAGATAGGTAAATAGATAGATATATAGATAGATAGATAGAGAGAGAGAGTGAGAGAGAGTGAGAGAGAGTTTTTCGTCGACGCCAAAAACGCCAAAGTCTAGACTATTGTTGAGATAGTTTGGCTGTCAAGGGGTCAAAATTCAATGATCTGACCTTTAAAAACTCTACCAAACTCCGCCAATTTTGGGTCTAAACACTTATTATAATAATAATTAAATACCTACAGACACTAGTGTTTCATCTTTTCGGAAATCATCAGTGCAGGATGACACGATTACTGCCGATCGGGAGATTCGAACCCGGCAACGAAGTTATCTCTGACTCCATTAGCAAGGAACAAATCATCTCGGCCAACCTTGACTGCGAGAAATATAAATTTATTTTTAAATGTTTTAACGTCTGTTAAAGTGATCTAATGATTTGCGATATGATCTGCGCATGCGAGCTAAAGTGACCGACTTTATTTCAACTGTAAAGTGCTCAATATATATATAAAGAGAGAGAGACTGTGTGTGTGTACGAGAGAGAGAGAGAGAGAGAGAGAGAAAGAGAGAGAGAGAGAGAGAGAGAGAGAGAGAGTACACCAGTTTTCAATTGTACCAGAAGAGACACTTTTATGTTATTAAAATATTAGAAGATTCTAATTAATACAAACGTGAACGTTCTTTTTTTGCCTTTTATCTTACATAATGAGACTGGGGGTAAAAAAGAAAAAAAAAGGCATGGTTATAAAATACAAAAACAGAAATATTTATGCTAAAATATAAACGAAACAGATCCCGGGTAATGGCGGGGTATTACAACTAATGTTTATGTAAATGTATCCCTTTTTTTTTCTTTTCTTTCAGAACAAACTTCTTAAATGGTTAATCCTGTGCTCCTTGGAGAAGTCTTGTCTCGCCCCCACAGGAAGCCGACACAAGTGCGACCCTCCTCTCACGAAATCCGTTTATGCCAACTGCCATCGGTACGACGAATCTGCCATGAATATTCTGTTGAAAAATTATTTCGGATTTAAGTTGACATCATTCGCTCGGGAGGACACTTTCACAATGAACGCGGCCGACTGGAAAGGCATTCCGAATATCAAGAAATGTCGCTAGAAAAATAAATTATTATTTATTATCTTATTATTCAACGTCTTTTTTTTTCTTTGTACTTATGTGCGTTAGGCTTTCGCGAAGAGTGTCCACCTGTTGGAAGACGTGATTCCCCTTACACTCAGGTTAGGATATTTTTTTTACAAGGGAGCTTCAACTTATCAAGGCCCGAAGACCACTCGAGGATAAGAGTTAATAAGTGTCAAGAGGTCGGTGAGATAATATCTTAATGATGTGTAATGGTGAAACTTGGGTAGTGTTTGCTACAATTTTAAATAAAGTAGGAAGAAATATATTCGTTTTATTTAAAGAATATTTAATCGATATTAACTATTTTTTGTGAAAAGAGATTTGTTTTTAGTACTAGTATTGACTCCAAAAGAAATTTATTATTGCAAATAGAATATTATTAGAATTCAATCATACAACTTGATGTCGAAAGCATCGTATAATTTTCACTGGTGTCCGTTAATCTCTATAATAATGTAATAAATCAAATAAAAGTTGTTTTTTTTTAATATGTACATGGGTCTTTTATCACTTCCTAGTCGAGTTTTCGCTGCCAGATGATTCTTCTTCGATGGTCACTTCATTCCATGGGCGACCGTCGATCGTCTCATCTTTAGCACGAATAAAACATATTTTCATACAGAAAGGACACATGGGGATGTTCGCTGAGAGTTTCTAAGATTTTATTTCTGGAGAGAATTTACTCCCATAGGAGAGAGAGAGAGAGAGAGAGAGAGAGAGAGATAGATAGATAGATAGAGAGAGAGAGAGAGAGAGAGAGAGAGAGAGAGAGAGAGAGAGAGAGAGAGAGAGAGAAAGAGTAGCGTTCTCTTAGCTACTTAATTATCTAACTTATCTTTTTAGGTCTCTGTATGACATGTGAACAGATCTTAAGGGGTATTTCTCTCTTTCCGATATTCTAAGTTTTCCTATCAGTTTTATCGGTGGTGTGTCTCGTACCCACTTCCATAAACAAATTATTTGAAAACTTTTTTTTTCTCAGCTCGAAAAATGTGACGTCATTCGTCATTTCGATTCACACATCTGTTTCGTCTAATTGATCTGTTCTCTCATTTTGTTTTAATCTCACTGTCATCCATCTTTGATTCAAGCCTGCGAACGAGTCTGTTTTGTAGATTTAAATTATCATGGCATGTACTCAATGTGCCTGTGTCAAACTTTATACTAGCTGTCTTAATCGATATCAAAATAGGGTTACTAATATGTAACAATAAGCCGGTACTTCTTGTTTGTAGGTAAGTAATCACTATTCCACACTTGTTTTTGAATAAGATAGTCTGAAGCTTTAATATTTGATATAGCGATTATATCTGACCAAAACCGAAATATGTTAAAGAACTGATTCAAGTATGCAAAGTGAGTTGTAATGGTGATCGTAATCGCAAAATACATTGTTATTCTGTAAGAAAGAAATAATAATACAAAAGGAGTTCCAAAATTATTGCCTATTTTTTTACGCTCTAATGGGCCAGAGGGGGTGCAAATTGCATTGTTATGATAACTTATGTATTCATGACCTGAAAGTTTAATCTCTTTGTTGCAGATATTGACGGTGAGGCACTTAGAAAGCACGCCCTGTCATGGACATGCGTTAGAAGCAGAGATGTGCCATTGAATTCCTAGAAAAAATACAGTGAGAATGGTAGTGACTATGTAGAAAAGTAAATATTTTAGCACAAAAAGTCGCTCGTTTTAGTAGTACCATTCCCGTCTTCGTAGCTCTTTTAACTTTTTTAGTTTAAAAATAGGAGGCTTTACTTCTGGAACGATTCTTGTAGTATAAATGCATGCGTAGTTGATATAATTTCTTATAATGTTATGCATAGACAGCAACGACCGCGAGCTTAACCATGTCTTTAGAGTAGGTATATAAAATACATTTGGATCCTATGTACCCGCCAAAATACCCTCACTATAAAAAGTGCGGGTTTGCAGATTTGCAGGTTTGCAGTGATTATGATTGCGTCGCAAAATGATTCCAACGAACGCTAAAATGCAAATGCCTATAATTGCTTACAATTTTTCTTTCTCCGCTTCGTTGGAATTCGCTTATGTCTTCTCTTCCTAAAGCTAACAACTTTTAACATGAACGTGTTAAAGCACAGAATTTTCAATCAATCGAAATATTTACAAGCATCAAAAAGTAACACCTATACGCCAATGTAATAATCCAGTGTCAAATTCTACAAGCCTATAAAACAGACGTATGGTGAACGGAATTTTAAAGTTCTTACTAAACACCGCGACGCTTGCCTCGACTCTCGAAACGCCCATTCCAGAAGATTGTAATGGGGGCGTTGAAGTCTCTTTAAGCCTGATGCTTAGTCTCCAGTGAACAGATGCCACCCAGAAGATAAACTATCTAACACACACATGAGCGTGCACGCGCGTGCGCGCACACACACACACACACATACACACACACACACACACACACACACAACGAAACTTTGAAACGAACTTTGTGTATTTCCTATTCATGAACTTTAAAACTTCTCAATAAACTTTGGTCTTTCAGAGTATATTTTACATTTCTATAAAATTGTTAATATATATATGTGTATGTGTGTGTATGTGTGTGTGTGTGTTGTTAATTAATTCGTATTTTCTCATCTCATACGCAAAATCCCGCCGTTGAATTTGCACTTGCTAACTGGTGATCCATTCGTATATTATTCAGCCTTTCATTCATAAATTAAACGACATAGTTATTAATTGCTAGTGTTGGTCTTGGCAGTTTTAAAAATAAACTTCAGCAGAATACACTACATGTTACCAGAAGTAGCACCACAGGTTCTAGTAAAATAATGTTTGAATGGAATCCATCCATGTCACTATGTATTTGTATAAAATACATTTTTCCGTGTGTTTCTGTCTCCACATGAACTCAGTTCATTTTTCATTGGTGGTGGTGGTGTTACATGATAAGGGCTGTCCCCTTTTCATGTAAGTATAAAAATGGACAGTTTAGTTAAAATGAAAATGAAATAGCATAGGCGAAATTCGAACCTCGTAATCTAGGTTTAGAAATAGATTACGTGTGAGAATTTAAAAATGTAAAACAAACATTTGTTTAGAATATAGATAAATATTTCAAGGAAAGAATGTGAACTCTTAAGTTTGTTATGAAATTTTAAATTGAAAGAATGCAGCTTATAAGATAATGTTTTTAACATATTGGATAAATAGGTTACTGAGAAATAGGAAAAGTTTTGGACTAGTATGTCCAGAGCACGTGAAAGAAGGCACATGTTTTAACATGTGTATGACGTCACGGAAAATAGAAAGTTCTAGGAATAGAGAAAAAACTTTAGAGTTAGTCAGTCAGTGAAGAAACTCGGAGAGAGACAGTCAGGCGTCTAGGAAGCGAGACGTCACTTCAAGAAAAAAATGTGAGACTTTGAATTCTTGGTGATGGAAACACGGCCGTGTGACGAAATAAACCATCATGTGTTTTGTAAAGCTCGTCTTGTGTTTATGATTCTTACGAAAAGGTAAAGTGAAATTGTATTATATATGTGTGTTATAAAATGTCGTTTCATACACATCTCGACTTCTCATATCCACAATGAGAATCTACATCATGTCTACACAATGTCCGAAATGTCTGAACACTATCTCTTCACACCAAGAGTTTCTTCTTCTACACATCTAAGGAAGGAATGAACTTTTAATATATAAGAATCGTTATAAACGAACAATCTCACTAAGTCTCTTAAAACAACATCTATCTCTCTCTGAGTCCTTCAACATCCCTCTCTAATAAGATTCTTAATAAATCTCTCTAGGACTCTTTCTAAGCATCTCTCTCTAAGACTCTCTCAATGAAACCCCTATATGTAACAGTGGGGGCTTTTTATTTTAGGATTTTAGTCTTTGGGGAGAGGCAATTTTAGGGAAACATTTATAAGGCTAATCATTTTAGATGATACTTAAATGTGCGCGTGCGATGGAAATGTAATCTGATAAACTCAACCAAAATAGTGAGTCCAAAAGGATGTGCTTAAACATGTCTTTACATTAAGTATATAATATACACTGGATCCTATGTACCTGCCAAAATACCTCAACTATAAAAAAAAGTGCGGCTTGTAGTAAAATAACTTTTAGATGAGATCCATACATGTCACTGAGTCATTTGCATAAAACATAAGTTTTCTTATATAACTGTCTCTCTATAGATTCATACAATTCTACGATGCGGTTTTAGGAACCTTTTTTTAAGGATTGTAATTTAGGGGAAGTTATCGTGGCTGAATCGTAAGCTGATTCAAACGAACACTAAAAAGCAAATAACTCTAATTGCTACCCTGTTTATTTTTCCTCTTTATTTGGATTCGCTTTCCTCTTCATTCCTGATAGAAAGTAAGTTTTCACAGGAACATGTTAACTCAAAGTATTTTGAAAATCGTTTAGAAACCTCAAAATCTATCTTCACTTTATGGATTCAGGATGGATCAAAATGGCAAATTTGATAAATTCAGAGAAATTCGTCGGATTGGCTTGAAATGTTTTATTTGTTTTATTCGAGTATTTCTAGGTGCAGAGATATATATGCGGAGAAACGATTTAAACATTTTCAGTTTAAACACTAAAGGTTAAACTTCGTCGCTCGTTACGCGTACCACAGTAGTGTTTAATATGCATCCTCGTCGTTCCTTGTCATTGGTTACCGGTGCAAACGTGTGTAGTATCAATTACACCGAGGCAGATGTGTTTTCGGATTAATTATGTAAAAACAGCAACGGTTGTCGGGTTGCTGAAATCACAACAGCAGATGAACGAAGCTGTTTGGACCGAGTTAGACGAAAGACGTACTTCGACAGTGAACGCAGAAATACAACTTCAAAGGAAAGGAAGAGGACATCCAAAAAGTGAAAGGTATCTATTCATATCCCCTCTCTCTCTCTCTCTCTCTCTCGCTCTCTCTCTCTCTCTCTCTCTTGCTTATCTTTTAGAAATGTATCCACACCGGCATTATATTTTGCTTCATCTTGCTGGAACTAGAACTTTACAAGACACAATCATTAGAGGGTATCAATCAGCTCATTTACACTTCTTGGAACGTCTTCAATGGCTTGGTCGATTGCTATTGGCTAAGGCGAGCTTCATGTGTCCATAGCTCTCGAAATGGTCCAATCACTTTTGAATGTACGCACTAAAACGCCATACACTTTATTGCTTGTTTTGTTTCATTTTTTTTTTTTTTTTTTTTTTTTTTTTTTTTACTCCAGTCGAAGTTTACAGAAATCAAGAGGCCCCTTCCTGGGGCTAACACTTTATCTCTACACGAGATACATAGATATCCGTGTATTTCATTAAATTCTCCTTTAACTCTTAAATATTGAATTAGTAAAGAAGTTAAGAACATTAATTTACCTCTCCCCAATTGATCAATTTAATATGTTATTATATATCATTCTTGTTGCCTCTTACACTTACCAGATTCTCGGGCAAGAATCCATCTAATCTGGTGGAGTATCCAGCTTAGTGCTGTTACTATAGGCAACATTAATTAGGAAAGGGGCAACAATCTCTGTATAAACCAGTGAAAACTTTTTATACCAAGGGGATTTTATTTTGCCTTCGGATACTATGTTATTCTGTCATCAACATAATGCCCCTCACCAAACACGGAACCAACAATATTGTCTATCAAACCAGAAACAACATTTTTAAATGCATGTCGTAATCACCACCATAGCCCAAATTTCTCAACTTAGAACTTGGCTGGCTAATGTCCCCCCCCCCAAAAAAAACCCGCTGTCGCCTCACTGTCTGCTAATACTGACAATGTCCAACTACTAAATTCTTTTCCTCACCAATTTCCTCATTTGCTTTTCATCCAAAGGTGATTCCGCGCGAAGTCAAAAACGTTTGTGACACATATGGTACATATATTAACTTTTTGGATTTTTACACAAAAAGGCAATAAGAAAAATCGAAAAAATAATAAAAACTAAAGGTATTATTAAACAGAAGCTTTCTGATATTTTAAATAATATATATATGAAATTTATATTTTAAATAATATATATATCTATATAATTATATAACTCGGATGACCTTGTAACGCGTGTTGTAACCCAACATCCGATTTACGACTTCCGGTTTGCATGCTTACATAAATATACACCCATAACAGCGTAAACAAATAAACACAAATGGCTACTTTTACAGAATTTGATCTGCGCACTGAAATATTAACGTTATTATTTAGAAATTATTATTTAATATGGGAAGGGGGAGGATGTTTTGCAACTATTCTATATTACAAGTATACTGTCGCAATTTTCTTACAAATAAATCAACTTTTACCCGTTGACAGCGTATTGTTTTACTGTGTACGTTTTCAGCATCCCAATTGTCTTTTGTTTTTATTTTTCGCGTTTAAGTTATCCAAATAAACAATTGTTAATACTCTCTGCATCTTTTTTACTTCGTTCATTTCCGTATTACGTTAAAGTTATTTTAACGCAATTTTCTTACAAATAAATCTACTTTAACCCGTTGAACAACCATAAGAGCATTTTACAACGTATTGTTTTACTGTGTACGTTTTCAGCGTCCCAATTGTTTCTTTTTCGCGTTTAAATTAAACGATATATCAACATTTGAATTTAACTTTAAGTATTATGGCAGGATTCGAGTTTAGGTGGTGATTAACCTCGAACCCAAAACAACCCGAACCAAAAACGAAAGGGACACAAATATCGATTCACCGGTTTTTATCTATGGAAACAGTGATCATATCGTTTAATTTACAAATAAGCTGAACTTATGTTTCAAAATTAAGCTATATAAACAGAATTTTTTTCTTTCATTGTAAACAATATTCTAAATTTCTTTTAATATTGACCTATTTAAATATTAGTCTTTTTCTTTATCGCTGAAAGGCATTAATACTAATTTTAATTCAATTTTAGTGATATTTGTTTACTCCGTTGACGTGGCGCAAAAAAAAACCTCCGCTGGAAATGAAGAATAATGTAAACAGATTTTTTAAATAAAAAAAAAACAATTTTTATTTACATTGTAAACAACTAGAAGTAGAACTTTTGATAAGTTAAATCATTTTAAACAATACAAACAGAATTGTTCTGGTACTTTTGGTTGGGGGTGTTTTGTTTTGCAACTATTCTGTACTTTTACCTAACAATTTATTTTCTTTTTTTTTTTACAAAAACACGTTGTTCACGGATGCATTTTATTATTAGGGGAAATATTTTTCCCTTTTTCGCCACATGAATTCTATCATGTGTGTATCAAATGTTTTCTTTACAATTTTCCTTTTTTTTTTTTGCAATGAGACCAAACCCCTTCAGTAAAGGGGCCTACTTTTGGTGAGGGTGAAAAACAACCCCACCACCACCACCACCACCACCCAAAGTATCAGAACAAGTGTTAGTATTGTTTTTTTTTTTAATTACCAAAAGTTCTATTTCTATATGTTTACAATGTAAATAAAAATTGTTTTGTTTTTTATTCAAAAAATCTGTTTACATTGTTTCTTCATTTCCAGCGGGGGGGGGGGTGTTGCGCCACGTCAACGGAGTAAACAAATATCACTAAAACTGAATTAAAATGAATGCCTTTTAGCGATAAAGAAAAATACTAACATTAAAATAGGTCAATATTAAAAGAAATTTGAATATTGTTTAGACAGGATTGGAGTTTAGATGGCGATTAACCTCGAACCCAAAACAACCCAAACCAAAAGGGGCACAATATTCCGTTGACGTCGCGCAAAAAAAAAAACAAAAAAAAAAAAAACGTTGGAAATGAAAACACAAAAAAACAAACAAACAATATAAATAGATTCTTTTAAATAAAAAACGAAATAATTTTTATTTACATAAAAAAATTATTATGGTATCTTTTCAGTGCACATTTACCTATAAGTATGGCAAACCACTTATAATTCGATGGCTGTAAGATTGTTTTTTTTTTAAATAAACAATTATAAGCAGAACGACTCATAGAAATCTGTATTCTTTTTCATTTTAATATACTTTCATAGAGATGTTTCTGCTATGTCACAAAAAACTATTTTCTTTACGTCACAAGTGTCACGCTCATACATTAATTCCATAGCTAATGTAACATACTGACCTAATGGGTCACAAGTAGTCTAGTATCAAATAAAAATGAGGATTAAAGATTACAAATAACTTTATTATATCATTAGATCAATAATAACTATCACTTACCTATATACTATCCTTCCGATTTTATTCTCCTATTCATCTCTGCTTAACTCTTTCCTGCTAGTTATCCTGTGTATAATGTTTTGATTGCAGAAATTCTCCTCTGCACCAAATTACCGTAGGTTTGCAACAGCAGATGCCACATACACATTTATTATGTCTAAACTATTACCCACCGTCTTATGTAACTTTAGAACGTTATTTTAGGCAATTTCTTCGTTATAATAAAATCCTACAGTGCATCCTAGGAGAAACATTATCACAGTCGCTAACCTCTTCAAAGGAAATAGTTCGTATTTTCCCCTCTATATCTAAAGTCCTCATACCACCCCCAGTCAACAGCGGGAAGATGTATACACATTATAACTATGTTTTCAATGCACCATTTTTAACTGGACCATAGATTCATAGACACACCATTATCTTTCCATTCTCCACTCCAAAAAATAATAATTTATCCCTCTGGGAATTCCGGCAATTCTCATTGGCTGGGCAATAAATATTCTCATATTAAGGAATTATATTCTTCTATATAGAAACGAACAGTACTTACAAAAAAAAAATGGCCTCGCCAGGACACACTATTTGGTGTGGCGATGGGCCTGAGACAACAAAGACAACATCTGCTCTTATAACTATTACAACAAAGACAAATAATATATACTGTTTATAAACATTACACAAAACAACTTCTACGGAGAAAAAAGTACACATATTCACATCGACAGTAAACTTACATTTCCATTCTTATGTTCGCTCCACTGTGCGTTCGCAGATACAATACATTCCTTCCGTGTTTACATGCTTTCTATGACGATCAGTTACTGGATTCTCTCGCTATATATTCTGTCTGTGTGTCTGTGTGTCTCTATCTCTTTCTCTTTCTCTCTCTCTCTCCCTCTCTCTCTCTCTCTCTCTCTCTCTCTCTCTATTGGAAAAATCTTTATAATCCGTTTTCGGTCAGAAATTTGGCGGTTAAGGGGTCAAAGTTCAACGATTTGACCTTTGAGAACTCTACCAAATTCCTCCGACAATTTTGGGTCTAAACACTTGAAATTTTAGATCTAGGTTCCTTGGACATGGATCTAACTTAATAACTTGATTTGAGCCTAAAACAATAAATATTAAGGGGTCAAAATAGAGGTCAAAGTTAAAAAATTGACCTCTGCGATCTCTACCAAATTACTCAGACAATTTCTGGTCTAAACATTTGAAATTTTACATAAAGGGTATTCAGAGATAGGGTATGCTTTTTAATCGGTTCGGGTCAAAAATGTTTAGTTACCAATATATCAAATGTATGTTTGCATGTCTGCCTAAAACTTTTGACAGAGGCAACAAATTTTTACAAGATCAGTATCGTTTTGAAGTTCGACTTTTCAGACGACAAATATCGAAAAATTGACTAAAAATATTAAT
The DNA here is from genome assembly GCF_053919585.1 of Euprymna scolopes. NCBI lineage: Eukaryota > Metazoa > Mollusca > Cephalopoda > Sepiida > Sepiolidae > Euprymna > Euprymna scolopes. The sequence continues at coordinate 60,265,586 of NC_136488.1, forward strand.
ATCTTCACCTTCAACTGGCACTTTTTTACGGGGGGGGTCGCTTTTTTCGCCGATATTTTCGAAAGTCATCCTCTCTTTTCGATTGTCTAGCCCTTATTTAAACCTACGTCACTTCTGGTTTGGCAGTGGTCGTAACAGCAAAGACGTAATGTTTTTCCCGTTCTTTTTCTCCTTCGCAGTACGGGTTTGAGCCTGCCTTCCTACTACCATTTTTTTTTACTCAACACACACCTTCAAACACTCACGTCGGGCACCCGTGCTAGCATCTATAAAAGTGAAAGTGTGTGTGTGTGTGTCTGTCTGTCTGTGTGTGTCCGTGTGTTTGTCTGTGTACATTTCCCTACGCAATAACTCTGTATATTTTAAGTCTAAACACTCAAAGTTTGATATACAGGGCACTGAAGTTGGGAAAATCTTTGTAATCAGTTTTCGGCCAGAAATTTGGTTGTTAAGGGGTCAAAGTTCAACCATTTGACCTTTGAGAACTCTACCAAACTCCTCCGACAATTTTGGGTCCAAACACTTGAAATTTTAGATATAGGTTCCTTGGACATGGATCTAACTTAATAACTCGATTTGAGCCTAAAACAATAAATGTTAAGGGGTCATAATAGGGATCAAATTTTTAAAAAATTGACCTCTGGTCAAAATAGAGATCAAAGTTAAAAAATTGACCTCTGCGGTCTCTACCAAATTACTCAGACAATTTTTGGTCTAAATATTTGAAATTTTACATAAAGGGTATTCAGAGATAGGGCAAGCTTTTTAATCGGCTTGCGTCGAAAATTTGAGCTACCAATATATAAATGTACGTATGCTTGTATGTTTGCATGTCCGCCTAAAACTTTCGACAGAGACGACGGATTTTCACAAGATCAGTATCGTTTTAGAGCTCGACCCTTCAGACGACAAATACCGAAAAATTGACTAAAAACATTAATTTCTCCATCTTCAACTGGGCACTTTTCAACAGGGAAGGGTCGCTTTTTTCGCCGATATTTTCGAAAGTCATCCTCTCTTTTCGATTGTCTAGCCTTAATTTAAACCTACGTTACTTCCGGTTTGGCAGTGGTCATAACAGCAAAGACGTCATGTTTTTCCCCGTTTTTTTCCTCCTTCGCGGTACGGGTTCGAGCCTGCCTTCCTACTACCACTTTTTTTTTTTTGCTCAACACACACCCCCAAAGACCCAGGCATGGCCGAGCTGAAATGCTAGTATATATATAAAATCATATGTGAAATATCCACATTTTAAAACTGTTAAACTATTTTTATAGTAAACTAGATTTTATGTTTACTTTTTTTTATAATACAAAGATATAAAAGTACGTAACTTTTTTCCAGCCATTAATTTTTTTATTGCATATGTTACATACATGATTTCTATATATAAAAAAGTAGATAATCACTTACAGAAAGTATGTATGTAAAAAAAGTAGATAATCACTACTTTTTTTTGCATACATACTTTCTATAAGTGATTATCTACTTTTTTTTACATACATACTTTCTATAAGTGATTATCTACTTTTTTGCACCACCCTTATAATACAAAGATATAAAAGTATGTAATCTTTTTGCATCCATTGAATTTTTTTTGTTTTTATCTCATTTATTTGCTAATGTTTAGATATTTTTCAATTTGTGCTTACGTACCTCAATTGATAGACCAACCGGCGTGTTAGGGTCTTACCGATTTTATCGCCAAATTGCTTACCATACTGTTCGAACGTAAATTTCATTAATTAGGGAACTGAATTCGGTGGAATATTTGATGTTCATTTCTTTTGCGGACTGATTCTTGAAATTGCGCACACGTTAACATTTTTATGGTGGAGGGTAAATCTCTACATTAGGTCCAACTCCACAATTTTCTTTAGAATAACGTCTTTTATAGGTTTTCCATAAATCTCATTCAAATTTTGCAGAGACAAGAACTTATAGAGATATAAAGACATATAGTATGCATTGTAATTCACGCGCGATAAACAAATCTACTTCTCTCCTACCGAAACTGCCATCCCTAATTTTCTTTTTTTTTGGGGGGGGGGATTTGCGGGTGGCTATACTGACAGCAATTATCACGGTTAAATTTGTGGGAATTACCCCCCCCCCAAAAAAAAAGAGGGTTGTCTACTCCGAATACCGTTTTTGACATGAGGATGTTGGGAGTGTCTCTTCCAAACGCCGTTATTAAGACGGGGAGGTTGGGATGTCTATTCCGAAAGCCGTTTTTAACATGAGGAGTTTGAGATGTCTATTCCAAACGCCGTCTTAACATAATATTTTTGAGTTGAAGAAAAGGCAATCAAAAGCATCGTTCATAGATACTTAACTCATGTCGATAGCAACTGTAGAATTAAATTTATTATTTATTATAAGAAGTTTAGAACTAAAAACCTATGTTGTGGATGAGTTCAAATGCTTTCTATGCAAATATAACTTTCAAAATAAACATAAGACTAATACATACATTGGACGTACAACATTTTCTGCCAATTCACGATGCATTTAAACAACACCAGCACTATGTACCAGCATTATATATATATATATATATATATATATATATATATATATATATATATATATATATATATATGTATGTGCGAGGGGCATGCAATAAATAATGCCCCTGACCCACTTCCAGTTGTCTGATCTAGCTGAAATTTTGCATGTTCAATACTTTATATATCTACAGGTTATGTGGCAAATTACAGCTCTGAACTAATTGTGGTTTCTGTTTTACAGGTGTTTGAACTGAGTTAGGTGTGAAATGGAGCATGTTGAATGTCGAGCAGTGATCCGGTTTTTTGTATTTGAAAGGACGCACACCACAGGAGACTTTTGATGAAATGAAAGAAACTTATGGTGATAATGCACCATCATATGACCTTGTAAAACGCTGGCATCATGAATTCAAACATGGCCGGAAGTCTGTGGAAACAGCTCCCAGACCTGATCACCCTCTTCTGCCATTGATGAGGCATCTGTCCGTCAAGTTGAGGCTGCCATTTTTGAAGATCAGCGCATTACTATTCGCCAAATAGCACAAGATGTCAAGATTAGTACAGCGTCTGTGGAAACTACTATTCATGACCATTTGCATATGCATAAGGTGTCTGCCAGATGGATTCCCAGGTTGCTCACACCATTCAAGAAGTGAGAACGCGTCGAGTGCTCGAGGATGAATTTGGAGATGTGCCAAGAAGATGAGTCAAAATTTTTCAAAAGACTGATAGTCAATGCAGTGGAAGCACTTGGACTCACCACCTCCAAAGAAGGCAAGGGTGCAGCCCTACGCTGGTAAGGTCATGCTCACAGTCTTCTGAGACCAGGACGGAGTAGTGATGACAGATTTCCTGGCAAAGGGTACCACAATTACAGTAGCCTATTATGCTTCACTTTTTGAGGAAATTAAGGGAAGCTATCAAAATCAAGAGGTGGGGCAAGATGCAGAACAACGCTCCGGTCCACAACTCGCACATCGCCAGATTAGAAGCACGGGTGTGTGGTTATGAAATCTTTCCCCATCCTCCCTACTCTCCTGACCTTGCACCCTCTGACTTTCACCTTTTCTCAGCCATGAAGTTGTTTTTGAAAGGAAAGTGTTTCCCAGATGATGCAGCCTTGATTTCTGAAGTCACGTCGTGGTTGGAGGATCAACCTGGAGTGTTCTACAAAAGCGGTCTCCAGAGCTACATCAAACGATGCCAGAAATGCATAACTCTGTGTGGTTCCCATGTAGAGAAAGACTAATAACTGTGCCAAGTTTCGTAGCTCTACTTCTATGGGAAATGGGTCAGAGGCATTACTTATTGCACGCCCCTCGTATAATTGCCAATTGTTTGGTGGCCCTGAGGTAGAAGCTCAGCAAAAGATAGCTTTGTGGTTGGGTTCAAATCTCATGACCAGCTAGAATTGTTATCTTACACTGACGACTACGTAAGCATACAGCATAAGCGTGTGTGTAACAATTAAATGTATGGTTTATAGACAATTCAGGGGAGGGTTGGACAATTTTGATCGAAATCTAGAAGGTGTTCAACAGAATATGGCATTCCAGTGTTCTACACAAATTTCCGGATTATGGTATTAGTGTAGGGTTCTTGACATTATTAGGTCTTTTTTTCTGGTCGAAGCTTGCGAATAACTCTGGATAGTCTCTTATTCGTTTTTCTTATCAATGCTTGTGTTTGTCATGGCTCTATTCTAGGCTTAACACTGTTACTTCTTAATATCAATGGTCTTCCTGAATATTCAGAACATAACACCACTCTCTATTCTGTTGTTACTGCTCACCCATCACCCTGAAATCAGTTAAAATATGTAATTGATCTAGAAGTTGATCTGGGTTGCTTGTGAATTGTTTCGTTTTATTCTGTTAAGATTCAGCTCATGTCTTTCAATCTTTCTTTCTGAGACTCTCATGGATGGCTTTGATCTTGAGGGGGAATCAACTCTGAATCTTCTTGCTCTTTCTTCTTCTTGTAAAGTCCGTTCTCTATCGCACTAAACAATTTCTCACACCTGCGTTTATTCTCTATCTCTAGAAATCTACCTTAAGACCAAAGTACTGTTATCTCTATTCCATTGCAGGGGTTTAATAACGTGCAGAATCTTATATGTAATTTAATTGGCCCTACTTTTTTTCTTCTTTGCACCTTCTCTCTCATAGACGTGATATTGTTAGTCTCAGTTTCTTTTTCTATAAATAATATTATGACACATGTTCTTCAGAATTGTTTCATCCATTCCCCGCTTCCTTTGTTTCAGATCGTTTGACTCGTTGGCCTAGTCATCCGCATCAATTTGTTGCTTTGATACCTCATTATAATACAACTTCCTATTAAAGTATCTTATTTTCAAAAGCTACAAGCTTGTGGAATTGTCTTCCTGTTACTTGTTTTCCTCTTACTACACCTCTGGTCTTTTTTAAACTAATGTTAACAGGTATCTCCTGTCTTTGAGATAATCATCTTTCGTTCTTTTTAGCTTCTTACATTAAGTAGCTTCGTGCCTTGTCTGGAGCGATTTTCATAAAAAATAAAGAAATAATACGAAGAAAGCAAATAATAAAAAGACTGGAGTATGGTATCGATCTATGTATCCATAAAAATGAACATGTGTCTGTGTGTCTGTGTGTATACATTTCCCTACCAAACTACTCTGTCAATTTTCAGTCTACAGACTCGAGATTTAACATAAGGGGTATTGAGATTTGGCAAATCGGCCAGAAATTTGACTGTTAAGGAGAAGGAGTCAAAGTTCAGCGATTTGACCTTTGAAAATTCTACCAAACTCCTCCGCCAAGTTTGGGTCTAAGCACTTGAAATTTTAAATGTAGATTACTTGGAGATGGATCAAACTTTTTAATTTGATTTGATTTTAAGCCCAAAACAATAAATGTTAAGCGGTCAAAATTGGGGTCAAAGTTTAAAAAAATTGACCTCTCAACTAATTTTTGGTCTAAACATTTGAATAAAGTGTATTTAGACATAGGGCAAGCTTCTTAATCAGTTTTTGGATGAAATTTTGGCTACCAAGGGATCAAAATACAAAAGATTTGACCGTTGCTATCTCTAGCAAACTATTAAGCCAATTTTGGATCTAAACATTCAAAAATTTACATAAATGGTATCCAGACATGCAGCAAGCTTTTTAATAAGGTTTTGGGAGAAAATTTGGCTGCCAAGAGGTCTAAGTTGAAAGAGTTGACCTTTGCAGACTCTAGGAAACTCCTTCGCCAATTTTGGGTTTAAACGCCTGAAATATTATATGTAGGTTACCTGGATATGAGTCAAACTGTTAAATATATATACATATGCACATAAAGTTATGAACAGTACATAGGGCCCGAGAAACCTGGGCTCAACTGCTAGTTATAACTAAAGCGAATAACATCATTTAACCCGTATTCGAGAAGAAATAGGATAGAATGGATAGGAAAAAGCGACAGAGAAAGAGAGAGAGAGAGAGAGAGAGAGAGAGAGAGAGAGAGAGAGAGAGAGATGGGGGGAGAGAGAGGGTATCGTGAACAGAAAGTGACATATTTGTGATTTTGTTTTTTATTTATTGTACACTTCAAATTGAAAAGACGTCCTATGTAATACTAACCTTAACATGGATTTTTTAATGGCTATTTCTTTTAATGGATATTGTTTTTTAATACTTTTAATGGAGATTACTTTTAATGGATATAATTTGTAAACTTATATCTCTTTTGTAAACTTCTGTATCGAATAAAAATCGATATTTTGATTTAACAATAAGAGTATCAATGTTGTACATATCCATAATTGTCTAATGGGATCGATTCATTGTAAATATTCAATACAATTATGCGACCCGAATTGATGAGAGTTGATTACACTTTTCAGTCAGAGAGAGATGAACTCCATTGAAAAGTATAAATGATCATATTCCGGTCATAATAGAAGGGCGCGCGATTCGTTCCCCTGGAAACGTGAAAGCTTATTATTAACCTTGGACACTATTCATCTATGACAATCGATATTGAATGGTTGGTCGACAATATATTATCCATAAAGTAAAATATATCCGGCAAGTAACATTCATAAAAGGGATTTTAGATATAATATGAACTTTAGAACACATTTTATATACAATAAGGACTTTAGAAGAAATCTTATCTACAATAGGGACTTTAGAACACATTTTATGCATAATAAGAACTTTAGAACAAATAGGGAATTTAAAACGGATTTTATATACAATAGGGATTTAGAATAAATCTTATATACAATAGGGATTTTAGGGCGGATTCTATACATAATAGGGACTTTAGAACAGATTTTAGATACAATAGAGACTTTAGAATGAATTTCATATACAATAGGGACCTAGAACGGATTTTATATACAATAGGGACTTTAGAACAAATCATATACAATAGGGACTTTAGAACACATTTTATACATAATAGGGACTTTAGAACGGATTTTATATGCAACAGGGACTTTAGAACGGATTTTATATACAATAGGAACTTTAGAACAAATTTTATACATAATAGGGACTTTAGAACTGATTTTATATACATTAAGGACTTTACAAATAATGTAACATTTGTTTTTACACTGCCTTTTTGTTAATTTTATACAATGAATTTATATGTATGTATTTATTTTATCGATATTTTGTGCATATAATGTTTATTTGAAGCGTAAGTAACGTTTTAAGTACTTATGCACTTATGTTACCGAAAATAATAACGTTATTATTTAGGAAGCCATTCTCAACATGGGGAATGGAGGGTGGTCTGTAACTATTCTGTACTTCCACCTAACAATTTAATAAAAATAGATAGCGTGAAACTTGAATTTAACTTGAAAATACTATTAAAAAATAGCATGGAAACATAAGTGCATAAGCAGGCGTTGTTATATTTAAAAAGATATAGTAGTTTGAAGAGTTGTTCGTAAATACGTATATAGCTATTTAATAAGGCTGTTTACAATGTGGAAAAATGTTGAAAAAGTTACTTGGAGAAAAGACAAATAACTAAATATATATTTTTCTACAAAAACTTATCTATTTAGTTTTCAGTAATTTTTTTCACATAGTGTTTCAATAAATTTTTCACTTATCTATCTATCTATCTATCTATATATATATATATATATATATATATATATATATATATATATATATATATATATAAGTGTCTGTGTGTCTGTGTATCTGTGTGTCTGTGTACATTTCCCTACGGAATAACTCTGTCAATTTTTAGTCTACAGACTCGAAATTTGATATACAGGTTACTGAGATTTGGGAAAATCGATATGATTGGTTTGTGGCCAGAAATTTGGCGATTAAGGGGTCAAACTTCAACGATTTGACCTTTGAGAACTCTACCAAATTCCTCCAACAATTTTGGGTCTACGCACTTGAAATTTTAGATCTAGGTTCCTTGGACATGGATCTAACTTAATAACTTGATTTGTTCCCAAAACAATAAATTTTAAGGGGTCATAATAGGGGTCAAAGTTAAAAAAAAATTTACCTCTGCGGTCTCTACCAAATTACTCAGACAATTTTTGGTCTAAATATTTGAAATTTTACATAAAGAGTATTCAGAGATAGGGCAAACTTTTTCATCAGTTTGGGTCGAAAATGTTTAGTTACCAATATATAAATGTATGTATGTATGTCTGTTTTCATGTCTGCCTTAAACTTTCAATAGAGGCGACGAATTTTACCCAGAGCAGTATCGTTTTAAAGTTCGACCTTTCATACAACAAATATCGAAAAATTGGCTTAAAACATTAGTATCTTCCTCTTTAACTAGGCACTTTTCTACAGGGGGGGTCACTTTTTTCGCCAATATTTTTTAAAGTTATCCTCTCCTTTAGATTGTCTAGACTTAATTTTAAAAAATGTCGCTTCCGGTTTGGCAGTGGTCGTAACAGTATAAACGTTAGGTTTTACCCCGTTCATTTCCTCCTTGGCGGTACGGGTTCGAGCCTGCCTTCCTACTACCACTTTTTTTTTTGCTCAACATGCACATCAAAACACCCAGGCAACGCCGGACTGAAATGCTAGTTGATAATAAAATCGAGCAGTGTTGAAAAAACTGGATGTTCTAGAATAAAAACTCTTCCTTTCTAAAAAAACAAAGAAACTAACATTCTTTCCGTTTACAGAAACGAAATGCTTATATGTCTACTCCTTAAAGGATATTAGGTTCGCAGAAAATATAATTTCGAAAGAATATATAAAATATTTGATGGGCATGTTTTACAAAAGACAACTGAACGAAAAAGTAGTCGAAAAACAAATATGTCTTTCTTCTACTATTATTTATGTGATTAAATGATTTAGTTTAGAATGGTCAACGTACTGGCTCATATGATGAATGGTGCCTTCATCGTATGAACCAGTAGGTTGACCATGCTGAAAAGATCTTATTTGGTCTCGGAATATTTGGTCTGAAATGTTACCAAAGACAAGATGTTAAAAATTAGTACAAACCCGATCTGGGGTAGCTGAAAGAATGAAAAATAATGGCCGCTGCTCTCTTTATATGGCTACGAGTTTGTCAAGTTTGTCACGTGATATGCAAATGAGATGCTCCGGTTAGTCATAAAAAGCTTGAGTTTTGAGAGTCTGGGAAGTTTAGATTTGGACGTTGAAGAAGCAACTCTTATAAGCAGAAATTCGCATTCAGAAGTTAAGAGGTTAGCTAGCAGAGTGTCGAAAGTTAATGTTGAATTTTTAACAGCAGTTAACGAGTGATGTAGTTGAATTTATTGACATCAGAACCAAGAGTAGGAGACAAGTAACACTTGAGTACTTTAATTTAGAATATAAAAGGACTTTTGTGTGTGAGAGAGAAAGGGATAGAGAGAGAGAGAGAGAGAGAGAGAGAGAGAGAAAGAGTTTGTTCCATATGAACTCCTAAACGGCTGGGCAGATTTTAATGAAATTTCACACAAATGTACTTTATGTATCTGGTAGTGTTCTTAAATATGTTTTGTATTGGAATGTCTTTGATAACTATCGATAATCGATAAAAATCCGATGAAAGAAGAAACAGACAATTTTGACTAAAGTTAGCACTTTATACAGCCGAACATAGCAAATGCATTTGAGAAGTTTTATTATAACACAAGCAGAAAACCCCGGCATATTAAATCAGAAGTAGGGTCTTTAATATGACAGGGACGCGTTCAAAATGAATGTTTCTGTTTAAAACATAATTGAACCACAGTACTTGACTTTCTCATTTTAAACTTAAATTAAAGCCATTATCATGGCACAAACAAAAAGGTAATTTGCATAAATTATCAGTTCGTTATTAATGTTAGGTTTGCATGAAGTTTTCATAAAATATCAGTTCGTTATTAACGTTAGGTTTGCATAAAATATAAGTTCGTTATTAACATTAGGTTTTCATAAAATATAAGTTCGTTATTAACGTTAGGTTTGCATAAAATATAAGTTCGTTATTAACATTAGGTTTTCGTAAAATATAAGTTCGTTATTAACGTTAGGTTTGCATAAAATATTAGTTCGTTATTAGCGTTAGGTTTGCATAAAATATTAGTTCGTTATTAACCTTAGGTTTGCATAAAATATCAGTTCGTTATTAACGTTAGGTTTGCATAAAATATCAGTTCGTTATTAACGTTAGGTTTGCATAAAATATCAGTTCGTTATTAACGTTAGGTTTGCATAAAATATCAGTTCGTTATTAACGTTAGGTTTGCATAATATATCAGTTCGTTATTAACATTAGGTTTTCATAAAATATCAGTTCGTTATTAACCCTAGGTTTGCATAAAATATCAGTTCGTTATTACGTTAGGTTTGCATAAAATACCAGTTCGTTATTTATGTTAGGTTTGCATAAAATATCACTTCGTTATTAACATTAGGTTTGCATAAAATAAAAGGTCGTTATGTTTACATCAAATATGTTGTAGAGCTGACGTCTATTAAATGTAGCTGCCTTCAGCCTCAATCACTACCTCTATACGGGTCTGGAAGTGGAAGCATCTTTTTTCCACAAGCACCAGTGGGAGCTTGAAAAATACTCGGCAGATGGCGGTGATCAGGCTGGCTTTGGTGTTGATGATGTTTTCAACGTAGGACCAAACAAAGTAGTCCATCAGGTTCAGGTTGGGGGAGGAGGTGGGTGCCAGTGAAAGAATACAAAATTGTAGCATTCCTTGTTAAGCCAAGCATGGGTCTCTTTAGACTTGTGGGCCGGCATCAAATCCTGCTGCCACACCCAGGTTCTTTTAGTGGCCCCCTGATTGCACCAGGGGATCACCCAACACTTCCAGGTACACTTTGGTGTTAACTTTCAAGCCGACTTCGAAGATGTAAAGTGACATAATGCGACCCTCACTTGAAGCCACACCATAGACCATAACCATGGCGGGAAACTTTGTTTTAATCACCCTGAGCACGTCTTTGTTATTTGTAGCAATTCAGCGATACATTTTGAGAGTGCTGGCAATGATCCTGCTGTCATAAATGGATTGGTAGAGAGCATGAGTTGTACAACGGCGCATCTCCGACCTCACTCATTGAACATTGTGTCACTGTCAGACATGATAGAAGGCTCTTATCGCTTTTGAGATTTGTACATATCTGGCAAACTAGTAGATTGTCTGCAACAACAAAAAAGAAGGTTTTCATCAAACGGAAATTGAGTCATGTCTTTTCTAGGGCGACAATTTTATCGTTCCATCTTGAGGACATTAACTGGTTGTTAGCAAGAATATAAAATCTCTTACTGTGCTAAAAATTTGCTCACACCTGAGAGTATCTTATATCTCTACGAGGCAACCATTCGCTCATACATGGAGTATTGCTGACACATCTTAACAACTAGTCTCTCACTCTTAGGGTCCAAGAAAGAGTCTCAAACCTAATAGGCCCCACACTATCAACCACTCCAACCCCTGTCCCATCGTCAAAATGTTGCGCCCCTGTGCCTGTTTCACGCATGTTTTAATGGAATGTGTTCTAACGAATTCAAGGTTCTTGTACTCCCTCAACGTAATTACCTATACTAACCCAACAAGATGCAAAATCCCACCCCACACTGCAGAAGTCCCTAAATGCTGGAAAACTTTCTACTCTAATAGTTTCTTCCCATGAACTGTTAGACTTTAGAATTTACTCCCGAATGTAGCATTAATAGATATCTCGCTGCTTAACTCTCTAAATAGTATTCCTGTAGATTTCATCCGAAATAGTAGGCCGTTACGTCCAAGTGGCACTGTGCCTTGTTTAAGGTTATAAAACAATAAAATGGTTATATATATATATATATATATATATATATATATATATATATATATATATATATTCATTTATTTATTTATTTATTTATTTATTTTTAAAACAGTAATCTACATACATGCATGTTTCGGGTCCTACCCCTCTTCAGTAGGGCCCCGAAACATGCATGTACGTAGATTACTGTTTTAAAAATAAATAAATAAATAAAAATATTATTTTTACATCCAAAATAAAAAATGGGCAATTTCTAAAAAAAACATAGAGCCTCTCCAAGACGAGAGTCATCCATTTCAATTGATGCCAGATGGGAATCAGAGCGTTGATGATGTAAAGATAGAAGCTTGGTTTTGGATGCATTAAAAGTTACCAGTCACCTCTTTTCCCACTATACCACACGCTCAAGATCAGAAGAGAGAGAATTAGACAGAACCTTGTCATTTACGGCCTTTGGTGTGTTGCCATAGATAGTCATGTCATCAGCATAGATGTCAACGACTGATTTAAGTATGTGTTTTGGGAGATCATTGATGTAGATCAGGAAGAGAGTTGGGCCCAGGATGGACCCCTGAGGGACTCCAGCATTAATACTGTGGGCCTCTGATTTCTGCCCATCAACCACTACTCTTATAAACCTATCGGAGAGAAATGATTTAATGATTGAGAAAACATTACCAGTGATATCGTAGCTGGAAATCTTGTGAAGTAGGCCCTTATGCCATACCTTATTGAAGGCCTTTGATATGTCAAGAGCAATTGCCTTGGAAAGGAAGCCTTTGTCAAGAGATTCACTAATCCTATGAGATATAACCGTTAGCAAATCCGCTGTAGATCTTGCAGAGCGGAAACCATATTGCATGTCACTAAGAAGGTTGTTTCTGCTTTATTTAATATGGATTCCAACAGCTTACTCATGACATACAGGAGACATTTGTCTGTACTGAGAGGGAGATGACTTTTCACCTGAATTCTTAAATACAGGGCATACTGATGATGTTTTCCAGGGTGTTGGAAAGCACTTCTCCTTAAGGCAACGCTTAAACAGTTTTGTAAGTATGGGGGCAAGTTCTGGTTGGAGCTTTTTCAGCACTATAACTGGAATGCCGTCAGGGCCAGTTGCTTTACTGGAATCAAGGTTCTTGATTAGTTTGGCGACCTCACGCACATATATTTGTATGTTGCATAGCGTGTTGTCTGTTATAGGAGGAAATACAGGGAGTTGATGGTCATTGTCACATAGGGTAGAATTAGCTGCAAAGTTCTTGGCAAATAGTCTGGCCTTGTCTGATGCTGACGAGATGACCTCAGGTCCATTGATGATGGTTGGGATAAACCGCACGCTTCTGTTCAGGATCCTATTTGCTATTTGCCAAAACTGGTGGGAACCAAGCCGCTGCTCAGCTACTCTTTTTGATTAATAAGAACTCAGAATAACTGTAAACATGATTAAAACATTGGTTTATCTTCAGATATAAAATTAAACTAAATTAATGTTAAGTTATACTACAAACCAAACTATACTTTAATCTATAGAAACAATAAATCTAACCGTCACATAACTCGAATTATCTCTAAGAGAATATTAATCCTATCTTTCAATTGTCAAACATTAAATAATAACAATAAATATTATAAAGCAGCATAGTAATCTTCTCTTCTATATAAATAAAATGAACTCATTTTTCCCCGTCTGATTTTGACATTAATAGGATTAAAAATCAAGATATTTCATGCAAATATAATATGCACAAACGGCAGAACAATATCTGAGGTGTGTTATAGGCTTATTATTTCTCAAATTCCTCGATAATCTTAGATTTCTATACTTTTTCTGCTGAGAAGTCACGGCCAAAATCGGTTAAGATCAATGGAAGTGGTAAAATATTTTCTCTCTAATAAATTCCTCCTCCCCCTGCCACCACTTAACACCGTTTGGAGATCGTTCACAAGGAACAGTTGAGAAGAGAAAACCGGTTTGGCTTCGTAGTTCTTTCATGTGAAGTTATTTAAAATCACTAAACTATGCTGCAGTGCTCTGTGGCGTAGTAGTTAGCGTGCTGGACAATTCACATTATATTTTCACGTTCGCGCCGACCTACCGTAGTCGTTTTTTTTTTTTTTCCTAAACAACTGGAATGGACTTTTCTTGGTGGCCGAACTGTTAACGTTGCAGATGTTTGTTTTTTCTTTTGTTTTTTGTTTTTTACTCATGACTCCGGGTTTGATCCTTCCTACTTACCTACCATAACATTTTTTAAAACTCCCCCCCCCGTCCGGGAAACAAACACTCGGGCAACGCCGGGTACCCCCGTTAGTTAAATAATAAAAGGTAATGTCATAACGCAGCATAGGCAATAAAATAATAAAAAATATTATAAATCAGCATAGGTGATACAATATTACAAAGCAGTATAGGCAATTAAATAATAATAAGCAATTTTGTAAAACAGCACAGGTAATTATAACAAGCAATATTATAAAGCATCATAGGTGATTAAATAAAACCAAACAATATTATAAACTGACATTTCTGTGCGCAATGGCAGCAGCACATTCTGGAGAGAACCATGGCTGGGTGTTAGGTTTTTGCTGGAATTTTCCCGAGGGAATGAAACATTCTATATCTATGATTAACTATTCCGTCAAGTCTGATACTATAAAGGACACACCCTTTTTAAACATGGAACGCAGAGGTAGATCGGATATAAATGTACAGAAGCTATCCCATACAGCTATAGGGTATCGATGTCGATGTGGAGAGGTACGTCTTATTTTTCGTTTTTATCTTAACTAATACAACTGTATTGCCCATGGCTGAGGCACTCTGGTTATCTAACTAGTATAAACGAATGTGAACTACAGCTTACGTTAGCATGTGAATAAAAACGTGAACGTAAATAAACAATTGCCTGCGTACGATACATAAAGATACATAAAGATATGTAAAGATATGTAAAGATATATAAAGATATATAAAGATATATAAAGATACATAAAGATACATAAAGATATGTAAAGACATATAAAGATATGTAAAGATATATAAAGATATATAAAGATACATAAAGATATATAAAGATATATAAAGATACATAAAGATACATAAAGATATATAAAGATATGTAAAGAAATATAAAGATATGTAAAGATATGTAAAGATATGTAAAGATATATAAAGATATATAAAGATATATAAAGATACATAAAGATATATAAAGATATGTAAAGATACATGAAGATATGTAAAGTTATATAAAGATATGTAAAGATATATAAAAAATATATAACGATATATAAAGGTATATAAAGATATATAAAGATATGAAAAGATATATAAAATTATGTAAAGATATGTAAAGATATATAAAAATATGTAAAGATATATAAAAATATATAAAGATATATAAAATATATAAAGATATTTAAAGATGTATAAAGATATGTAAAGATATATAAAATTTATAAAGATATATAAAATATATAAAGATACATAAATATATGTAAAGATATATAAAATTATGTAAAGATATGTAAAGATATATAAAGATATGTAAAGATATATAAAATATATAAAGATATATAACGATATATAAAGATATGTAAAGATATATAAAGATATGTAAAAGTTTATAAAGATATATAAAGATATGTAAAGATATTTAAAAATATGTAAAGATATATAAAAAATATGTAAAGATATATAAAGATACTAGGCTACCCGTGACCCTTTGTGTCAGTATGTTTATTAGCTATAGAATTAATGTATCAGCGTGACACTTGTGACGTAAAGAAAATAATTTTTGTCACATAACAGAAACATTTCTATGAAACTATATTAAAATGAAAAAAGAATATAGATAGATTTCTATGAGTCGTTCTTTTTATAATTGTTTAGTTTTGAAAAAAAATCTTACAGCCATTGAATTATAAGTGGTTTGCCATACTTATAGGTAAATGTGCACTGAACAGATACCATAATACTTAAAGTTAAATTCAAATTTTGATATATATTTGATATTTTAATATATCTTTTAATTTAAACGCGAAAAAAAAAAACAATTGGGACGCTGAAAGCATACACATTAAAACAATACGTTTTATTGTCGCATTAATTATTTATTTGTAACGCAAATAAAAACATATTTTCGGGATATTTATTTATGTTGGTAGTATGGAAGAAAATGTATGAATGTTTTTTTAAGAAAAGTGTATTAAAAATGGCGAATGAATTTAAAACAAAAATGAAGGCGGTGGGTAAATTGCCGTTGTAAAATGCTCTTATGGTTATCAACAGGTTTAAGTAGATTCATTTGTAAGAAAATTGCGTTAAATAACTTAAACGTAATAGGGAAATTAACCATGTAAAAAATGCAGAAAGTATTAACAATTGTTTATTTGGATAGTTTAAACGCGAAAAAAAAACAGTTGGGGCGCTGAAAACGTACACAGTAAAACAATGTTTTATTATCGCGTTGATTATTTGTTTATGTAAGCATGCGCAACCAAAAGTCGTAAACCGGATGCTGGGTTACAACAACCGTTACAAGGTCTTTGGATTTTTATAATTATATAGTTAAGATATAAAGATATATAAAGATATATAAAGATATGTAAAGATATGTAAAGATATATAACGATGTATAGATATATAAAGATATATAAAGGTATATAAAGATATGTAAAGATATGTAAACATATATAAAGATATATAAAGATAAGTAAAGATCTATAAAGAGATATAAACATATGTAAAAATTTATAAAGACATATAAAGATATGTAAAGATATGTAAAGATATATAAAGATATGTAAAGATATGTAAAGATATATAACGTTATATAAAGATATGTAAAGATATATAACGATATATAAAGATATATAAAATATATAAAGATATATAAAGATATATAAATATATGTAAAGATATATAAAATATATAAAGATATATAACGATATATAAAGATATGTAAAGATATGTAAAGATATATAAAGATATGTAAAGATATATAACGATATATAAAGATGTGTAAAGATATATAAAAATATATAAAGATATATAAAGATATATAACGATATATAAAGATATGTAAATATATATAAAAATATGTAAGGATATATAACGATATATAAAGATATGCAAAAGTATATAAAGATATATAAATATATATAAAGACTAGCTGTACCCGGCCACGCGTTGCTGTGGCTCAGTTTGTTAAAATGGAATACATGTGAAAGTAGAGAAAAGTTTTATTCTTTTTTTCAAGAGAATGTACAAATTATTTTTTTAACAGATGTTAAGAAAATAAACAGAAAAATACTTCCATCATTAATTATGCAAAAAAATAAATAAAATGTTGATTTAGTGTTTCAATATGCTTATAAATTACGATAAAACTTGCTGAGTATGCACGGTTTTACGGTTGTTGTAAAAATGGAACGGAAACTTAAATTTCGCTTCGTTTTAATCTTTCTTAATTTTTTAATTGTGCCCCCCCCTTCGAACGAATATAATCAAAACAGTAACATTCAACAATTGTACTTTATGTATATAAAACATAAAATATTTATTAAAAAAATTTTTTTTAAAAAAGTTAATAACGAAAGGGAAATAATTCCATTTTTAAACGAAAAAGTCAGTTTGGTATATCTTTTTGTTATTTTTTACATAAGTCCAGCTTACCATTCACATTGGAAATGTCGCCATTTATAGGTTGTCGGGTACGTTTACAATGAATAAACACTCCAATCTAGTAGATGTATCAGAATTTTTGTAGGAATTTTTTACACCCCTATCACGAAACTGCGAATAAAATACAAAAACCTCGTAATTTCTCTTTTAAAAGTGGGTTGTTTATTTTCTTTATGGATTATACTTCCAAAATAAACTATTAAAGTTGTTTTAAAAGTAATAGAAATATTTTTTTTCTTAAAAAACAGTAATGAATTTTATGAACTCAATATTTTTCAATTTTTAAACTTTAAAAATCTATCAAAATTTTTCTATTGATTCTATTTTTACGATATTTTCAGGGTCAATGTGAAATTTCATGCTCTTTCCAATAAACCGAATATAACATTTTAGACAAACGTTTTGTTTTTAATTCACCCCCCCCAATTTCAAGTGTCTAGTAAAAAGTAAATAATTAATTTACACACCAAAGTTTTATATATCACAAATTTAAGAGAAAAGGTCAATAAGTAATATATTCAAATTTAAAACAAAAAAAGTAGTGTTTTTTTAGAAATTTACCTGTAAAGTTCGAAGTTTAAAACCTGTTTTATTAAACCACGTTGTTTGTTTTTTCTTTTTATTTTTTTTTTATGAAACCTTGTTCCTTGCTCCTTTAATTGAAAAAAAAATTAGGGCTTGAATTACATTTTTCGAGTAGTTATAAGCTTGGAAAGACAGGGGGTAGAATAATTCACGCCTCTCATTTTGAAATGTCTATTAAAAAGTAAATAATTTATTCACCAAAGTGTTATATATCACAAATTGAAGAGAAAAGGTCAATAAATAATATATTCAAATTTAAAACAAAAAAGTAGTGTTTTTTAGAAATTTACCTGTAAAGTCCGAAGTTAAAACCTTTCTTTTTTTAAACGTTTTTTTTTTTAAATGAAACCTTGGTCCTTGCTCCTTTAATTGGAAAAAAAATTAGGGCTTGAGTTACATTTTTCGAGGAGTTATAAGCTTGGAAAGACGGGGTGGAATTATTCACTATTTTTCACAAAATTTCTTACACACCTACTAATCTACCCATGTTAAGAACGGCTTTCGGAATAGACACCCTTAACATTGCCAGAATACCCGAAAAGCTATAAAGTTGACGTGTCGAATGTGAACGATGAGTTGGACGTAATGTAAAAATGTATCGAATTTAAAAGGGAACGATATTCAAATTTCCGTTCCATTTTTACAACCGTAAAGCAGAGCATTCTATGCAAAATTTACCTAACTTACTGTATTAACGCCATTTTTTTTAAGCAAGAAAAGAAAGGTAAATATCCAGATACGCTACTACAGAACACCGACCACTCTAATTTGTTTTTTACAAGTAATTGAGGTCGCTGACAACGAATCTGATAGTCAAACTTGGGGAAAGTTTACCGTTTGCATGGTATTTACCCCTGAACCCACAAACTTCTTTCCACCATTTTGCAGCTTCCGTTTATGCTACGCGCATGCACGCTGTAGCATAAACGACGGCTTCACCAAGCAAACTACGTTGGAGGGGAGGGGATTTTTTTTCCAGGACATAGAATTTTCTAATTTTCAAAAATGCATTATAGCGCTTTTTGGGTGGAAAGTTTAAAATTAGCTGAAAAAGAAATAAAATAAGAAAAGGAAAGCACACCAAGTTGGAGTAGGGGGGTTATTTATCTGTTTTTTTTTTTTTACCTGGAACATCGAATTTTCAAATTTTCCGTAAGTAACGCACCGACATTTACCAATTAGAACACCATTTAACATTTTCTGAAGATTTTACTTTGTACATTGAGGGCGCGAGCGGGGGGGGCGTATGTGATGTTAGGGCGCGCGCGCCCCCAACATCACATCCCACCCAAACAAATTAGAGTGGTCGGTGTTCTGTAGTAGCGTATCTTGATATTTACAAAAAAAAATATTTAGGTTTGGCTATAAATTCCTAAACTCATTTCACCCTAAATAATTTAGGTGACTGAAATAGGAATCTAATTGAATCTTTAATTTCCTGAATAGTATGCGAGAATTCATTTTTCTTCGAATTATATCGAATTCATTAATACGGACTTTAGGGGCTTTTTTCGTAATGTTACTGTAAAAATTATTTTTTATTGTTACAAATTATGATGCTTTAAAAAAAGCAAAAATAAATTATTGCGTTTTTTATTTACTACTGAAAACCATAACTTTAGTAAAGGTATTTGTTGTTTAAACAAAATAAACCATTTTCACTAAGAGTTAAGTAAAAATAATTAGTTCATTATATTCTGCGATCATTATTTGAAAAATACTGCAATTTTCATTAAAATTCGTTAATTTGCTGATTTTTGGTGAATTTTTAAGTAAAGGGAGGAGTCAAAATGTGTATACACTTTGAGCGTCGGCATTCATTTTGCGACCACGTGTGGTTAATTTAAATTAAATTTCAATCACATGGTTACATTATCAATAATCATGTAATTAAACCCATTGAAATTTTACCGATATTGTAAACACATTCTATTTACATTAAGCCTGTAATGTTTTTTTTTAGTGATGCAATGTTGTCAACTGAGATTTTAAAAACCCCGCGAGATCAGGAGAATCCTAAAATAAAAAAAAATTATAAATATAGTATATTCAATATATAAAATGTCCCGTGTTTTCTCACTATATGTTTCTGGAATTATATTGAAGCGGTTAGCTCCCCAGAAGGCTTACATATTTTATCAGCTAGTTTTGCCTGTTTTTTTCAGCGAGGGTATTTTTTTTTTGCAGGAAACAAATCATAAACTCAAACTTTTTATAATAAAAGTTAAATTGAAATATACTGCAAATTAAACATCACAATAATGGTGCAACATATTTTAAAATTAGAAAAATAAAAAACAAAAAAACTTTGTTTTAGCATAGCAAGCGACAAACTTTTTTTTGCCTTATATAATAAAGAAAAGATGTGTAAATTAAAAGAAATTTGGAAGATAAACAAATGAATTATGTTTTGTTTTTTTTTACTTATCGAGTTAACAGAAAATTAAATCTTTCGTCAATTCGTGGCTGTGAAATGAATCGAACCGGAAGTTCAGTTTTATCAACAGAACAGATTCGCAGTAACGGTTAAAAATATATTTATTTTATTTAATATTTTAATAATTCGCGAGGTAAATTTATTTTAATAACATAAAAACATACCTCGACTTAAAGATGGGTTGTCTGAAAATTTCAAATAAATTGGTAACGTAGAAATATGGTTTTATTCTTTTGTAACGAACCAAATTTACATTTTTATATATATAGATATGTAATCACATACAAAGATATGTAAAGATATATAAAGATATAATCATTGTATTGTTGTAGCTTCGTAAAGATTAATCTAATGAAACTTCGGATGTTTATAAAATAGTCCCTAATTAAGTTAGAGCCGTATTATTGTACAGTTTTCTTTATTTATACCAACATTATTGACTACATATGCGCATACATGTTTCAGGTTTGTTTGTTTTTTTATTTCAAAAGTGAATGTATGAGTTCATTTTTCCAAGTTGTTTTAAGTGGCAAAGTAGTGGTATCGGAGGAAGGGAAATCCTATGATATTTTGTATTCAATTATTTTTTCATGGTGATTCATACATATGCAATTATATCCATGGATCACCATGAAAAAAATAATGGAAGAATTTGTCAAAATAACCTATTCAATTTCCCCCTATTTTGCCTCTTAAAACTCGTACATTCGAATTCGAAACCAATTGACACTAGGGTCATGTGAAGAAATTACAGCTCAAACATGTGATGGATCCAATAATATTTGTATAAATAAAACTGTACGAATACTACTTTATTTGTTATTGAGAACTATTTGATACTTGTGCTGAATAAAGACCGTGTGATTGTTGAAATTTTCTCGTCAAGTACGTAAAACACTGTAAAGTGCCGAACGAAAATTTCGTGTTTTTTTTTCACAGATGACCAACTTTTTCAATGGAAAATCTATTATTTTTTATTATTATAAAGATTTTCAATGAAAAATATATCGTTTCTATTATTTCGAAGATAATTGAATGAAAAATATATCATTTCTGTTATTACGAAGATAATTGAATTAGAAAATAATTGAAAAATGAAAACAATATTAATTTTGTTGTTATGAAGAAGATACGATGGATATTATTGGACAATTTTTACGGAATATTAAAAAGTTCAAATCAACATTTAAAAAAAAAAACACTGATTGTACGGTAAGTTTCATGGATAAATATTTGTTTTTGAATAACAAACAATAGCAAACAATGGTAAACAACGTTTTTATTTAATGATCTTTTCTTTTTTATGATTTATCGTCTCTCATAGTTCAAACATAAAATTTGATTTTCTTTATAAAACTAAACCTATTTGATTAATTTACGTGATTTTTTAGTTGAAAATGAAGACAACGAAAAGAATTCACATTTTAACATTTAATAAACAACTTTATTTGTTATCCTCGTTAGTAGCGTGTACAGGAGAGAAACGGGTTAGCAGGTTGAAGTGTTCTTGTGTAAAGATAGATTTAATATATTGCCGGCTTGTTGAGGAGAGAACAGCTCAGTCCACATGTGCCTGCAGCCAGCAGTCGTCGGAACAAAGGAGGCCGATTAAAGAGGAAAGAAAAGGAAAGATATTCAGTGTTTTAGTGGGTGGGTGGGTGTCGGTGTATCGACGAGAGCAGTTCTGTAGCATGATAAACAATGTCCATGTGGGTACCGCACGTGGAAATAAGTGGGAGTTTGAAGAGAACCATGTTGGCTTGTTGTACTCACTTTGACCGGTGGCCGCAGACCACACCGGCGATGCGTGCTGCCGTGCAGAGCAGGGAGAAATAGAGGGAGGAGTTTCAGACTTGGCCATTTATGTACTCGGTCACGTGATTGAGAGCTGGCTTGTGATTGGAAAAGCCAGGGAGAAAATGGATTTCAAATCTCGAGCCGCGAGAATTAGCTCCTGCCTGTGATTGTAACAAGTTTCGACTGCTACAATTTTTTGGTGTACGACATTTTCTTTCCGTCACTGCTACGCACACCATGCAGATTGGTCTTTATCTTTTGTTTTTGTATAGCGGAGCAATTCTGGACAAGTAGCAAAATTTAATTGTATGGAAGTCAAATGTTTGCTACATTTTGAGATAAAATGTAAACGTGAAAAAAATCTGAATTTTGGTTAAAAATAGGGTTCTTGTCCAAAATTCCCACTGTATTAAAAAAAAAAAACGAAAATAAAAAACTTGTATGATGAAACGAAATCTGTGATGAAACGGAAATACCATATTCCAAAATAATTACGTAAATTGATCAAATAGATATATTTTAATAAAGAAAATTATTTTAAGTGATTAATGGGAATCCGTAAACATTACAATCGCAAGTTACAAGTATTATTGAGTTATCTCCCTTTGTTGTTTTAGATTGTTTTCAAAATGGCGAGAGACAGTGGCTCCTCGGATACTAATAACATTTGATGTTCTTATTTGAAAATAAAACTATTTAATCAATTTATGTGATTTGTGGAATATGATATTTTCGTTTCATTATAATTTACGTACATCATACAAATTTTTCTTTATTTATGTTTTATTTTAATTTATTTAATATTGAGGGAATTCTGAGACAACCCCCCCCCCCCAAAGTTGCTATGGTTCACTACTTCTCGATCGGTAAATTGATAGCTGAGTCTTGCAGGGGTTGCACGCACTCTTACATCGATATCTTGAGCTTTGAAAAGTTTTTATCAGCCTCGTTCTCGCTTTAATTTCGTTTGCGTGTATGTTATACCTTCACGCGCTATTTGCGCTAGAGACATTTCTTATCTTATGTAACCGATTCACCCAATGAAAATGTTGCAAGTAAGAACTTGTTCGATTGACAAGAAAAGAATACAAAGTCGGCTTATAAATTATTAGAGAGAAACGCGTTGTAATGCAAACAGGTTTCTGTTTCAAGCTGCAGGTTCTTATCGGGATACCAGGTTGGTCCAGTGACAACGGAGAGAGAGAGAGAGAGAGAGAGAGAGAGAGAGAGAGAGAGACAGAGAGAGAGTAATGACGGCACCTTGTGATTCATATCAATGAAATAAATTCGGGGGAAGTAACAGCGTTCACGAAGGAACACAGCGGTAAGTGTATATTATTATTTATTGGTGAAAATACTCGTTTCGTCGAATACGTTTTATCTTTGTCAAACAAACCTTTAGAGATACGAGATACACCTCCTTAATAGTAAACGAAAACGTAACATATAAGGAAAAATCAAAACCTCTTTTAAAGCAGCAACGAAAATGTTTCTATAAGTGACAAAGCTGAATGAAGAAAAGGCGTTGAAAGTTCTTTCGGCTGTCGAAGGTTGGCCAGTAGTTATATTCAGTGAAGATTGTCAATAGAGAGAGAGAGAGAGAGAGAGAGAAGAGAGAGAGAGAGAGAGAGAGAGAGTGAATTTCTTCGATACTTCCTGGATTTTCTCTGCTGACCGACCGTGATTACTAAAGAGGTTAAAGAAGTTTCTTACAAGACAGGTGGGATCAATGCGTCCTACAAGCTGATTGGTCAGTATGTAGCCAATCGTTTAGCAGGAACATTGATCCGTGAGAAAAAATAAATTTATAATAATAATGTTTTTAAATCATTGAAATCGTTTTTAACGCGTTTCAGACGTTCTGTGAAGCGTCCTCTTCAGAAATTATTTTCAAAATGTGTTGGAGATGTAAAAATAGCATTTTCGTAGTTCATTTGAAGTGTTTCCAAGCGGTGGAAACGTGTAAGTGTCTACTATTCATTAGAATGTTCAATTTTTATTACTCTTTTATTGGGCTGTGGCGAGGCCGCCGAGATATATTATATCTCGGCGGCCTCGGCTGTGGTCACTCCTGTGTTGTGTTTCTCTCTCTCACTCTCTCTCTTTCTGCTTGTGTTTTTTTCTTTTCCTTTAGGGTAGGATGTGTGTGTGTGCGTGTGTTTTCTTTTATTGGTTTAAAAATGTGTGTAGTGTCTTATAGTATTATGGGGTTATTTGTTTCCCTAGAAAAGTGACTGTGATCCAAGGTCGTTACTAATGTGTATGTGTGAGGAGGGAGGGGGGAAGAAACAACTCTTCTGAAATAAGGGTATATATATGCTCGCCCGTGTTTTCACCACGTCTTCTCTTTCGTGATAACCACTTCTTTATATAATGTCTCTCTACTTCGTTGATATGCAAATTAATGCATATATAACTACACTTATTTAAAAATAAAAGTACTCGATCAATTTACATGATTTTTAGTGTACGATATTTTCTTTTCGTCACGCATACGCACATCATACAGATTTTCTTTTATTCTTGTTTTTTTTTTTCATGGAGGAAGATTCAGGACAAGCACTAAAAAATAAAGGGGTGGGCGTGATGAAGTGTATGTTAGTGCAGACTAACGACTCAGCATACCTTGTTAGAATCTAGTCGGATTCATAGTGTTAAAGAGCATCTCTCCCCCCCTCTCTGGCTTTCTTACTCTTTCTATTTTCTCTCTGTGTGTCTCTATTAGAGAATAGAGAAAGAGAGAGGGAGAGGGAGAGAGAGAGAGAGAGAGGTGAATAACGTGGACAGTGGACACGTTTGCAAAAGAAGGGTCAGCTGACCAGATGACGTGGTATCATGTGATGAGGTTAGCTGATTCTTTCTTGGCAGTTTGGTTTCGGGTGTTGAATAAGACAGACGGCTTTTCAGCTGTCCCCCCCTGGGCTGGGGAGGACGCTGACGTGTATCATCAAACAAGCAAGGTTCACCTCCATTCTGTGTCGACCTTTGGAAGGTGAATAAAAACTATAAAACCATTTCATCGTCTTGGAGTGAATTCTTCATCCAACAGGCCAGCTCCCCTCCAAGAGACAATGAAAACCAGAGGAACAACCGACGACACATGAATAAAGGTATGTTAAGAAATGCATGTACACAAACACACACCCACGAAGACATGAACAATAAGATTAGAAACTAGACGATCACGTACACGAATCTCCTTGACAAAATCTCCTTTATGACACCCCCGAATATATAACATATTCGTTTTGGTGCTCGTGACTAAGTTCACATCATCGATGTGAAGTCGAACCTGTGTTTAAGAAATACGACGTGGAAACAGGTCCTTAAAAGGGAAAGGAGATTTTAAGACAAGAAAAAAACAAAAACAAAAAAAACAAAAAAACTATACAACACAATAAAATGTCTGGAAGAAAAAAAAAAAGAGAAAGAACATTATTAGAAAAAAACGGAGAAGAGACAGTGGAATAAAAAAAGAAAGAATAGTGAAAATGAAGAGAAAAAGAGAATGAATGAAGAACAGTGAAAAACCGGTAGAGAGAGAGAAAGATAGAGAGAGAGGAAGGGAGAAGAAGAAAAAATGATTCAGTTATGTGTTGAAAAAGATAGCAAAGGCATGAAGAATACCATACGCATTTAGAAGAAAATTAAACTCCAAAATTAAAAATACGCTGTAAGCTTTGAAAACGACTGAAAAACAAAAGAGAAAAGAAAATTAATTTACCATATTAAAAATAAAAACTGTTGAAATTGAAAAACACAGAGAAAGAATTGAAAACACAGAGAAAGAAAAAAAAAGTATATATATATATATATATATATATATATATATATATATATATATATATATATATATATATATATATATTTAAATAGACAAGACAACACAAACGAACATTTTTTGATGCAAAATGACATCGAGGTTGTCCACAGTTTATAAACCTGTCAGTCATTTGACATTGTTGAATTTAGCAAAATGTTACAAAAATAAGGGACAGTGAACTTTTAAATGCATTCGGAATAGCAAGATGTCATTTAGATTTGAAAACAAAAAAAAAAAAGAAGAAGAAATTACACTATTGTCGAAAGTATTAGGTGATAAATAAAAATCAGGTTGGTGATGTGGCATCCCTCCGGATTAATTTTAAGTAAATTATAATTATATGAATAGAATAGAAGCGGAACTTTTTAAATTTAATTCTGTGGTTAATTGTAAAAGAATAATGATTTTTTTTTAGTTTCAGAAAACCCTTGAACTTTGCTTACGTGGACAATTTGATCTGTGATAATTTTGTTGAACTTTGCTGAAAGTTGTTAGTTATAAGTGAATTAATTAAGTATATATTAATTAAGTATTATTGAATATTGTTAAGTATTGTTGAGTTGCCATGTGTATTTTTCTGTATTTCTTTTTCTGTACTTTTGTTATCTTGTATTTGTATAGCAGATGGGGGCATCGATGGTCTTGCCACGTGGTGTCAATGTAATTTAATTTTTTAAAAATAAGATGATGACAGGATAGAGGTATATCAATTATCAATAATAATTTTTGAGATAACGGGATTATGCAAGGAAAACATAAATGAGAATTTTAAAATGGGATGATGTCGGAAGACAAAAGAATAAGGAATAAGGATTTTTTTTATCGAAATACAGTAGTTGGACAGGCAGACGGTTTGCTGGATTATGAGTAATGAGGTCAGGAAGTCAGTCGGTATTTATCCTAGTTTCGAGGTGGTCATGTATACATATGTTTTGTTTGTTGTATTGTTCTTGTAGTTTCGACGGATTTTTTTTTTTTGTTCCGGATGCGTAATTCGGTGGAGGGCGGTACAGAACGTCCTCGTAATAAATTAAAAAAAAAATCCATATTTTGGTAGGTGCTCAGGAAAACACGAGATAGTTATAGAGAAATGGGCGATCTCTGTAACTAATATGGATAGTCGGAGGACGTGTCCATTGTGTGTTGACCACACAAATGTAAATGGGGTAGAATAAATAAAGGTGTTGACCACACAAAGGTAAATGGGGTAGAATAAATAAAACCGACTTGATTACTCTTGGACCAATTAAGTATAGTCATAGAGGAGGTAAATTAATTAAGAACAATTGATGTGAAATGGTGAAGGTTTGGGATGGGATTTTTTTTTGTTTTTGTTTTTGTGCTACCTAGGAGTAAAGAAGATTGTCCGTAAATCCTGAGATGTAAGTAGGAGGCAGATGGACCTCGATTTTGTGTTTTATTGTTGTTCGGGTAGGAGCCGTGAAATTATCGACCACGAGTAGTGTCGACCGGGAGCAAAGGATGCTCTGGAAGTCCCGAGATGGGTACGAAGAAGCCATGGGGTCATAAAGGAGTTTGACCTTGAAGAGCGCAGGGTAGCGCTACATGGCAATTTTATTGTTGTATTTATTTAATTTTGAGTTTATCGATTTATCGTAGGACAGTCTTCTTGCCAGCGGGTAGCGTATGTATTCCCTCCTTAGTTTAGTTATTAAAAATGTATGGCTTTGCCATACATTTTGATAAAAAAGGGGTGGAGGAAGAATTTTAGAAGTAAAATGTTACCCTATTGTGAATTAAAGGTACCAAATTAAAAAAAAAAAACCATGCTGGGTGAATTTAATTGGTATTATTAAATTAAATTATTTTGGAATAGATTTGGTTGGTTTAGTTATATTTTAGGGACGTTTAGCGCGTAGTTGCATTTTTTTCATGAGAATTACAAGGCGATTAGGCTGTAGAAAGCAGTTTTTTCTGTTGTTTTATTTTTTTTTTATAAGCCACGGTATTGTCACAAATTAGAAAATTTGGCAGGGGAAATACTATTTTAGAGTAATGGGTACCCTGTTAAAACAATACTAGTGGTTCCAGTGAGTTGGAAGATGCCACGTAGGCCCAAGCAACGGCAATAAGTCTTGTCCAACAAAAGTCTGGCGTGCGAGGTCGCGATAATTCCTCAGGGTACGGAGCGACTGGACAGTCGGTACCAAGCCTAATCACGGGGAGATAGAAGAAAGGGAAAGATGCAGATTACGTAAGGGACAAGATAGAGCCTTATTATTTTTTTTATTTTTTTAGTGGAATGTGTGAGGGATATCTGGGTTGGAATCTTGGGACTTGCTGGGAATGCGGAAAAATCACAAAGGGAAAGCTACTTAGTTAGAAATCGATGCGCATTAGTTAGGGAGTGATGATTCCGTATCTTGTCGGGTTCCAGGAACTCAAACAGGCTTCGAGTGAATCAGTGTGAAGGCGTATCTTGGCTTAGACCAACCAAGGGAGTTAGTAGAAGAGCTTTGTGAAGTCCCGAAGTAGTAGATTGAATAGAACAAAGCTCCAGTAATAGGACCACTCAGAGAAAGACGTCAGGGCATTACAGTAAAGGAAAAAAAAAAACTGGGACTTAGGCCTATGCTGAAAGTCGAGAACGCGAGTGGGATGGTTGGGTCGGTAGAGCATCAGACTTTTAATCTGAGGGTCTTGGGTTCGAGTCCCCATGCGATAAAGCTACCACCAACATGGAGCATCCGACGTTCTGGTCGTAATTGCGATATGCTGGCCCCATTTCGAAAAAGTGATCGAAAATGGAGTCTCCATTTGTTTGGCCAAGTGATCCAAATAAAGAGCAGAGTCAGTGGAAAATATCCAACAATGCGACCGCCTAGACAAGATGTATATCTGCAAAGCTGTATCTTTGTCTAACTTGGAAGCAAGTTAATGTCGAGGAGGGACTTTCGAGAAGCAGCAGAAGGGTTGATAGTGTTGTAGAAGAGTACTGGTGCCTGATCTTTCTTGGAAAAGGGGTGAGTCCGGAAAGTGAAAGAATAAAGATGTACTTCGGACATAATTATTTTTTTTAGTTAGTTAGTTATTAAAAATGTATGGCTTGCCATACATTTTGATAAAAAAGGGGTGGAGGAATGTTAAAGAGCATCTCTCCCCCCCTCTCTGGCTTTCTTACTCTTTCTATTTTCTCTCTGTGTGTCTCTATTAGAGAATAGAGAAAGAGAGAGGGAGAAGGAGAGAGAGAGAGAGAGAGAGAGAGAGAGAGAGAGAGAGAGAGGTGAATAACGTGGACAGTGGACACGTTTGCAAAAGAAGGGTCAGCTGACCAGATGACGTGGTATCATGTGATGAGGTTAGCTGATTCTTTCTTGGCAGTTTGGTTTCGGGTGTTGAATAAGACAGACGGCTTTTCAGCTGTCCCCCCCCCTGGGCTGGGGAGGACGCTGACGTGTATCATCAAACAAGCAAGGTTCACCTCCATTCTGTGTCGACCTTTGGAAGGTGAATAAAAACTATAAAACCATTTCATCGTCTTGGAGTGAATTCTTCATCCAACAGGCCAGCTCCCCTCCAAGAGACAATGAAAACCAGAGGAACAACCGACGACACATGAATAAAGGTATGTTAAGAAATGCATGTACACAAACACACACCCACGAAGACATGAACAATAAGATTAGAAACTAGACGATCACGTACACGAATCTCCTTGACAAAATCTCCTTTATGACACCCCCGCACCATTTTCACTATGAATGTTGGCAACGTTCACGTGGTCCCACCTCTGAGTACTATAAAGTAGTCAAGGAAACCAATACTAAGAACGGAATCAATCATGTTTAATCGTGAAAAAATCATTGAGTGAAGAAAAAAAAACTGTTTAAAATGCCAGCAGGCATGCTTGTAGAGATTTATGAGACGAATGCAGGGAGAAGGGAACAGTTTATTGGCAGCGAGGCGAAGTATTAAAAAACTGAAACGTATTTTCTGGTGGATTTAATATCGTAATCAATATTTTATAAATATAATTTTATGGTGTTTTGGTATTTTAAGCGATGGTGTGTTGGTTTAAATAAACAATCGGTTAACAGTGAATACAAAACAAGGTAAACGTGTCATTTCCCGAACAATATAATTTTATCAGAAGGACGATATAGAGTAACTCTAAAAAAAAAATATTTTTTTATTTTTACGATTATGATATGCTGAAGGTAATACAGTTAAAATTAATTTAGTATTATATATGTAATTTAAAAATGATTTTAAATTGGTTAATTGTCCGACATTTTCAAAATGGCTACCTGTTTTGCTAATCGATATAGACATTGCAACGGGAAATAGTTCAAATGAAAAGAAGTAAAATCTGTTAATAAGTTATATAATAGTTAATTTATTTAACACAATTAAAATATTTATAAAAAATATTTGTTTCCTTACATAATACTTGTGTTTTCGTAATAAATAATGCGTAGGTCACGTAAGGTTGAAACACAAATACACAAAACAGATAAAGTGTTCACAAAATGTAATATGTAATAAGATATGTAAAAAAAT
This sequence comes from Euprymna scolopes, assembly GCF_053919585.1. Taxonomy (NCBI): domain Eukaryota; kingdom Metazoa; phylum Mollusca; class Cephalopoda; order Sepiida; family Sepiolidae; genus Euprymna; species Euprymna scolopes. The sequence goes on from NC_136488.1 coordinate 60,296,213, forward strand.
GTTCAATGATAACTAATGTTGGGACGATTAATCGAAACAGAATAGGAAAATTTTAGCTAATTTCTAATTCCAAAAACGATTCTTTTCAGTTATTTTATTTTATTTTATTCTACTTTTTAATTTAATTTTCTATTGCTGATTCTGATGATAAAATGATTTTTTTTACAAGTGAATCACCACATCAAGGCCCAGAGGCCACTCCAGGATATGGGTTAAAGAGTGTACAGTGGTCAAAAGGGCAATATGGTAATCGTTAGAAGTGTAAATTTGGTAAATTGGATTACTTAAGGAGAACGGCTCATCAAGAACTTGTTTACATTGGACTTGAAGACGACCATATTGTAGTCAGCTGGAAAGCAGTGAAACGGAAGAGAGTTTCACAGGTGTGCACTTCTAAGAAAGAAGCTTTGTTCATGGAGTCTATGTTTAGGTTTAGGCACAGATAAAGAGTGGGGGAATTATTGATGATGTTTACATCAAGAAGAGTGTTTGTCATGAATGTTTCGCGAGGATGAACCATAGATTGGAGCTCAGACGAGAACTTGCCATGAAAATAATGATAAAACAAAGACAGGTTCGCAATATCTCTTCTGTGAGAAAGAGGTTGCAGAGAAGAGAAACGGGCATCTCCCACTATTCTACAAAGTCTATTCTGAATTCTGTCAAGGTAGTATAAGGTCTTCCTAGCAGCTCTTGCCCAGATGTGACAGCAATACTCTGTCTTTAGACTTACCTGGTATGGTATAGGTAGAGAACTGCATCAGCAGTGAGATATCTACCGGATCGGTAGAAGGATCACACTATTTTTCCAGCGACTTTGGTAACGGATTTGCTGTACGTGTTCCATTTTAGATCAGGAGTAAAGATCAAGCCCAGAAGCTTGTATAAACATGGAGCCGCCCCAAAACTAGAGCCATTGATTTCAATTGGTGCCAGATGGGAATCATAAATTGATGATGTAAAGATAGAAGCTTGGTTTTAGACGCATTAAAAGTAACCAGCCACTTCTTTCCCCAATGTACTACGTGCTCAAGATCGGAGGAGAGAGAATCAGAGAGAACTTGGTCGTTTACGGCCTGTGATATGCTGCCATAGATAATAGTACGTCAGCAAAAATGTCTACGAATGATGTAAGGATGTGATTTGGAAGATCATTAATGTAGATCAGGAAGAGTGTTGGACCTAGGATGGACCCCTGAGGGACTCTAGCATTAATACTATGAGCTTCTGATTTCTGCCCATCAACCACTACTCTTATGAACCTAGCAGAGAAAAATGATTTATTAATTGAAAAGACATTTCCAGTTATACCATAGTTGGAGATCTTGTGAAGTAGACCTTTATGTCATACCCTATCAAAGGCCTTGATATGTCAAGAGCAATTGCTCTAGAAAAGAAATCCTTCATCAAGAGTTTCGCTAATCCTATAAGAAATACCGTAAGCACATTTTAAACTATCAATCAAATTAAAATTTATAAATCATTATAGCGAATTTAGCTAAATATTCCCCATAGTTTAATTCGACTTGGAATTGGAATTTAGATCAGAATCGATAACTGTATCAGAATCCGATTCCAAAAATAATTATTTTCTTTTTTTTTTTAATTTAATTTTTTATTGCTCGTTCTAACCAACCAGTAAAATTAAAACTTATAAATCATAACCAACTTTGGTAAGAATGGGTCGTTAAAAATATCACAAGTAAAAATGGCACGACGAGTATATAAATAGAAAAAATGGCACAAGTGACACAGAAAAAAAATCACAATAAGTTTAGCAAAATCTAGGCGAGAATACAAAAAAAGGAAAAATATTTTTAAAAATTGTGAAACAAAAAGAGAATTCTATTTACATTTAGACGATGAGAGTTTCCACCAAATACGCCTCCCCCTAAAAGTTAAATTCTATATTTTTAGGAAATTTTAGAATCAGAATTAGAAATTGAATTGGCATTGGGAATTTAGAATTGAATTAGTAATTTTATCAGAATCGAGAAAAATATTGGAATCGTTTTATCACTAATGCTAACCCAAATGATGTAAAGGATATAAATCATATTTTAAGATTCAAAGAATTATTTCCTTTGCATTATTTGAGAGTTTGTTTAAAATTCTTCCTATTTAACCATCCTCCTAACTGTAATATTTTCGAAAGAAACTGAATCATAAAACCATTTTTGTGTTCTGAAGAATAGTTTTAAGATTAGAGTTAGAACATTTTGGAAGGAAGAAAAAGAAAATGGCTAGGCAGAATCAAATAACGACGTGGTAAATGCAATGCTATATCGGTCTAAATTCTAAAATACGACAAAATGGTCTTCACATAAGATTTAATTAGCAAGGCTACCCGTTGTAGTCCGAGGCAAAGGTATAACATATTTTTATTAAAATGTCTATCTCTCTATTGTCTCCCTCCTCTGTATTCTTGTTCTTTCCTGTCTAACCTACATCCCCCCCTCTCTCTCTCTCTCTCTCTCTCTCTCTCTCTCTCTCTCTCTTTCCCTCTCTCTGGATATACATACACACTTTTGTAGAATCTCTTAGGAATGCGTCCGCATAAGGAAATTAGCTATTGATTAAAAAATTCCCTTTAGTTAGTACTAATCTTGCTGGAAAAGTAATGCCCCTGACGAAATGTATGTCCGTTTAGGTTCAAAGAATGAATTCTTTTCTAAATTTTAGGTATTATTCATCCGAGACAACGCCAATCAAGAAAATCCAACTTTATGGATATGCTTTTTTTTTTAGTTTTAGCCGGATACAAACCTATACATACAGACAACTGCCCTTTATATATATATATATATATATATATATATATATATATATATATATATAAAGGTCAAATAGTTAATAAAAAATATTAAAAAACACTTTAAAAAAGAGTTAAAAACATTTAATCTGAAAAGGAAACACTTAATAAGTGGATAGTCCTTAATCCGCGGAGTTTCGAAGAAATTCTTTCCTTCTCATCAGAGGGTAGGAATTAGCAAAATGCGGGATCGGATTTTGAATACAAAAGTATTTGATGAAACTGCAAGTAAGTCAAAGATCTTACTTGATAACAAAAAATGAAGCAGAGGGGACATGGTGAAGAAAAAGGCGAATGGATAGTCTGGTGAAAGGTAAATTATCCAATGACGGTAAAATCCAAAAATATAAATCTAAGAAAGTTAATTGAACTTCCATTCGCACAAGTAAAATCCAAGGAAATCATGTAATTGGAAGATGGTCCAATATATATATATATATATATATATATATATATATATATATATATATATATATATATATATATATATATATATATATATATATATACCTTATTAATATTTTTATTATATACATACCTTATTAATATTTATTATTATTATTAATATATATATATATATATATATATATATATACCTTATTAATATTTTTAACGAAAATTTTGATATATCAAAATTCCAGTAATGTTCATATACCAATAAAATCAAAGTCAAAATCAATGAACTCAATTATTTAAACTTCATGATTATCAGTTTTCATAATCAAGCATGCATATAATATTTTCGCAAAAATCAAGACAACAAAATATAAAATGAGAACATCATATTGTGTATTTTCATATGCGTTAGGGAGTTTGTTCATCAGAGGAAAGATATTAGCAAATGAATAATGTAGCGAAACTATGATTTTGCTGGTGCTTGTATTAATTGAAACAGTATTATATTGCAAACTAGTCATAAAAGCAAAAAAAATAGTGCAAAGAGTTCATAAAATGAGGAAAAGAAATGAAAACTAAAAGGATGAATTAAAAATCCAGATCAAAGAATATGAAGAGGTTAAGTATTTTCAGGACGAAATGATGACAAGAGTTAATGTTCCTATAAGGAGAAATCGGATTTTACTGTTGAAAAAAAAATAGATCCAAATTAATTTGGATCTATTTGTCTACAGTATAAATCCGATTTCTTCTTACTGTCGTTCGTAATCAGCAATTCACGACAGTGCAGATCTATAATATAAATCCCACTTGTCTGTTTTATTGTATGTATGTATGTTTGCATGTCTGTCTAAAACCGTCGACAGAGGGTACGGATTTTCACGAGATCGATATCGTTTTGAAGCTTGATCCTTCGGACGACAAATATCGAAAAATTGGCTAAAAACATTAATTCTTTCAACAACAAATGGGCACTTTTCTACAAGGATGGGGTCGCTTTTTTCGCGAATATTTTCCATGTCATCCCTTCTTTTCGATTGACTAGCCTTAATTTAAACCTTAGCCACGTCCGGTTTGGTGATGGACGCAACAGCAAAGATGTCACTTTTTTTTTACGTTCTTTTCCTCCTTCGCGGTGCGGGTCGAGCCTGCCTGCCCACTACCACCTTTTTTTTTTTTTTTTGTTCAACACACACCTCCGAGCACTCATGTAACGCTGGGCACCCAGGCTAGTCTGGCGATAAGACACTACCACAAACATTTAACATTTAGATACAATTGTTGCAATCAGTTTCCATTTTTATTTGTATTTCAGACTCGCATACTGTGCAATCAAATTCACATGCCTTAAAAATTCTTCTGTTGGCGAATGTGTGCGAAAAGATAAGGAAATTAAATTCACATCATGGGATGTACAGCAAGTCAGTCACAAGTTGTTATCAGGTAAACAATTCTTATTAATATTTTCAACGCTTGCATAAATGATTTGTTTTTACAGAAATTCAATGTGCAACACTCTTAGTCGGTCACTTGTGTGACCGCCCAAGTGTTATACTAGGAACGACAACCAATGTATGTTTTCCGGCAGGGAGTTACATGGTCATCATTTGGGACCCTTCCATTCCCCTGGTGAACGACTCTAGGCCCCACCAGTGTTAACGAACAGTATTCCAGAAAACAATAAAACATACCTCAGTCTGTTGGGTTTCTTCTCTTCATTATTGTTCATCTCAGGTCACAACGCCAACAGTTCTGAGGAAGATGGAAGAGGTTCTTGTTTTTTTTTTGTGTTTTTTTCCTACCAGCTCCCGTCTGTAATGTTATCGAAAATCAAATGGTGACGTACCTCTTTTGTTGGGCTGTCTTTTTCTTGTTGGGTTCTGGCTGAGAAGGGTGATCGACCACGTCCTGATGTTTAAGGTAGATCAACAACACACAACACAATTGTAATATATATATATATATATATATATATATATATATATATATATATATATATATATATATATATATAATTATTTTATTTTACAAAATGTCTTCAGAATATATTACAATTTAAAAATTAAAGATAGACAATTTATAGCATTTAACTTTTACTTATCAAACTTTTAAAAAGCTAACCAACCTTACCTAGTTTTAACTAGTCCCGGGGGAGAGAGGGTGCCAACCCTTTCACAGAGAGACAAAATGACAAAATATGCGTGCTCACCTTATAGTTGCCGGCTGAGAAAGAGGATGAGTTCTGGCGAATTGCATTATTGTTCCCTTTTCTCTGTATCCTTCAGCGAGTGACCAAATCACCTCCCAGCGATGGGGGAGGGGAGACAGGACAGTGGCACACGCAAAACATAGTGCCGTATATGTACTTGATCTAACTTGTTTTCCCCCTTTTCATTCTTCCTCTTTCCCTTCTTTCTTTTTTTTCTTTTTTTTATTCTTTTCTCCCATGCGTCTTTTCTTTTTTTCCTTATCTCTTATTATTATGATAGTGATGGGGCGGAGATATACAAGAGGGCAACGTAACATTTTCTGCCCACATATAATTATGGGGCATTTTACAAACTATTCTAATGTGTTTTATGAATATTGCTATCACTTAAACATATCATGATTAATTTATAACTTTTTCTTTCAGATTATTAAAGCGTCAGTCATATTTTTCTGCAATATTCTCACCCATGTTGACCTGAAAAACTGTATGAGATATTTCTTCTCGCTTGTTTTTTCTCCAAGACAATGGCAAAAAAATTAGCAACAATTACAACAAAGCACATCTTTAAAATTCGACACAGATTTTATTTGTTCTTCATTGCAAAAAAGGAAATACCTAATTTGCCTCTGTATAGAGCTGGTAACACCTCGAAAGGTAATAGTCCTTTATCTTCATCAGGAACTGGAATTCGGATTCATCTCTGTTCGAAGATCGGATTAATTACAGACGCTTGAAGGGGTTGGTATGATGTGTTCTGATGAAACATTCGATTCTCGACTAGAGTCGACATCACAGAAGTTCATAAGAAATGTTCATTTAAAGGAAAAGTCATTAATGACAAGTCAATAATTCTGACCTTAAAAAATCTCTGGGAGACATGTATAATAATAACTTAGCCTAATCATTTAGGCCGTAAAATGAAGTCTCAATGAGATGAAGGGTAGAAGCGCCCAAATGTTTCATATCCAGAGAAGCGCCCAAATGTTTCATATCCAGAGAAGTACATCTTGTTTCTACGGCTACTTGTTTGAAACGGCCAGAAAAAAGAAAAGGCATTCAAAAGCCTGCCAAGCTTATCACCCAGCGGTTAAAATCTTGATCAATCTTATTGGGCTAAATAAAGACAGTGGGTGGCCAATCAGCCAATGAGGAACCTGCTTATAATTATAGAATTTCTCACAATATATATATATATATATATATATATATATATATATATATATATATATATATATATATATATATAATGGTATAATGGTACTAAACTTTATGTTTAGAATTTTAAGTCCAATTTCGATCAAAATTCATTCTAGTATTTTGAGATTAGAAAACGTCTACAAGTTAAGACTTAAGTTTAAGGAGACATAATAACAAAGTGACATCTGAAGAACCGTGTTTAAGTTGTGTCTAATGATTATGATCAAATTCAATGCAAATATGAAATATTTGAATCAAGTTTTAGAGAGCAAAGATCATTATTGCTATTAATAAAGATGTTCAAAACACTGGTTTTCATTTTCAAAATGAAGTTTAAATTCAACAAGAACTTTTGCACCTACCTTATTTATAGCTGGGAAAGATAGATAGATAGATAGATAGATAGATAGATAGATTGATAGATAGATAGATAGATAGATAGATAGATAGATAGAAATAGAGAAAGAGAAGGAGAATATACATATCTTGGGATAGAAAAAGAGATATACATAGATAAGGGGAGAGAGGCATAAATAGATTAGGAAAAAAATACGAAAGAAGAAAAGAGAAAGAGAAAAAGAGAGAAAGAAAAAGAGAAAGCGACTTCTTTGATTTATAGAGAAGATTGAAGCTATTAGTATTGTATAATATATAGGTTTTATTTACAATTTATTCATTTTGATTTTGTGTTCTATTTGTGTAATCAAATATTGTATTATATTATACAGAAAGCATTCCATCCCACCTGTTGTGCCGCCCCCTGAAGCTAATCGTCTTTTGAACCATCGAACAATAGACGACAAAATAAACCTCCCACATGCAAAAACGAGTCAGAGAAACGTGAACACGAATGTGTGCAAGGGAGATAATAAAGAAGTAAGTTCAACAACGCAGATCACTTCAAAGACAAAAGACGGCCACACAGCACAATATTCAAAAAGACTAACGACCAAAAACATAATCGGAAAAAAGGGAGCAACATTGCAAGAACAATTAAAAGCAATCGAAGAGATTTGTTCGGAAGATCCCATTCTTAAAAAGTTATGGAACGAGCTGGAGTCAAATCAGGGACGTCCTGTTACGTGCATGGATACGAACAAGATGATGAAGCTAATGTCGAGGATAGATCGATATCAAAGGAGTCAACCCACCGATGAAGACTCAAAAGCTAGAGCACAAACACCCAACAAGACAGCTTTGCAAGGTGGCTCTGGTTTGGATTTTTTGGTCAACGAAGTCCTTTCTGGAAAAGTGGACGCAGATTGTCCAAGTAATGACAAGATTGTACGCATCTTTACAAGCAGTACCTTTACAGGTAAGAAAAGTGTTATATTGTACCCAGTTTTACACAGAAGACCTGGTTTGACCTGTTGCTATATAGGGAGAAATAAAACATGTAATATGTTATATATAGAGGTGAGAAGATATTGTTCTTTTAGCACCTGTTACCAACGTATAAATTGTATGTATGTTTGTTTAGCCAGGGGATATGATGTCGACGTATAAACTGTGTCATGTTGTATCAGAGAGTTATCACACGGGTATATATTACAGTTCATATACAAGAAGAATAATATAAGCTTCATACCTTTCTTTCTTCAAGAGTTCTTCTATCTTCACTTGCTGAGCTCCGTGACGAAACATGAAATGACCAACATCATAACCAATTAAGAAATCTGTTCTTCCTTCTTTTGTGAAAGCACAAAACAACAAATTATATTTTTATAATATAAATTTATTTCAGTTGTCACAAATGGTCTTCACAAGAGTCTACATTTCTTGTCTGTATGTTTATTCTTCCCAGCCTTGCTACCTGGCCGTCTGTTGACGCCCGTGACCAACATCCAACCCTCTCCTACTCTAAACTTCCCGACCTCTTGACCTCAGTTCCGGTGACGTAACCAATTAAAAAACACGTCCTCTTAACGTGACCTTTTTGTCACTTACGCCTATTCAAGGTTATTTTGCTTATATTTAACCTACCTAATTTATATAAACATTTCTATACTTTATTCTATAAAAATAAATAGCTCCCAGTATGAACTATTTTAAGAATATCATTGAATAGATAGATAAATAGATAGACAGATAGATCGATAATAACTAATTAACTTTTAACAATGTTAATTATTCAGCACTGTGACATTTAGGTGTCAGGCACAAGTCAAACGTTCCACATTCTAACCGCCTAACCATACTTTTCCTGGATATCAAACCAAGATGAAATAATTTTTCCTAGTAAATGTTACTATTGGCAAAATGTATGCAAGGGAGATTAAAAAAAAACTTTTAATCGCCCCCAAACAAGGCATATTGCCATTTGGAACGTAAGAGACTACTATTTGGGATCATAACTAACCGAGGACTGTGGGGAGTTGAGCAGCGAGATGTCTGTTCATATTGCATTTAAACTTCTGCAGGCTAGTACAGTCAGGGAAGCAGGAAACAGGAAGGGAATTCCAAAGTCTAGCAGTCAGAGGAAAGAAGCTATTAGAATAGATGATTTACAGCATCTAAGGATCTCAACAGTGAAGGGTTGGGATTTTGCTGCTTGTTGGGTTAGTCAGGCATATGAATGTCGAGGGAGAACAAGTGCTATGAATCCATCAGAGCACATTCCATTAAATTGCTTTTGTAAAACAGACACAGGGATGTAACATCATGGCAATGGGTCAGAGGTTAAGGCTTGGACGATAGTGTGGGACCTATTAGGCTTGAAACTATTTTGGGGGATCCTGTCTAAGTGCGATAGACTAGTGGTAGATACACCAGCTAAAATGTGGCAACAATACTCCATGCATGGACAAATGTGTGATTAATTTTGTAACACAATAGAAGGAGTTCATCTTCTTTGCAGCAGCGTTGGCAATGTCCTTAATGTATTTGTTCCGATTCATTTTACCTGCGAACGTTAAGCTGAAGAGTTTGGTAGGTTTGTCCTGGCAATCGATAGCTGAGAAGGTTTTTATGCTTGTTTAATTGAAAGAAGCTTTGTCTTAAATTAGTTTTAAATATTATCATCCATCTATGAACCCATTTCACTACAGAATAAAGATCGTTTTCTAGTGTTTCTGCCATCGCCTTGGATATGTGTACATACTTATTTCCCTCGTATCTATTATAAATAATGGTCTTTTCATATGATCAAGAACCCTATTTTAAGGGACGTGCAGTTGGAAAATTAAAACAATCGTTCAAATAATATATTTTGCTGTACTGACTCACCTGTACCAAAGAACTCACTTTTAATTATTTTTATTTCAATTAATGGATTGAATTATAGTTTAAAATGCAGAAGCCAAGTATCCAGCCTGGGGCATAATGATAAGCGCCCTTTTGAGGAAGCTGGAGTCCTCCACAATTGAAGAGGGCCTTGTGTCTGACTTTTATGGGAAGACATATAGAATCGAAAATGTGCCGTTAAAACATGACAAAGAATGCGGACTTTCACTCAGGTAGGGTTGACAGCTGCATAACAAAAAGTTTGTCATTAATCAGATTTAAACCTGGCTGAGTTTGACAAATGTTTATAAAGTCGAGAACTCAAGGAAACTGCTGAAAGTGTAGGTAGGCTGAATTCAATGAATTAAGTTTTTCCCTGTTCTTTGGTTTTGATATGTAATCATGTTTCCCTCTGTCTTTCTCTTTTTCTGTCTCTTTGTCTTTCTGTCATTTTCTCTTTTGCTTTCACTTTTGTCACCACGATAAAGATTTTCGCAGTTGGAATTTCCACTTCATAGAAGTTGATCATGCACAAGCTAGCTTAGCTAACTCTCGGGTTTTATATGTTCGTTCCAAATGTAAAAATTAAATTATACATTTTTTTATAAAACGACTATTTGTTCCTCATTATAAACTTTCAAATTTGAGCTGATGATCCCAGCCTAGACATTTAATTCTCTGGAGGGAATTAATGACACCAAAAACCTGATGAAATACTCGTCAAGCTTACAGACAGAAACAACTCCTAACTCCTGTCTATGACTCTGTTGAATCCTTTAATTGTTTCCGGTCTTTTTTTTTTTCATGGGGACTATTCTGTGTTTCTTTCTTTCCAACAGATACAGAACATGAACGAAACTATCTGATGGAAAATGTTTACCCAAAATTAAAAGTGTTTTGTCAGAAAAAAGGTTACCAGTTCCAGATTGTTGACATGCGATGGGGAATACGGGACGAAGCAACAAATGATCACATGACCACTGAGCTGTGTCTCAAAGAATTGGAACTGTGTCAAAAACTTTCTACAGGACCGAACTTTGTGGTAATAACTTCATAATATTTATTGATGTTTCTGGATTTTTTAGATGAGGATTGATATGCATTATTCAGATTGCTATTCCCTTCTTTAGTGTTATTTTCACTTACGTTTTGGCCGATGTAACCTCCAGCTTCCTTCAAATGTCTCTGTCGAACTTGCAAATCTTTCTGTCGAACTCGAGAATTAGCACGGAATTTCCAACAAAGCCATTGAGTGAAAATAACATTCAGGATAAGAAAAGTAGTCTGAATAATCCAAAGCACGTAAATTTTAACTTTTTTTTTTTTTTTTTTTTACTGTTTTACAGCAATTCAGCTATTTTATGGGATTATTTCATATTGAAACCTATTTTATTTTTAAATTAAGGAGTTACCAATTGCTAGTTCCAAAAGCCATTCGAGGATAAGGTTCAACTTGGTTGTTAGTTGGAAGATAAATAATATTATGAGAACATTTAAAAAAATAGATGGAAAATTACCTGTCAATAATATATATTCGGCTGATGGGGACCGTTTATAAATTTGACATCTAAAATTTTGAGTGGTTTAATGTCGAAACACAATACAATAGAAACTATTCATTAAAATAAATAACTGATAATAACACTGACACACTGATTCTTGTTAGGTCACCAAAGTTGAGCTTGATCGGTATTAATGGGTGACCATTTAGATATACCAGGTGCTTTATGTGGAAAGGCATTAGATTTAGTTGTCTAGTGTTTTTTACCATGAAACTAAAACGAGGCTAGATTAGGGATGTGTGATAAGGATTGCATAACTCTTGCTTCACAACAGTCAACTTTACGGTGGTTCTCCATTGTCGGTGAAGACTGAGCAATACCTTGTGTGACCGAAATTGGTTTTCATTAGCTCACCGGATTTAAGTGATGTTGAGCCTGGTTAATACTAAAATGAGTGACCATTTGGGAATACTAGGTACTGTATGTTGGCACATCTAGCTATAGGCAAATAGCGTCGCCAACATACAGTGCCTAGTGAGACGACTAGAGCACAACTCCTGAATGACAGATACCATTAAGAGTGAAAGAAACCAGGGAGGAGTTCCTTCTCCTCCAGCCATAATAAAAAAAAAACTCTGTTGAAATGTATTTTTAATTTAATTCCTTTAGTTTATTTAGATTTGAAGTAAGAATTTTCACTTAATTCATTTATTTGTTTTTTGCTCATTATTATTTATTCATTCATTTATTTATTTATATTTTTACTCTTTTTCATCCCAAACAATGTGTATTGCCACTCGGACATCTACAAGGGAATGTGTAGGGAGTTGAGCAACAAAATGTCTGTTTACATTGTATATAACCTTTTGTATATTAATACAGTCAGGGAAGCAGGAAACAGGGAAGGAATTCTGAAATCTAGCAGTCAACCATTAGAATAGGAGGCTTTCTGGCATCGAGAGACCTCTATGGTAAAGTGATGGAATTTTGGTGCTTGTCGGGTTAGTCTGGAGTATGTACATCGAGGATGCACAAGTACTATGAATTCATCAGAGCAGATTCCATTAAAGTACTTGTAAAATAAGCAGAGGAATACTACATTGTAGCGATGGGACAGAGGTTGGAGCTTCGTTGATAGTGTAGGACTGATAGTTAGATTGGAGGCTCGTTTTGATCATGAATAAGAGAGACTAGTGGCGATAGAACAGAGGTCGGAGCTTGAAAAAATCTGAGACTGTTTTAGGGATCTTGTCCAAGTGGGAGAGACTAGTGTTAGATGTATCAGCCCAGATGTGGAAACAATACTTCATACATAGGCGAATGGTGGCTTTTTTTTATAGAGATATAAGATAGTATCAGTGTGAATATTTTTTTAACCTGGTAGAGAAAGCTCACCTTCTTTGCGGCAGCATTGGCAATGTTCTCAATGTGTTTTTTCTAATTCATGTTGTTTATGAATTTTAAGACGAGGAATTTGAATAATAAGCTTTCAGGTAGAGTGTTATTAGTCATGACTAAGTTCATTTTGTGTATCAATTCCAGTCTGAGGATCTTACAAACATGACATCCAAGTATTCCAAATGTGTCAGCGTACTTAATAATGTATGGAATGTATTATTCATTTTTTATTACAGTCTTTCTTGTCACATAAATATGGCTACAGACCTTGTCCAAGAACGATAAGGAAAGAACAGTTTGAAAAGTTTCTTGAAGCGGCAGAAGATCCCGATGACAAATCATTTCTCTTAAGGTAATTACTTTATCTTGTTGCTTCATATTTTGCAATTATATTTTGCAAGCAAGTGTTCAGAATAAGAGTCAATGATCGGATTTGAAACATGCATATATTTAGATAGTTAAGCTATTGAGGTTGTTGAACAATTTTATCACCTTGGTGATACCATTGGTGATACCATTGCAGCCCAGAGTAGAGCAGGTGCTAGTTTGATTGCAAGAGTTAGGAGTTGATGGAATAAGTTCAGGGAAATTCTGTCTTTATTAACCAGCAGAACATTGCAACTTTCGAATAATAGAAAAATCTATCAGGCATATATACACAGTATAATGATGTATGAAAGTGAAACCTGGCGAGAGAATTGAGGACATGCGTTGCTTGGAGATGATGAAATGAGAATGATATAATAGATGAGTAATGTGAGTTTTAATGACACAATTAATTCTGATGACCTTAGAAGAAGATTAAATCTGAACAGTATAAGGAGATTGTGTAGACCAAGAGACTTCGATGGTATGGGATGTTAAAAGAATGGGTGAATAAATAAATATCTGACCCAAGATAAGTTATCTTGAAAGTCAATTTCTTAAAATGTGAGCATCGTTATTTTCATCACTATATTTGATTCAACATATGTTTTAACTTGTTTATATGTGTTGGATAGCTTTTAGAAATTGACTTCTAAACTCACCTATCTCTGACCAAATATTTATTTGAATTGCACATCTGGAAGTTAGACAAATATTCTTTGGAAGACATTTTGTTATCAAGGTTAAATGTATATAGGCCAAATGCCCTTTGCAATGCAACACCAATGAGTGATGGGCATCATCTGTAGGTGATTACCCTTTACCTGCCCTGATAAAACGGATGTTAAACTGATGATGATGATGATGATGATGATGATGATGATGATGATGATGATGATGGTGGTGGTGGTGGTGGTGGTGGTGGTGGTGGTGGTGGTGGTGGTGGTGGTGGTGGTGTTGGTGGTGGTGGTGGTGACGATGATTATGGTGATGATGACAATAATGATGATGACAATAATGATGATGTTGATGATGATCATGATGGCAATGACAGTGATGACGTTGATGATGATGATGATGATGATGATGATGACGATAATGATGATGATGACGATAATGATGATGATGACAATGATGATGCTGATGATGGCAATGACTAATGACGGTGACGATAATGATCATGATGACGATGACAATAAGGATTTGTACTTCTGTTATAGCTACATAGATCCTAATTGAAGAAACTGATCTAGATTTCTATTATTTTTGCAGATGGTACCGTGAAGATAAAAACACACTAAAATGTTTGTACTTCCTTCAACCAGTCGGGGATATCCTTCCCGATTTCTACAGCTCGGATAATGAGAAAAAAACGAAAGCAAAGGACCAGTGGTGGAAAGAAAGTGAAAAACTTCGACATATCCTCACTTCTCTGGCAAAACGCCTGCTCACAAAAGAGGATGCTCGCCTTTTCCTTATGTCTGGTAAGTGAAATTCAGTGACTACATCATCACAGTTAGAGGTGTTTACAAAGTATATTTAAATTTATCTCCCTTGAACAATATTCAAGTTATCTCCCCTGAAATATTGCTAGCCACAAGTGACAATGAAATTTATAAAGGAATGTGACACTCAAAATCATGGCTTTGTGTCTTTCTAGAGTGAGCTTCAATCTATACAGATTGATCAGGCTACTTCTGTGTTTTGACATAATTTTTTGACTCTGTTACATTTTTTTTTTATGGAAATCGCTCCAGACAAAGTATGAAGCCAATTGATGTAAGAAGCTAAAAAAATAAAAATAATGCTTTGAGGTAAAAACTTGCCATCAATAATTGTTAGATGGGATAGATTGTGACCGAGAAAACAGTAATTGTTTCCTCTTTGTGAGACACATAGTTCGTGGCATATGAGGACTAACAGATAAAACAAGGGAGCAAGAGATATGCGACTACCAAAAAATAAACCCAAGATCCATTTATGCTTAGATGTTTTATTTACAGGTCACAACTATCATTCATGGTTCTTTCAGATACTGAATACAGAATTCGTATTAAGAATAGTTTCTATACACTATCAAAGTAACTTGAAGTTGTGTTTAATTTACAAAACCCATGTATTCTCTATGGATTTACTCCTAGCAATGCATACATTTCCGTTTTAATAGTATAGCCAGGTGTCATAATATTACTATACTCATCAAAACTGTGTTACCATAACTGCAAGTTGAATTGCCATAAATATATTTATGAAATAATAAATTATATATATGTGTACATATGTAATACCACCCTGAGCAGGGTCCTCATCGTACATAAGGGCAAGGAAATATGCACTAACCCTAAGTCCCGGTGACTACACTTTTATCTTTGTCTCGTGGTGAACCCTTCAAGGGTTACCAGACTCTCACTGGTCACTGGAACTACTGCTCTGGTGCTCAGCACACTAAACATGCATAACCCTAAAGCCCATGTGGCAATACCTTTTGCACTCCAGTTGGCCATTCATTGGTTTGACGTCGGGGTTCCTTTTCATAGATGCTCTGGTGTCGCTGGTATATCGCTTAGTCTAGATTGGTTGTCAGCACTGTAATTATCTGGGTTTTCAAATCAAAGCAATTTAATAATAACTCAGAGATCATCTATAATATAAACCTCACCTGTCTGTTTAAATGTATGTATGTATGTATGTATGTATGTCTTGCAAAATCTTTCGACAGAGGCGACAGATTTTCACAAGATTGGTATCATTTTGAAGCTCGACCCTTCCGACGACAAATATCGAAAAATTGTCCAAAAAAATGAATTCCTTCACCCTGAACGGGGCACTTTTCTACAGAGAGGTGTCGCTTTTTTCGCCGATATTTTCGAAAGTCATCGTCTCTTTTCGATTTTCTAGCCTTAATTTAAACCTACGTCACTTCTGGTTTGGCGATAGGTGCAACAGCTAACGTTTTTTTTTTTTTTACTTTCTTTTCCTCCTTCGCGGTATGAGTTCAAGCCTGTCTACTAAAACTTTTTTTTTTTGCGCTCCCAATTTTCCTTTTTTTTTCTTTGCTCAGCACACACTTCCAAACACTCAGGCAACGCCGGACACCCAGGCTAGTTTTTATGAACGAAAATAATTATTCATAAGATATTCAGGGTACACTTTGTGCAAAGGAAAGTTAATTCTTCGTGTTCTTAATTGCTTCATGATGCAGGGTGTTTTCAACTTAGGTTCCTTCAGACAGCTTCTTAGAAGAGCAAGATCTTTTTAACTTAGCTCTTCTGGGGAGGTTTTTGGTTCCTGGGAAGGAGCCCAAAACAATGCATACTCTCCGGTGCCAGCGAGCAAATCCTCTGAATTTCCAAAACACAATGTTTTTTTTTTTTTTTATTGAATCCTAATTCCGCCCACCATCTCCATGAGATTGGCATTTCCTCCTCTGTTGTTTGGAGGTTACTCTTTTCTTTCTCTATCGTTTGTCTTTTATTTTTTCTTCTGAATTTTTTTCTTTCTTTATCTTAAACCATATTTCTCTTCAATTCTCTTTTCCTTTTTCCTTTCTTTCTCTCTCTCCAACTCATTTTCTCTGCAATTTTCCTTTTCCTTTTTCTTTCCTTCTTTCCAACTCATTTTTCCAAAGAAATTGTCTTATCATCTATGCCCTTCCATCTTTCTGTTAAATTTCCATTCCATACATGCTTGTTCGACACTTGAAATAAAACACGTGGAAAATATCTTTTTAGATATCAGACTGAACTTCTCGTTGCCAATGTCAACTTCATTTTGCTGAGAAATTTCTTTAGTGTCAACTGTATTGGCAAAAAAAAAAAAAACATATTCCAGGCTTTTGGAGAAAGGAATGAATTTCTAAAACGTAATCCTTAACCTATAAGCAGGGTGAATTGCTACCCAGGTATCTAACATTGTTCTATATATATATATATATATATATATATATATATATATATATATATATATATATATATATATATATATATATATATTTATTTATTTATAAAATTCTTTACATGTTTAGAGCGTTGACTTGTAATCGCACATAAATAATAAAATCTATTTCTAGCTTTTTCTTCGACAGCATGGGGGCAAAGGGTATAATTTTACTCAGAGTTTGAAAATTCTTTTTTTTTTCAGAGCAATTTAGGTAATATGCAAACACAGCTGAGTTCGAGTTTTAAATAAAAATGAAACAAAGAAATCTTTACTACACGCACACACACACACACACACACACACACACACACACACACATATACAGCTTAGAGTAAATTCAATTCTATAAGAAGAGACTTATCGGGATAATATAAAGCTCAACAAATTTCATTGGAGCTTATATAGGAAACAATGAGGGTGGAAAATGAAGTCACAAAAACTATATATTGTTGAATATAGAATGATTCATTTATTTAATAAGGGTATACAAACATTTAGTTGGAGGAAAGATGGGACTCTTTATACCAAGGTATTTTGAAGCCTAATGCTTCTCATCAGAAGAGTAGAGAAGATGCTACGTAACATAATGGGGATGCGACGTCTAGCGTGGGATTCATCAGAAATTAAATAAATCAATGAAATTATTGATGTTGTTGGGGGGAATTATATCGAATTCTAAGATAAAGGAGGAGCGTATTATATAAAGTGCAATGTAAAAAGGTGTATAGGGTTTCTATCATAATAATGTAGGTAGTTTATGCTTTAAGACTCAAGGGGAGGGATACGGGTGGATGGGTGGTGATCTATTTTATCCGTATGTAAGATGTATAGAATCTATACAGGTTATTTTTTTATCGACAGATGCAACCGAGATGACAACAGCAAAAACCGGATGGACGATTTCATTCAAGTCAATGAAATCGTCCATCCGGTTTTTGACTTCTGCTTTCAAAAATTCTGCACATGCGTATATATTTTCTTTTCTTAGTTTAAGCATATCTATGTTCAACGTCTTGACATACGCGTCTCAAAACAAATAAAAACAAAACTGTAAATGCCATCTTCATTTTTGTTTTACGGCGGCATTTTACGAATAATTCTTTTTCATATTTCATTTTTTTTACTTAAATTTCTACATTTAATTTTTTTTTTAAGAATTCTAACATAAATAAAACGAATATAAATAGGTAAATAAAACCGAAAATAAATCAAATAAAATAAAATTTCCATTTCAAAAGTTCATCTGATTGAAAATATAATAATTATTTATTTTTTATTAATATCAAGCCCATAAATTTTACATATTTCTAACGTCTATTTTTTTCTTTTTTATTCCTGCCATCAATATTTTTCTAATACCACGTGACGATCAACTGTTATTCGTTTGTAGACTGTTTTGAGAAGTCGTTTTGTTCTCATTTTTTTACACTGACAACAATTGTTTTTTTTTTTTCCTTTTAAAAATAGATATCCCCATTCAATTTTCTTCCCCATCTCTTAGATTTAACATTTGTTTTACAACTTGAAAATTAGGGAATTGTCACAGATCTAACGAAGGGCGATCTAGAAAAATTTAGAATTTGATTTAATAAAAAAAAAATACGTTTTTAACGTCCCTAATTGTTTAAAACAATTATTTTATTTATATTTTCATTGCAATTTGAAGTGCAATGACGGGTTAACAAGATTTCCCTTAATATACTTGACAACAGTCGCAATAATAATACTAATGTTAGTTATCGCCAGCCAGCGTTTAGTCGGTGCGGATCACAACAATCACAACAATAATAATACTAATAAGTTAATTATAAACAGCTAGTGTTTGTTTGGTGCAGATCATAATGCTAATAAATTAGTTATCACCAACCATTGTTTGGTCAGGGCATATCACATGATCCAGTCTGATCTTCAAACAAACCATGAGGGCCCTATAGATAAGGGTCTTAATTAAATTGAATTTTTGTTTTGTGGAACAAAACGTTGGTTTATGATTATTATAAACCTCATGCTTACTCTAACCTCATGTGGAAGACTACTGTTTTTCAACATTTTTTACGTCTATAATTTTGTTACCAACGGAATGTTAAACAATACTTGATAATCTGTTCTTGTAAGCAATCCAAACTGGAGATCTCGTTAATCGTTATCTTCGCGTGACTTTGGCATTGGTAAATACAAACATAATTAACCGTTAAGATGTTTGTTTTTGTTTTTTTTGACACATGAATCACCACTTATCAAGGTCCGAAGGCCACTCGAGAATAAGGGTTAATGGGTATACATTAGTCATTGTGATTATAGCGTAGTAAACATAAGTAGTGGGAATTTTGTAAATTAGATTACTTAGGGAGACGGTTCACCAAAAACTTGTTTACGTTGGACTTGAAGACAATCAGATTGCAGTCAGCTGGAAAGCAGGCAAACGAAAGAGAATTCCATATGCATGCAGTTCTAAGAAAGAATCTTTGTTCGTGGAATCTACGATTAGGTTTAGGCACAGATAAAGAGTGGGGGGAATTAATGATAGTGGTTTTAGCTAGACGAGTGTTTTTCGTGAAACTCTGGTGAGGGGGATCATAGATTAAAGTTCAGATGAGCACTTGCCATGGAAATAACGATAAAGCAGAGACAGTCTCGCAATGTCTCTTCTGTGGGAAAGAGGTTGCAGGGAACAGAAAATGGTATCCCCCACTAAGCTACAAAGCCTATTTTGAACTCTAATGTAAATTTTGTGACAACAATTTTGAAAATAGAAAATGGTGGCAGGTGTTGATGCAAATGTTCACATTGATTTTCAGGAAATCCCAACGTATATTGTTGTTTTAATCTCCATTAATTTCATCTAAATAAAAGTTTTCAAAAATTATAAAAAAAACACTGTGAATTAGACTAAATATTAAAATCAACAAATTTTTTTTTACCTTTTATTTTAGTAACGGAAATTGAAATCACCAATGGACTCGTGAACATCAACACGGTTGACGAACATTGCTTATGGTTCAAGAGGAATATTCTAGGTATTGAAAACCAAAAATATGACGACATTGTAAAAAAATATCAAGGTAAGTTTTTGTGGAGATTTTCTTTTAGCACAATTTTGTTGACATGGATCATTTTCAAAAAGTTTATTAAAATAAGAGATATAATCATATCATGTAAGAAAATTAATTCAGTCATATGGGAAGGTTAAAGTCTTATCTAGGTCTTATTTCTTCATATTGTATGAAGAATTCTTGAAGTTAACCATGCCATAGAAATTATTTATCTGATCAGGCTCAAATTTTACACAACGGCTATCACAAAACATCAGATAATGCAGGGAAAAATCGGAAGTTAAAAGTCCATCAAAATTTCGACCATGACTTATATTTTTATTGTCAAGGTAAAATATCATGATTGTGAGACTTCATTGGCTACAATATGGATCAAGTAGCAAATCTTCCCGATTAACTTAAGTTATTGTGTGACTTTCACCTTTTCGGTAAACTTGTTCAAGTTCGGTGACCATTGGTCAAGTGATGTTGAAACAAGATTTTACACAAAACAACAAAAAAACTCGACTGAAAACGAAAATAAAAACCTCCTCCTCCTCCTCCTCCTCCTCCTCCTCCTCTTCTCTCTCTCTCTCTCTTGAATATTGAGATAAAAAATATTGGTTGTTCCCTCATGACTAAACAGATCTGTAAATAAGTGAGGGGGTTGTTTTGAAAAAAAATGAATAGTCTAGTATTAGGCAAACATAATATGTAAGAAACTAATGCATTTAATAAGTGGAATAATTAACTGGTGTCTTATAGTTAAGTATTACTTCGAATAAAATAATGATTTAGAATTTTTAGGTGGACTAAAATTAAAAAGGGAGGGAAATATTTACT
Organism: Euprymna scolopes; assembly: GCF_053919585.1. Taxonomy (NCBI): domain Eukaryota; kingdom Metazoa; phylum Mollusca; class Cephalopoda; order Sepiida; family Sepiolidae; genus Euprymna; species Euprymna scolopes. The sequence continues at coordinate 60,317,132 of NC_136488.1, forward strand.
ACTACCATTGTGAGATTACGTTGGTGAGAGAGTGAATCAAGGAGGAAAAATATAACTTTTATGGAAAGGTGAGGAAATGTGTGTATTCTTGCATGAAAACATGCTGCAGTATGAGTTTGGAATGGTGAATGTGAAATATTTGCATAGGAATTACCTCATTGGTTTCCTATAGTGTTCGAAGTTTGGTGAAAAACACCTTATCAATTTATTAATATAGAAGATAATAGCTTGAATTAAAATTTTAAATGCAAAAGTAAAATATCATGGTTTAATTGTGCTCTAAATAGAAATAGTCATTATGAACATGCCCCTGTTTTATCAAAGAACCTACTGTTGATTTTATACACCAGGCCTTTCTGTTTATGCGGTGATAACACTTCTTAAATACACTTGTGATGTTAGGCTGTATAAGAGTGTATATTTGGTCAAAATCGGACTGTTCTCTCTTTAATTGGATTTTTTCAATTATTGATTTTTGATATTTATTGGAAGCATTTTGGTGCAAAACATATCTAAGAACCCCCCTCCCCCAGACACAACATTTGTGTGAAATTTTTTTTTTAAATCGACTCAACCGTTTTGGAGTCCATAATCAAAATCATTACTTTCTCTGATGGTTTTCTGTCTTAATGATCGGTCTTTCGATAGTGCTTATCATCCACCTACATCCACCTTAAACATTTTCAAGTTGTTTTTCAGAGCATCCGTACACCTTTTTCTTGATTTATGTTGTAGTCTCTTTCCTCTATTATGTTCAATCCAGATTTCAAAGCCTGTTTTATTTTTATCAAGAAAAGAAAAGCTACTCTGAGCGGCTCTTCCACAGATGTGGCAACAGTATTTCATCTTATGACATATTTTGGCTCTTATGCAAGTGAGATAACTTCTGGATTAGTCGAATGATCCAACCATTTTCCCAGCAACCATGGCAACAGATCTGATGTAAACCTTCCATTTTGGGTCAAGAACAAAAGTCAGTCTCAGAAGCTCTGTCAAAGCAGAGTGCTTCCTTGAGACGAGAGCCATTCATTCCAATTAGGGCCAAGTGGGGATCATTCTGTCATTATACTCACTGAATATTCAAAATTATTTCTTTTATTTTTTTGTCAGAATGTTCCAATGTTTCTGAAGACTTTAAAGAATCACAAGAACTTTTGCATAATCTGAAAGTCGAAATTATGTCCCAAAAACTGCCGGCCAACAATATTTTATCGTATGACATCACTTGGACCCCGAAAGGTAAGCATCATTATCATCCATTTTATTTGGAGTATTCGGATTACTGTTCTCATCTTAAGTGTTATATTCAAGTTTTCACTATCGTGGGTGCCCTTGGTTGGGCGAAGACTAGGGGAACCAACCCAAAAATCAAACACAACTGCTTTGTGGGCCTTATCACAGCAAAAGGCTAAGGGATGGGAACTCAGATTTCAAATCCTACTGTTGCCTTGCAGTTTTCCTTAAAAGGCTATGGAACCTCATCCAGAAAGAAAAGGCGTAGTAACAAACACGATAGGGCGACTGTCTACTTCACTGAGATTACTTTCGTCCAGAAGCTGCAGCCTCCTCTACTGCCAGTCGTCACAGGTTCGCTCTACTGGAAATGAGCATTGGAGGTTCAGAGGGTGTTTATCTGATGCACAACAGATACTACACCTAAACAGCACAAGAAAGTTAAGAGCCAAGTTGGAAAGTCCTGTACCAAAGGATAAAGCACTGAGGCCCCAACTAGTCATCGTCAAGGCTGATGAACTGCATGGTGATGATGATTAATAATAATAATAATAATAATAATAATAATAATAATAATAATAATAATAATAATAATAAATTCATTATTTACCACAAGAAATTTAAAACTAAAATCTTGTAGCAAAACTCAATCTATAGAACCTTAAAAAGAATCAATGATATTTATAGGTTTAAGTGCCTTTTAAGAGGATTCAACACTCTTAATAATAATAATGAAGATAATAGGTACATTTGCTTTACAACCACCACTCTATCAGGCAGTCTCACGATGCATCTTGCAAATTCTAGATCAATTAACCAGCATTTACAAAAAAAAAAAAAAAAAACTGTCCCCTTCTGATTTGAGATGATTTTTCGTTTATATAACATGGGAATAATACATTCTAAAACGAATTTTTAAAATTCAAAATACTCAAAGTTAACTTCATTAAACCCCAGAAATTAATCTTTTTGAAATTCTCTCCACCATTTTTATTCACCTAAAGATGATGTAACAAAGAACCGAAAATGTTTCATATCATAGCACTTATATTATTAATTTTTTTAAATTATTTTGACATGAGAAACATGATTAAATAATTTTTTTTTTTTTAATTTGCAAAAGCATAAACAACCTAAAGAATTCTGCAATGAAAGTACCTGCCTAAATACAATCGATGTATATATATATATATATATATGTTTTATTGTTTTATTACCGTTTTATCTGTTTGGTTACATATGTTTCGGATGTTGGACCATGTTTACGATCCAACAGCCTCGTCAGACCTTACAAAAATCCATTTCTGTAAGGTCTGACGAAGCTGTTTGGATCGTAAACATGGTCCAACATCCGAAATATATGTAACCAGATAAAACGGTAATAAAAAAATAAAACACATATTTGCTCTGCAATAGTATTGAGCACTCTCTTCAGGATTTTACTAATTGCCAGTTTTACTATATATATATATATATATATATATATATATATATATTATTATTACACGTAGCAGAATTATTATATTGCTCCCTTTGTTCTTAGATGGAGCTCTCATAAAGAAATCACTAACTGCCACTAGCTGTTAAGGCATTTATATAAAATGAGAGTAATGTTTTCTAAAACCATTTTTTTAAATTCAAAATACTCAAAGCTATCTTCATTAAACCTCAGCTACCTACAATTAATAATAATACAATTTTTTGCCAGGATCTTTTACTATTATACTAACTACAATGTTTTTTTTTTATTCCCAAAGGGTTACCCATTTGGTGCTACTAGCTAGACTCATGGTCATTTAACTTTGATCCAGAACCGGTGTGATTATATTGATTATTTCATTTTTTTGGTATTTTTTTCTGTACAACAATCCATCATGTAACTTCATGTAACTTCAGAGAAATTACAAAAACCATTAAACATTTAATAGAGAAATCAATTGCTGTGTCGATTACATCCTTCTTTTGAGGAGTAGCATAGTATATTTTTAGCTGTCATGATACGATCCTTCAAGGCGATATCTCCTCTCTTTTTGAGAGGAGACAGTGTAGCATATGTTCATTTGCCGTTATGATACCATTCTCCTAGGCATTACTTCCTCCTTTATTAAGGGGGGGGGCGGATAATTATTTTTTTTACTCTTTTTCACCCCAAACAAGGCATGTTGCCACTTGGATGTAAGGGGTTACTGTTAGGGATTATGTCTACAGGGAGCACTATGTGTGGAGATAAGCAATGAAATGTTTGTGCACATTACATTTAAACTTCTGCATGTTAGTACAGTCAGGGAAGCAGGAAACAGAGAGGGGATGCCAAAGTTTAGCAGTCCGAGAGAAGAACTGTTAGAGTAGAAGGATTTCCAGCGTCTAAGGACCTCAACAATGAATGGGGTGAGATTTTGCTGCTTGACGGGTTAGCACATTCTATTTAAATACTTGTAAAACAGGCACAGAGGTGTAGCATTGTGGCGATGGAATAAGGGTTGGAGCTTGGTTGATAGTGCACGGCTTATTAGATTAAAGACTCTTTTTTGGACACTGTCTAAGAAGGGGAGAATGATGGTAGATGCACCAGCCCAGATGTGGCAACAGTGCTCCATGCATGACCGAATTGTGGCTTTGTTGAAATACATGATATTCTCAAGTATAAGAAATTTTCTAGCACAGTAGCGAGACCCCCAATTTCTTTGCAGCAGTCTTGACAATATCCTCAATGTATTTGTTCCAATTCATGTCGCCTGTGTATATTAACTTAAAGAGTTTGAATAATGAGCTCTCAGGAAGAGTGTTATTAGTCGTGGTTATTGGTGGTTGAGAGTGTAGTACCTGTTTTGTAGTTATGATACTCTTCTACAAGCATTATGTCCTCTTTGGGAAGTAATGTAATATCTGTTTATTTCTCATATAGAAATCAGTTGGAATTTCACTACATCTGTTCTGCAATGTCTAATTCTTCTAAAATCAGTATTATAAACGGTTGGCTGTTTTCATAGTTTTTCTGAAGTTATATAAATGGGCCATGGGTAGTAGTCTCTACCCACGAATAATCTATTTCATAATAAACGCTTTGCAATTATACGAGAACAATTTTTAAAAAGGAAATTTTTTAGGATTGATTATTTGTATTGGATTATTCACATTATTCTTCTCATTTTTTATGTTATTTTCTCAACGTTTCAGCCAATATAACCTCCGATTTTCCTCAGATACGCCTTACTGAACTCGGGAATTTTTATGTCGAATTTAAGAATTTGTACAGAATTTCAAACAGAACACTTTATTTAACTCACGGGTTTAGCTTTCTCTTGTTCCGTCAGTCATGATCAGATACAAATTTTAAGTAATTTGTAATTATATTTTTAAAATGGCCTGTATTTCAACATTCAGAAGACTGTTACTTAGAACTTATTAACATAGCACTTTTATCCGTTGCGTTACGAATCCTATGATCGAAACGTTGTGAGAATACCATCCAAGATGAGAACAGTAGTCTGAATAATCCAAATTAAATCCGAAAGACAAAAGTTGCTCATTTTAATTGCTTTCTATTTTGATGTCGTGTTGATGAGTAGGCGTGGATCCTGGAACTAATGAGGAACACAGAAATTATTTAACTTCGTTGGGTCGTGATTTCCAACAGCGACTACAAGACATGATTGAAAAGAGCATCGCTAAGAAAGACAAAGCAGCGTTAAATGATCCACTCTACGAAGAAGTCAAGAAACACGTCTTATTTTGTCAGAAAAAATGCAAATCCTTTTCTGGAAGAAATGATGCTTTGAAGGTAAGAAAACGCACACATTGTTGAGCTGCTTGTAGCACAATCGACATATATAATCTATATTAAGACAAGTAGTTTATTATATAGAATCGTCAATCGTTTAAATAAACAAACTCATATTAACCGTTTCTGAATTTTTGAGATGAGGATTGATTATTCGTATATTTGGCTTCTTCAGACTATTTTTCTTATTTTAAGTGTTATTTGAACAATGTTTCGGTTCTTGTAACTTTTGACCTTCTTTAGGTGTATCTTGTCAAACTCGGTAATTTTTCTGTCAAATTCGGAAATTTTTTCTCAAACTCGAGAATCTTTCTGTCGATCTCGAAAATCTGCATGGAATTTTGAACAGAACCCTACATTTAATACATGGGAGTATCATGTTTTCGTTTCATCAGCCATGACTGGGTAAAAATTCGAAGTAATTCTCAATTGCATTTTTGATTGAACCTTCAATCTCCAGAAGAAATTAATTTATCAAGTGCTTTATCCACTACGCCACTGGTCCTTGCAGGAGACACTCAAAAGTACAACTGGGAATTACTTAGGACTTCTACTTGGCTGATGAAACAAGATCATGCTACCCAGTGGATTAAATAAAAAATTCCATTCGGAATTCTGTACAGATATATCTGAAGAAGGTGAAAACGTTGTGCAAATGACACTCACAATGAGAACAGTAATCCGAAGAATTCAAATAATATGGATTATGAACAGGTTTTGAATATTGCAACTTTTGTATTTCTGGGTTCTTGCCTATTATGAAATTTGATTCCAACTATTTTAATAGAAAATATGTGATCATCTTTTCGTATTCACACAAGAGAAAATTTAGATATGATAAATGCAATAATTGGAATTTAGTCTTTTCTATTATTTTCTGATATGGGAATTTCTTCACAATAGTGTTATACGTTGGCATTTAGTTGAGCATCTGGCCTACCTCGTTTGGAATATCTAAGGATATATGTAGAGAAAATCTTTACGCAATAAATTTAATTTAATCCAACCATTTAAAAATATTACTGTTGTGGCGGACTACCGGCGTTACCTATGAATGAACTGATTCATACATAATAAATACCGGAATACAAGGTTTTAATGTGGGAATCAATATCTGACGGACCAACCTGGGTTGTTTTGTTGACTAGACGGACGACTCACACTTTTGTATATTCTTGTTAATAGATTTTGCTAATCTATACCAGTGTTCTGTTTTTCTTGTAACTCTTTAAATAGGGTTATAGCAATTACCTCCACTATGAGAGGAGGTTCAATGTCTGGTAAATCACAATCAACCAAAATGCACATTTCTTATCAAACATGAACCACAGATCATAACAGCATAATTAAACCCTACCTGTCTATCGCTCCTCCTATGACCGAGACACATTTGCCCCTGATGTCTCCACAGGATGAATTCACGCTCTGGAATAAAAAATCCTGCAACAACTAAATGGAAGGAGAATATTCTGAATTTGAAAAAAAGACTATTTATTAAGATGATGATGTCATCTTTTCTTTTAGCAACAGAAGATGTTTCGGTCTACTGACATCTGAAACCCATAGCCTGTTAGTTACACTCAATTTTAAAATCATTCTATACACATGATATTCCGCCCAAAGCCTCCAAAAAACTTAGCTATCTCTCCTGCTCCTTCTCTTCATTGGCCATGTGATGTCACATCCGTTTTTGGCTACAGGAATTGAGATGATATTTGAATGAATACTCAGTGACCTCATGACCCCAGTTTTCTGTGTACGTGTGAATGCTGCCTTTAGAACCCAAAACATCAGATGAATAGTAGCAAAGATATTTTATCTAATTGCTTCAGACTAATCGTGAAGCCATTTGATGTAAGGAGCTAACAAGAATGAAAAATGAGTTTTGTAAAATCAGGAGATGACTATTCATCTTAGTATTGAAAAGACCAAGGTTATAGGTAGGAGGAAAACAGTCAGCAGGAAAAGAGTTCCACAAGCTTTCAGTTCTTGGAAAGAATCTACTGGAATAGGACGTTGTATTACAATGAGGTATCAAAACACATTAATTGATGGAGACCACTAGACCAACGAGTCAAACGAGCTGGCACAAAAGAAGCAGGGCATAGACCAGACAATTCTGGATAGTATTTATGGAAAAAAAACGTGATTAGAAATATTATATTTGTGAAAAAGGGTGCAGGGAAGAAAGGGTGCGGCCAATTAAAATACAGATACGTCTCTGCACCCTCAAATGAGACATAGATTCTCCATTGAACATAGTCTGATAATAGAGGTGCAGAGGTAGTGAATAGCTCCAAATGTGAGAAACTGTTTAGAATGATCCGATTTTACAAATGAAACAAACCATTTGCCTTGTTTGGAGTGAAAATGGGTGAAAAAAAATATTAATTCAACACCTAAAATAAGAAGAGGTATTCCAAGCACACAGGTGTTAATACAAGGTAATCTATTAATTCAACACATTCATACAAAAAAGGATGAGTCACCCCTCTTCAAAACAAAACAAAAAAGAAAGTGAAAGTCTGGCGAACCTTTGGCTGAGAGAAGCCCTGCCATTGGCTACTGAATCTCATTGGTTCGCTCAAAGTAAACACCACATGGATGTATAAAAGCATCCAGTAAATTTTTAGTTCTTACGAGGAAGAAACATGGAAAATTCTGTTTAGTTTAACTGCCATATATATTTAAATAACTTACTATATATATATATATATATATGGTGGTCAAGGTCTGGTGTGGACGTGTGTTAAAAGCACACAGATGTCTTAGCGTCTTTCTGTGCTTCTCCCAGACAAATCAACCCCACGTGCACGTCGTGACCACTGCCATGCAGATGGGGCTCTGATGAATGGCGAGTGTCCTGCGCTGTATAACTGAACCTCCACTGCCTTGTGGGCCAAGGTTATTTAACCAAAGGCTAAGGGTGAGATAACCCTGACAGAAACCTCCAGAGAAGCTTAGGCCTTGTAAGCTGCGGCATATATGACCTACCAGCATGTGGAATATGCTCTGATGCCCAGCAACCTAAGTTCCAGTCATGGATTAAATGGCATGGTGGGTGGAGAGGGCTCTGTAAGCCGTAGTGAAGGAAACCTCCCTAGGAGAAGGAAAACTCTGATATAAAACCTGCGATGACTGCTGCAGTCAATGATGTTGACTTGCTCTTCTTTTTGGACCAATGTGGCAGTTGTTTAGAGAGTGGGATTGTCTTGGTGCAAAGTCTTTCCCCACTATAACAATCCTCATGCACAGGCATTGCTCGATATAAATTAGATACCATTTTTTACTATCTCGTGTATCTTGATAGCGGGAGGAAAGTAAAGAAAAAGGCTGGTTGTAGCCTAAAACGGCAAAACATTCAATAAAGTTGGCAAATATGGTTATAAACGTAAATGGTAATAAGGGAACTAGAATTTCCAGGGCTTGACCCGGCAGGTGTTTCAGGGCTCCACAGCCTGGACCCGGTCGTCAGCATGCTACTGCGAGGAAATATATGACAATGACCATCTGCTGTTGGAATGTGCGGATGCTGCTTGACTTGTCGTCAGCAATAACGCACCCAGAGCATAAATCTGCTCTTGTATCTAAGGAACTTCAACGTTATGACATGGACATAGTTGCTCTGTCTGAGACCAGGCTGGCTGATGAGGGACAGTTTTCTGAGTTGGTTGGGGCCTACACCATTTTCTGAATTGGTAGAGCGGATGGATGTAAGAGGGAATCAGGCATGGCTTTTGCTATAAAGGCATCAATTCTTTCTAGTCTGGAAGAACTTCCCTGTGGTGTGAGTGACCGGATCATGACTATGGTAAATGGTTGTTATACAACGTTTTTGAGTGTCTATGCACCCACTATGGATGCAACAGAAGATGAAAAGGTTGCTTTCTACCTTGCTTTGTGCAGTGTAGTTAGACGCATTCCCACTGCTGATAAGATCTTCATTCTTGGAGATTTTAATCCTAGGGTGGGAAGAGATTTTGAAACCTGGGATGTGTTGGGTAAACACAGAGTGAGCAAGTGTAATAGCAATGGTCTGATGTTGTTGCAGTTTTGTTCAGAGATGGGTTTTAAAATCGGTAACACCGTGTTCCAGCAGAAGGACAAATACAAGACGACCTGGATGCATCCTGGTTCCAAACAATGGCACTTGATAGACTATGTGTTAGTCAGAAAACGTGAGATGAGCAGTGTTTGTGTCATGCGGGGTGCAGAGTGCTGGATCGACCATCGGTTGGTCCATGCAAAGATTAAGTGTGTTGTGAAGCCCAAAATGAGAGGAGCTAGTGTGGCTATCCCAAAGCGACTTAATGTTGCCCGTCTAAGGCCTGATTTTAAGGAATCTGTCTATGAGGTATGTGAGAGAGTATTAGGTTATTGTGAGCATAAACATCAGGATTGGTTCAATGAGAATGATACTGAAATTCAGGCTCTGCTTGATTCAAAAGCCAGGGCATTGCACGCTTATCTCGGTGGGTGGTTTGACGGATGGTGAGCAAGATCAATTGAGGGACAAGTTTAAGGCAATCAAGCACGAGGTGCAGAGGAGGTTGCGTAACATGCAGGATGAATGGTGGAGGCAGAAAGCTGAGGAAATATAGCTCACCTTGGATTCGAACTACACCAAGGTCTTATACAGCCTACTGCACACGGTTTACGGACTATCCAGATCACCTATCACTCCTCACCTATCACTCCTCTGCGCTCGAAAGATGGTGGGGATCTTCTTCGAGACCCTACTGACATTCTTCATAGATGGAGGGAGCATTTCGATGACCTCCTGAACAGACCTTCTTACGTTGAACAGGAGTTTGTTAGGTCGATTCCTAGCAATCCGGTCAAGGATATCTTGGCAGAGGTTCCTTCTCTCCAGGAAGTTGAAGCAGCTGTCCATAAGCTGAACAATGGAAAGTCTCCTGACCGGAATCGTTTGCATGCGGAGATCTTTAAATGTTCTGGACCCAAGATGTTACAACGCTTATCGGAATTGTTGCAGACAGCTTGGCGGAATGAGTGTATTCCGCAGGATTGGCGGGATGCATTGATGGTAATGCTATACAAGGGTAAGGGTAGCAGAGATGAATGTGGAAACTATCGGGGCATCTCTTTACTGTCAGTAGTCGGTAAGGTGCTCTGTAGGATCATGCTAGATAGAATGCTGGAGCACATTGCTGAGTCACAGTGTGGTTGCAGAAGATGTTGAGGGACAGTGGATATGATTTTTACAGCCAGGCATCAGCAGGGCAAGTGATGCCTTCGGAAAGTTGAATGGGCGTTTGTGGAGACGTCATGGGATCTTGCTGCCAACTAAGATTAAGGTTTATGATGCATGTGTTCTTTCTACTCGCCTTCGGGACAAGATCAAAGTGTAGTATCTGTTCTTCAGATGCTGCACTTCTATTTCTTGTTCTCTTTCTGTGGAGGAGAAATCCTTCACGACTGAGACAATTTTTATTTTTGTACCTTTTCTCCACGTTAAAAAACGACCCTGGTGTCTAACTCTGTCCCGTGGGGAGGCATAGTAAATAGGTACTCTTCTCTATGGTTGTGAAACTTGGACAACATACAGGGAGCATTTGAGACGTCTCGAGCGGTTTCACCAGATGTGCCTATGGCGAATCTTAGGTGTGGGTTGGCAGATGTATGTCAGTGATGTGGAGGTGCTTCAACGGGCCCAATGCCTTAGCATTCAGGCTCACATTATTAAGCATAGACTGAGAGTGAGTGGACATGTAGTGAGGATGTTAGACAGTCGACTTCCCAAACAACTCCTTTATGGCGAGCTTGCCGAGGGAAGACGTCTGGCTCAAAAGGCTAAATTGAGATTTAAGGATTGTTTAAGATCCACCTTAAAAAAATGTGAGATTGATAAAAGAACCTGGGAGAGTCTTGCTTTGGATCGTGGATGGTGGAGAAGGACCTTGCAGGGAGTTGTGGGCAAGTTTGAGGCAGATCGAATCCAGTATGAGCGGCTGAAGCGTGATATCCAGAAAGGGAGAGTGAAAGGAACCATGGATGAGAGGGGGCGCCAAATTGGTCTGGAGTGTGAGGTGTGCGGAAGAATATGTCTGAGCAGAGCTGGGCTGATGAGTCACCAATCTACTCATCGACGCAGTGGGCCACAAAGCAGCCTTGAGTTGCCAGAGTTAACCTGTGTCAACTGTGGGCGGATGTACAAAACGGCAGGTGGTTTGAAACGGCATTTGATCCTGCATAAAAAACAACAGCAAGAACGTACTGCTAGTGATGCACATGTACAATGTGTGCTAAGGAATGCCAGAGTTTAGCAGGGCTTAAAAGCCACATTCGTGCGGCCCATCACTGAATGTTTTCGTGTTTCTATATACCTTTTTTTTTCTTTTTTTTTGTGCTATATCGAGTGATGGCAATGTTCAAAAGTGAATTTGCTGCCATCATATATATATATATATATATATATATATATATATATATATATATATAGTAAGTTATTTAAATATATATATATATATATATATATATATATATATTTAGCTTAGTTTAGTTTCGTATATACAAACATGTATAATAGTTTATAATTTGTGGATATTATTTTCATAAGTATGCATACACAAATTAGAATTTATAAATTTGCTAAATATTAAATAGGACATTTTGGTGGAAGATTCATAAATTAATTAAAATTGTTAGTACAAATAGTTGGGTTTAATGACTTTGTTTGATAAAAGTTCAATATGGCGTAATGGAAAAATATAAAGGTATCTGCAGCTTCTCTTCCCATTTTCGGATTTTTATCATGTCAAATCAAATTTGAATTCCTTTTGACGGATTGAATGTTGCTATTTCTTCTGATGAGTTAAGGGCATAATAGATTCACTGATTGATATAATAATTAAGTGACTGATTTCGCACTACAAAACAGATACTGTCAAAGATTGTATAAGTCAACTGAATTAAAGGAATAAATTATAAGATGGTCAACATCATGAATTTTGGAATATAACTTTTTGTCATTTATTCTGTGTGTGTGTGTGTGTGTGTGTGTGTGTGTGTGTGTGCACCAGAATTTATTTTTCTACATAGTCATCACCATTCTCAATACACTTTTATCAAGAATTCAATGACACATCTCTGCTTCTAACGCATGTCCATGACAGAGGTTGATTTCTTAGAGTCTCACAGCGTCAATATCTGCAACAGAGAGATGAAACTTTCACGTCATGAATGCATAAATTCAGTCATCATAACAATGCAATTTGATCCATTTGGACGGAATAAAAAATAGGAACCATTACTTTTGGAGCGATCCTCTCATATATATATATATATATATATATATATATATATATATATATATATATATATATACAGAGAAAGAGAGAGAAAGAGAGAGAAAGAGAGAGAGAGGGTGATAAAAAGGAACAAACTGAGTCATGTGTTCATCAGCGTTTCGTCTTTATTTTGAGACTTCCTCTGGAAATAAAGACAAAACATTGATGAACACATAACTCGGTTTGTTCATTTTTATTTCTCTAATTTGTCGGAATACTATTTCCATTATTCTCATCACATATATATATATATATATATATATATATATATATATATATATATATATATATATATATATATATATGTATGTGTGTGCGTGTGTGCGTGTGATATTTCATTATTTCATATTTTCTCCACAGAGGATCAAGGATTATGTTCAAAGTTCGAAAAGTGAGCCCTTAGTCATTTACGGAAAATCTGGCAGTGGGAAAACGTCAATTATGGCCAAAGCAGCAATGAACATGTTAGACTGGATGAATGGTAACGCGGTAATCATTCTCAGGTAAAAACAGTTTCGTTGAAATTTTTGCTGTGTTACTGAACTTCGGTGATTCGATCAGAATACATGTTTAAAGGTAAGAAAGCTACTACGCCTGGTCGTATGGATATATGGGCGATAGTACCACGTGCACTCTGTCTAGAAGTGGACGGGATGTAACTCAATTGTAATTAAATTTGGCAAAGGTAAGGGAATTAAATTGTTGATTTTTTTAGTTCTTCTTCGTTATTGTAGCGAAATTCGAAAATTGAAATATTGAATTTCAAATTAAACCGATGGTATCTACTAAATTGCTATGTCACAGTTATGAAAATATCCAAAAATTATGTCACAGTAATGAAAATATTAAAAAATTATGAAAATATCCAAAAATTATGGGAAACGATAAGGTAGAAAATTAATTATTAATAAAAACAATTTTTGAAGACAATTGGCAAAAATTAAGTTTTGCTAAATTGGCCAAAGATTTTTAGTTTTCAGAAAATATTTACCTCCCTTTTGTTACAATTAGAACTCTCCGATTTCTTTTTTTGTAAAACTCAATTTTCCTAATTGTCTTAGGACAACTATTTTCATTAATAATTAATTTTATACATTATCATTTTTCGTAATTTTTGAATATGTTTATTACTGTTACATTATTCAGTATATACAACTGGTTTCGCTTGAAATTCAATATTTCAATTTTCGAATTTCGCTACGATAATGAAGAACAACCGATTTTTAAAATTTTATTTAAATTAAATGTGTTAAACAAAAAACACCAATATATATTTTTTTATATTTTTTATTTAAAAGCGAATATCCTTATTAACCAGGTTTTAAATATTGTTTCTTTTGCCTGGATTATTAAAAAATTCGGTTACAACCTTTCAAATAAAAAATCTGCAATCATTTCTTCATATTCACACAAAAGATAATTTCGACCAATCAGATGGTTGGAATGCATTTTTTCCTATTATTTCCAGCAAATTCTCCATTTGCTGCAATAAGAAAGGGCAATTCGGAATCTTAACCTATTGTTCTAAGACAAGTAACTATTTTACTAAGAATTGTAAGAAAAAATAGTTTTTTCTAACTACTTTATTTAATGCAAGAAAGTTTTATAACATTAATAACAGAAAAGTGTAAAATGAGACGATATTGTAATTTTTCTTAAACAATACATTCGAGAAATTGTAAGAAAAAAAATCTTTTACTTTAGCAAAATAAAGTTACTTCCCTTAGAAAAATGAGTTAAGATTCCGAATTGCCGAAAGAAAGATTATTAATTGTTTTTAATGTTATTACTTCAACTCTCTTTAGAAATGTTTAAAAAATATATATTGAAATTGTTCTATTATTATAACTAACGTAATAAACCTATTTTATATTTTGTATCCGTGTGTTGTTTTCTACTCGACGATGCAGCAATATATTGGATACATATGGGAAAGTCAACTAGGAAAAGGGGCTGAATCCAATTTCTAAATCTCTCACGTGGGTGCATTTATAATTTTTGTTTTTGAAAAATAAAATGTATTCTCTGGTTGGATAGGACTATACAGGGGTGTCCACATTATGTAGTGACGATGACTGGTCAGGGCCTCAGTGTTTTATCCTTTGGTACAGGACTTTCTACCTTTTGTTTCTGGATGAGGTTGCAAAGCCTTTTAAGGAAAACTGCAAGGCAGCAGTAGGATTTGAAATCAGAGTTCCCATCTCTTAGCCTTTTGCTGTTATAAAACCCACAAGGCAGTGGTGTTTGATTTTGGGGTTGGTTCCCCTAGTCTTCGCCCAACCAAGGGCACACACAAGACTGTGAGGCAGGGGTTATTAGTGTGCCAGGTCGTGTCCACACATCAGTGGGCCATAATGCACTACCTCTGGGGTCCATACAGGGGTGTAACTTAGATATGAATAAATTCTGAATAATCTGAAACAGCAGATATTAATTACGATATATCTATTAAATGATTTGTATGCTTTCAACGTGTAAGAGAATCTCATGCAAAGCATTTTCTAATGCTTGTTCTGCATTTCGCATGCATCGTTGATTGGTTTTGATAAGCCTTAATAGCTTTCTGAAGTTTTGAGATGAGTATTGATAATTCATATTATTAGGATTCTTTGGACTATGGTTCTCACTTTGAGTGTTATTATAACTACACTTCAGCCGATGTAACCTCCGATCTTCTTCAGGCGCATTTTGTTGAACTCAAGTATATTTCTGTCGAACTCAGGAATCTGAATAGAATTTTTGAACGGAACCCCTTATTTACTCCATAGAGCTAGCACGTTCTCGTTCTGTCAGCCTTGACTAGATAGAGGACAAAAGTAATTCACAATTGTATTTTTCGGTTGCCCACACTGAGAATTTAACCTTCATCCTTCAGAAGAGTTCCACTGTACAATTGAATTTTTCCAAATACTCTAACCACTGTGTTTGCTTGTGTGAAGTAAATAAAGGGTTCTATTCGAAATTCCCTACAGATTCCTGAGTTCAGCAAAACATTCCTGAGTTCGACAAGATAGACCTGAAGAGAGTCGAAGGTTACATTGACCGATACGTTGTGAAAATGACGCTCAATATAAGAACAGTAGTCTCTATAATCCAAATAATACCTTAATGGCTTATACACTTAACAGGTTCAAACCAATATTATACAATGTTTGTTGATGATAACAAAGTAAATAATCTGGGTCAGTACAAATAGTGTAAGATAATGTTTATTGTACAATTATATTAATGTATTGTGTATCAGAGAGAGAGAGAGAGAGAGAGAGAGAGACGGAAGAGGGATCGAAAGATAGGACATATATATAGAGAGAGGGGGGGGAGAGAAAAGGAAACACATAAACAAGTATTGATATGTTTAAAACATAGATACTTACAATTGTGTTAGTGCATAATGCTATCTATATAACAAT
Organism: Euprymna scolopes; assembly: GCF_053919585.1. Lineage (NCBI taxonomy): Eukaryota > Metazoa > Mollusca > Cephalopoda > Sepiida > Sepiolidae > Euprymna > Euprymna scolopes. The sequence continues at coordinate 60,332,866 of NC_136488.1, forward strand.
GTATTTATTCGTACGAGGGATGGGACGATTCTAATATTTTTTCCGATTCCGGTACAATTACCGATTCTGATTCTTTATAAATCGCTAAATATTTAACTATAGAGTTGCTATTTTTCCCCGATTACCGTAAAAGCACATGTTAAATGTACACATAAAAACACACTTGTTGGGAGAGGGGTGATCTATAGATTTTAGTTTTACTGGTAGTTTAAAATCAATATTCATTATTACTACCAGTAGTGGAAGATTTTGTCATGAACAAAAATGAAAATAATAAAAGAATTGTATCTGCCATTGGAAAATAGGTACAAATTTTCCCGATTCTGATATCATTAAAAGCCCCAATTTTTTTGATTTCTGATTCAGATTCCGCTTAATCATCCCATTGCTAATTCGTACCTTATTATGGCCGTTAGCACCTGTTATTCCCTATTTGTGATCATGGACTTGTCCGTATACGAAAAAAAAATGTGATATTTAGCTAGTGTCACTGAATGAACATTGGGAATGCAACATTGATTTAATAAGAATTTTGGAAAAAAAAAAAATGGAAATTTAAATTCATCATATTCGATTTAACGTCCATTTGATATGCTTGGACAACTCTAAGAAATTCACTGCCAAAGTAACCTATCTATGGACAGGTCTTTGTTTATCCCTCATTTTCTTTTTGGTGTTAATTTTTTGTAACTTCCTCCTATATTTTCCTCAGCCTTCCCTTGAGAACAGAATCTGTTATCCCCAACTGTTTTACTTCTACTGACATAATCGCACTATGTTTTACTTCTACTTACATAATCGCACTATGTTTACATACCTGGGAGACACTTCCCTTGGTCAACAGTGGTAACTCCTGCAATCACACTAGTCCTGGCTTCATTCTGTGCTACAATTGTATCACTAAGGTAACAAAACTTCTCCACAACCTCAATAGCTCCCATCCATAGCCTTGAGACCCCTGAAGGGGCGTAGGCCATCTACAACTTTGTAGATGCTTTTGCAGTGAGGAGTTCTTTTTTACAGGGTGAGGGTACTGGCCTTACACCCAACTTTCCCAGAAGGTACATACAGCGCCTTCCCAACCTTGTTACCCATCTGGTACTGGCCAGGCTCAATGTTGCTTAACTTCGGTGATCTGGCGAGAACCGGTGTGTCAACGTGATTGTGCTGTACCAATAGCTTCACCATCAAAATATATTTTGTTCTCATCCATTTCCGTTATCATACACTTGTTGCATATAAACTGGTTATACAAAAAATCCTTTTTTAAGTATATCTGAACATTTTTAATCAATATTGTAATATCCTAAACAATAAAAATAAAGAAGGAAATAACCTCTACAATCACAGGAGTTATGGCCCTTAATGTCATCTGGAATTTTGATCTGGAAAATATACCTAACACGATAGCTATTATTCGTCCTCTCTCTCTCTCTCTCTCTCTCTCTCTCTCTCTTTAATCATGATCCATCCTGCTATCCCACCACGGTAGTAACCGATATTTAGCAAGTATTGATTACTTTCTATACCAAACATCACAAATGGTTACTTCAATAACTCAATTTCTATTAATGTTCTTATCAAAGTGCTTCAAGATGTAGGGGTTTTGGTTTATGACCGAGGCTGCAAATCTATAAAAAAGAAAAAAAAAGAAAGAATTTCAGAATTCTGCTTGTGCCATAGTAATAGATTAGGTAGTAAATGCTACATCATCAGGATCCGCTATAAATAATTTTATAATTTTATTTCAACATAATAATGTGTTGTGAAGTGGATTTGTGAGATGCTGATATGATGGGATAAATGCAAGAGAACGAACAACAAAATAAAATGATTTAGGGGGAAAAAAACAAAAACAATTTCAGAATTCTATTTCTTACATAGTAATGAATTAGTTATTAAATATAACATATGCAGGATCCGATATAAATAACTTTATAATTTTACTAGCATAGAAACCCGACGTTGCCCAGGATTGAATAATGGTTTAACAAATATTCCACACTTCTAATATCATCCATTTTTCAATCAAATCGATTGACTGCTTGCTGTAGTCAGGGATTCATTGGGGTGCACCAAGAGGAAGCTTTACATACCTCCCTGCAGTGACTTAATCCACAATACATTATAATCTACATTGCAATGTAGAGAACCTACTGTTGATTTTATAAAATTATTTATATTGAATGGCTTGAATTAAAGTTTAAAATGCAAAAGTCAAGTATCATGATTTAATTATGCTCTGTCTTAGCAAAAATCACTGTTAATTTTATATGTCGGACGTTTCTGCTTGTACAATGATAAAATTTCTCAAATGCACTTGTGATGTTAGGCTGTATAAGAATGTTAACCTTGGTTAAAATCGGTTTGTTCCTTCTTTAATCAGATTTTTCAATTATCGATTTTTGATACTTATCGGAGGCATCCCAATGCAAAACCTATCTAAGAACACTCCCAGACACATGGAATATATTTGTGTGAAATTAAAAAAAAAAATCGGCCCAGCTGTTTTGGAGTCCATAGGGAAAAAACATACACACAGGTACACACAAACAAAATGCCTTTTATATACAAGCATAGATTTCAGCATACTAAATGTGCTGTGGTGAGAAACAGATAAAAGAAAAATGGATGAAGACAATTCTATGTTGATCAACAAAATAAAATGATTTATTTAACATTTTTTACAATTGAACGAATTACTATGAATGAGGGGAGTAAATTATCTGTCTCAGTAATATCCCCCATTTTAAATTTCCCTCGTTGTTACCGTCTGATTTATGCAGGGGCAGAAAATCCTGCCTCAATCTTTTTCACCAATCTCTTTTTAAAATGTCTCTTGGCAAGCCAAATAATTTTGGGATACAAATAATGTACTTTTTGGGGTTTGTGATGATTTCCATTGGTTGGTTTTTAGTTCACACGTTTCTGGGGAAACCGACTTGATTAAGAGAGTGAATCTCAACAAAGTGGAGAAAAAAAGGAGTGGCAATTAAAGCCATTTGTTTTTTTAACATTCATTGGAATCACTTTGCGATTCAGTCTCCACAGACTCATTAAAAGTTAATAAAAGATTCAGAGAGAAAAATCGAGTAGAAAAAAAATATTAAAAAAGAAACATTTGGAAACTGACATATTCTTCAATTCGGTAGAATTTTAAATCGGACGAATGACAAAAAAAAAAAAAAAATAAGGGCAAATAAGTCTATAAAGGTTTTAAGATTGAGCTTCATTTTTGCTTAGGCATTTGATTCCCATAATAATCAATTTGAACTATATGAAATAACTGCATTTATATTGATCGCTTAAGAATGTTTATAGACGTAGCTTTACATTGATCACATAAGGGTCTTTATATAGGTAGCAAACTTTACATTGGCAACTCTATTTTCTTTATTTGCAGATTTGGCAACTCTCGGTTATTTTGAGTTCAGCATTTACAAATTGCAAATGATACAATTAATTTACTGAGAGAAACATTTGATGAATGAATAATTTCACGAAATGGACTTTTCAACTGGCCACCTAATTTAACCCCATTAGATCATTTCCTTTGGACATATGTAAAGTCCCATGTCTATGTCGATAAACCAAACACAATAGACTACTTAAAAGACAACATTCGATATGTTATTGTCGAAATACAGCCTAATTTAATGCATAGAGTTTGTGAAAACTGAACCTCTAGATTATGCCATGCTCGAAATTTTATTTAAATTTTAAATGCAAAAAATCGATCTTTGGTATAAACCAAATATTTGTATGATAAAAATGTTTTTCTGAGATTTATTTTAATTTGAAGTTCGCCGCCTCTAAAAATCATCCTTTATATATATAAAGGTATACATGATTATGCATATTATTATAATGGAAAGAAGATTATTGCTTAAATATGTATTCATCTTATTAGGTTCATCGGTACGACACTGTCCAGTTCTGATGCAAACAGTCTGATGGTCAGTATCATTCATCAACTACAATATATCTCCGCCTGTCCTGAACCGATCTCCGCAGTAAGTACCAATATTTAACCAGTAATACATTGACATTAAATGTGTTGTTCATTGAAAGGCTTTCATATAGACGTAGTATATGAATGACAAGGTCCTACGTAACAGTACTAGGGAGGCGACGGTGGCTAGATGGTTAATGGCACAGACTGAAATCCAGGGTGTGCCAAGTTCAAACCTAGTTTGTTCCACAGAAACATTTTCACTTAGGGATGTGTTGGCAATCAATGTCTTTCTACGTATAAAGAATTCTAACTAGAAAGATGTCGGCGAAACGAATGTCAACAATAATCATCTGATTCAGGCAAAATGAATGAATGATGCTCAACAAACAAACAAACAAACAAACAAACAGCAGTATTCAATCTCAACTGCAACCTTTATTTCTGATGGCTGAAAACATAAAAAAGATTTACATAAAGTGGTCAGTTGTGGTTGTGGTATTTAATTCCTTACCATCACAATATGTGACATGAAGTTAAAAAGTAGGAAGATTCAAACCAACGTTCTTAAAGGAGGACACTCTGGCTTTTTATAAATTGCCCGGAAGCCCCGTTGGTATTCCCCAGTCAGAACGTCTCAGTCAGTAAGCAATAAACTTACTCTACCCAAAAGACGGGAGGCAAGGCCTGGGAAAGTGAATTTGCAAGACAAGAAATGTACATAAGTCAACTGGAAACTAGTCATCTCAACAATCTCTGTTGGTTTTGGTTCTGAATAAGGAAAAGGATTGCATAAATTGGACAAAAAGTAAAGATAATTACTACTCTCTTAGTAGTTCTATAAACAGGCCTATATGAATTAAAAAGGTTAAGACTTCCCATTCTCTCTCTCTTTCTTTCTTTCTCTCTTGCACACACACACACACACACACACACACACACACACACACACACACACACACACACACACACACATGCACACACATGCACACACTTTCTTTATTTCTCTCCCTTTCTTTCCTTCTTTTCTCATGGTCGAAATCGGTTAACGATTTAAAAATGTTTTACTGCATCTGGGCAACGCCGGGTAATTTCAACTATATTAAAATGGAAATGTTTCATGACTTTCCTTTAGACATAAAACACAGGCACAGAAAAAAGAAAATAAGAAACTAAAACCTTCTGCTTTTATGTGGTCAATGGTAAGGGCCCTTTTGATGGAAGCTGAAAATTCACACATTTAAAAGCCAGACATTTTTTTTCTGTACTCAGAAAGATGGGAGATGAGTAAAATTGTAAAAGGCTATTTATAGAATTGAGATTGACGAGTACGAAACAATGGTTGGATACGAAACAACGGTTAAAATAACTCAGTTGGCAGCAGAGTTTGAAAATCTAAACACAGTGTTTCTCTGTTCCTAGTTGATATGTATCACCACGAAAAAAGATGTGTGTTGTAGTTGCAATTTTGATCTTTTTTGATACGGCCCATAATTCTCACAGTTTTAATTATGTGCTTCTTTTGAAATATAAAATAAATTTTATATTTTTACAAAAAATTATGCTTTGTTCGTCTCTGTTTACAAACATTTAAATTTCAGCTGACGAATTCAGCCCAGATAATTTACTGGAGTGAATTAATGAAGCCAGAAACCCCAAAAAGCAAATAAAAGGGCCAGTCAAAATTATGAACAGGGTCAACCTCTTAATTGAAAGGGATGCGTTTTATAACCCAAAAGCTGTTTGCTGAACCCAGGATGTAACAACCCTTCCAAGAGATATCCCTATGATACAGATAAACCACGTATTATATTTATACTAAGTCACCACTTATCAAAGCTCACATGCCATTTTAGGGCAAGGGTTAATGAGTTGCCTAGTTGGACGGGCAACAACGCCTTGAGAGGTCCGGAAAACGATAAGTGAAATGGACAGGATTTGATTATTTAAGATAGCAGCTCGACAAGAATTTGTTTACATTGGACTTCAAAACGACGATGCTGTAGTCACATGGGAATGGGAATTTATGGAAAAAAATTGTTTATGGAAATTCCATTCAATTTTAGGAACACAGAAAGAGAAATGAACAATTTTACAATGGTTGTAGGTAGTTTTTCCTGTGAATGTTTTACAGGAAAGAACCAGAGATTAGAGCCCAGTCGAGTATTTGCCATGAGAATGACAATGAAATGACATCTCTTCTGGAAGAAAGAACGTGTTGGGCAAGAGAAGAGATCACCTCTCCATTAGATTTCGAAGTCACTTTTGTACTCTGTCAAAGCAGGAAAGTGGTACTTCTCCAAATGTGGGAGTCATAGTGTTCCATCTTTTTTTTATACTTTTTCACTCCAACCATATTGCCACTTAAAAGATAAAGAGCTACTATTTGCGACCATGTCTACAGGAGCACTTTGCAGTGAGTTCAGCAGTGACATATCTGTAAACATATTTAAATTTTTGCATGTTAGTAGAGTTCGGGAAGCAAGAAATAGGGAGGAAATTCCTAGAGTCTAGCAGTTTGAGGGAAGAAGCTATTAAAGTAGAAGGTTTTCTGATATCTGAGTACCTGTACCTTTGCTTGCCGGGTTAGTTGGGGGTATTTACATCGAGGGAGCACAAGTGCTATGTGTTCGTTGAAATACATTCTATTATAATTTTGTAAAACAAGCACAAAGACGCAACATTGTAACAACATTGTAACAATAGGACAAGAGTTAGAGCTTTGTTAATAGTGTGAAGCCTATTAAATTGAAGATTCTTTTTTTAGACAATGTCTGAGGGAGAGACTAGTAGTGGATGCACCAACCCAACACTGCTCCATACATGGGCAAATGGTTTGGTTGTTTGGTTGTTTTATTTTACGGCATATCAATCCTTTTTAGTTTATTTAATGTCGAATCCAGTTATTTTGGAAATAGTATTCATGTTGCATTCAGTTCTTTTGTAGAAGGTTTTTATTCTTCAAGTTCTTTGTATCTTCAATCGCTAGTTTGTAGTGGGTTTTTTTTTTTTACACAGGCATCACCACATTATCAAGGCCAAGAGGCCACTCGAGGATAAGGATTAAAGAGTGTACAATAGAAATTGGACAATATAGTAATCATTAGTAATGGAAATTCGATAAATTTGTTAACTTATATGGAACGGCTCATCAAGAACTTATTTATGTTAGACTTGAAGACAACCATATTGTAGTCAGTTGGAAAGCAGGAAAACGGAAGACAATTCCACAGGCGTGCAGTTCTAAGAAAAAAGCTTTTTTCATGGAATCTACGTTTAGTTTTAGGCACAGATAAAGAGTGGGGGGAATTATTGATAATGTTTTCAGCTAGACGAGTATTTCTTGTGAAAGTTTGGCGAGGGGGGGACCATAGACTGAATTTCAGTCGAACACTTTCCATGAAAATAACGATACATCAGAGACAAACTCGCAACATCTCTTCTGTGAGATAGAGGTTACAGGGAAGAGAAAAGGACATCTCCTACGAGGCTCCGAAGTCTATTTTGAACTCTATCAAGGCAGCATAAGTTTGGTTTGGTTGTTTTATAGTGGATTTTATCGTTTTTGTTCCTTGCCCTGCAGAACATAAATGAGTTTTGCAATGGGAGAGGGAAAATGGTTAGAGTATTAATGTTTGGTACATTTTAAGTTAGGAAACCAGTCAGAGAGAGGGGGGGGGGAGATAGAAAGAGAAAAGGGAAATGGGACGAATGAAAGGGGGAGGAAGGGGGTTGTTTCTGGTTTTGGTTTTGCAGAATATTGGGCAAATGGTGGCTCGTAAACATACAGAATACTGTAAGGTGTTATTAGTTTTCTAGCACGGTAGAGGTAGCCTACCTTCTTCACAACAGCTTTGGGAATGTTCTCAACGCATTTGTTCCAATTCATGTTGCCTATGAACGTTTTCTAGCACGGTAGAGGTAGCCTACCTTCTTCACAACAGCTTTGGGAATGTTCTCAACGCATTTGTTCCAATTCATGTTGCCTATGAACGTTTTCTAGCACGGTAGAGGTAGCCTACCTTCTTCACAACAGCTTTGGGAATGTTCTCAACGCATTTGTTCCAATTCATGTTGCCTATGAACGTTACGCTGGGGAGCTTGAACGATGAATTCTCTGGGCATATCTGACTATTATACAGGAAAAGGATTACGTCAGAAATGGGGTATATCCAACCATTTTCGCATCGATAATCGCAACAACAACAAAAACTTTTTGAATGCTTGTTTGCGAAAGAATGATTTTCCGTTTTGTTGTATCTCTTTATTTTTCTTGTTCTTCCAGAATTCCAAAGAAATTAAGAATCAGTTTCATGAATACTTGAAAAAAGGAAGCGCAACAAAGCAGCTCATCTTGATCCTCGATTCTTTGGATCAATTGAACGCCTCCAGTGGCGGTCGCCAATTAGCCTGGCTCATGACAGATTCGTTACCCAAACACATCAAGCTAATTCTTTCGACACTTCCAGAAAAACAACACATTTGCTTCCCACAACTTCAAGTAAGATATTGCAACTTCTTTCAATTATATTTAACGATCAAAGCTGTTCGGTGTATGGAAACAATAGAGAGGAAAAAAAAAGTGCGTGTAACATCTTTCTTTTATGCCTCTCTCTCCCCTCCTTCTCTCCCTCTCTCTAGCTTTCTACTCCCTCTCTCTATTTTTAGGTCTGTCATAAATGCTGTTTTTATAACCAAGAGAGTAATTAATAACATTCATAATTTTTAGAAACTGTTCTACATTATTTTAATTAAAAATTCTCTCTCTTTTCTATCTATCTATCTATCTATCTATCTATCTATCTATAAAACTATTAGCTTTTTCGATGGCAAATAAGGTCAGGAAATATTTATCTCTCTCTTTCACGCTCTCTCTCTCTCTCTCTCTCTCTCTCTCTCTCTCTCTCTCTCTCTCTCTCTCTCTCTCACGCTCTCTATATATTTATCTATCTCTATTACACATATCCATCTATCTACAAAACTATATTAGCTTTTCTGAGGCAAGGCAGTTCTCACAATACGAGTAAATAAAATTTTCTTACTCTCTCTCTGCCTCTCTCTCTCTCTCTCTCTCTCTCTCTCTCTTTCTCTAAAATATATATATGGAGATAGAGATCGATCAATAGATAGATAGATAGATAGATAGATAGATATTGGTGGAAAGCAAGAGAAAGTGTGCAAGAGAGAAAGAGAGAGAGAGCGTATCTCTCTCTCTTTCTCTCTCTCTCTCTCTCTCTCTCTCTCTCTCTCTCGCTCGCTCGCTTTCCACCATTATCTATCTATCTATCTATATATTGATCGATCTCTTTCTCCATATATATATTAGTGTTGGGACGATTATCTCTGATGAGTTCATCAAAATCTCATCTAAGATTTATAAGATGTATAACCTATTATGTGGCTTTTCTCAATCTTATGAAGAACTTCTAAAAAAAAAAAAAAAGAACTAAAAAAAAACAATTTGTGATAGTTTTATTTTTATTGTCAAAAAAAAAATTGAAAATAATCTGTTTAGAATCGGAAATTAGGCTATAATTTTTTCGATTCCGATACCGATTCTAATACCCCCCAAAAGTTCCGCTTTTTTCGATTCCCGATTCCGATTCCGAATAATCGTCCCAACACTAATATAGATAGATAGATAGATAGATAGATAGATAGATAGATAAAGAGAAAACATTCTGAAGATTTTCTTAATTAAAAAGGAAATTATATCTACATTTAAATTTATACACGTACCCCAAAAAGAAGAATGGGATTGGGACATTTATTGTAATTAATAGAAAAAGAAAAGAAATGATAAACAAATATGCAACAAATAAATGTTACCAAAGGCAAGACTCTTTTACATACCTGATTACTTCTTTTAAAGTGTGTTTTTGGTTCAAAACAAAATTAGTGTCATCTCTTTGAGTTAGAATTTAAAAAATGACTACCCACTAACCCCAGCAGAAAGACCATTGACAACCGCTCAAAATTGCAAATTAAACAAACGCTGATAGAAACACATAAATAGATGTTAACAATGGATCGAAAATGTTATGCTCCAAGAGTATTTTGTTTAATTATAGATTTTTGAGCGATTAAGCAAGAATGGGCCGAAATGAGTATTATTTTACATTAATCTTATGTGCGAAACAGTTTTCATATGCGGAATTTTAAAATAATTGTTTTTTTTGTTTTTTTTTCGACACATAATCATTTTAAAAATGTAGAATTCCATTTGAGAAGTGATTTAGCAAAAGGGATTAATATATTTGGTGGTGGTGGTGGTGGTATCATGATGATGATGATGATGATGATTATTATTACTATTATTTTTATTAATAGTAGTAGTAGTAGTAGTAGTAGTAGTAGTAGTAGTTGTTGTTGTTAATTTGTTTTACTTTTACAGTAACACAAATCAATCTAATAATCGACCAAATGTGTATAATTGTGAGAAAAAAAATATGAACATTTTTTTTCAAAGAAAAAAGCTGCAGAATAGTTAACAGAAATCCCTCCCAATGTTAAGAATGATTTTTTTCTAAATAATACGTTATTATATAGAAACCTATTCTTGACATGTGACGGGCTTTCGTAATTATTCTTTCTCTACACTGTTTTCTTATTTTGCATACCAATCGCTAGGTAATTGGGGGGGGGCATCAGCACGCCAGCACGCCAGTACGCCAGATTTCAATCCGCCATTTTGGTTCGCCAAAAAGTATGCCAATGTGCCAAATTTCATTCCATCATAAAAAAATACGATAAAAAATTATTTTTACATTTTTATCTAGCAATTAAACATAAACGAACATATGAAAAAACACGTTTATTATATTAAAAAAAAGCAACGACGGAGCTGAAATTGACTTTTTTTCTTCTAAAACAAAATTAACTGTTTTTATACATCTCTATGTGGTACACCAGGAAAATATTTTTCTAATCTTTAAAAATGAATGCAATTTATATTTGCAAGAATCTTTTATATTTATGTAGCCAATAAACATAAAATTATGTATGAAAAACCACGTTTATTATTAAAAAAAAACTAAACTTATACTCTAAAAAAGAAAAATCACGATTCTCCATTTTTAGGCGATTACATGTAAACAGCTGGAAAAATTAGTGGTAAAAATACAATAAAACACCAAACAATGAGTTTCCTTTATAAATATAATGCTAAATGATGTTTGTTGATCAGACAATTATTATTATTATTATTATTATTATTATTATTATTATTATTATTATTATTATTATTATTATTATTATCTGCATCTCGTTTGTGTTCTTGCTTTTTACAGCAAAGCAAATCAATTTAATAACTCGCCAAATTTTATTATTAAAATAAAATTTAAACTTCATTCATAGAAGGAAGGCACATAATAGTTAACAAAGTCCACGCCCTCCCCATGTTAAAAATGGCATTTTAAATAGTAACATTATTATTTAGAAATTCGTTACTAACAAAGGGAGGGAGGCGTTTTTAATATTTTGTTCTTACATCGTTTTCACATTTTGCCTCCCAATCGTCGACTATTTTCAACTTTTTATGAAAACTTTCAAGTAGCATGTTTTACACCAACGACGAACGGATACAATCTGGCTTTGTTTTAAAACTAAAATAAATCTTTTGTTGTCTTACAATTTTCAGTCAATTACAAGGAAAACATTTCAGGGAAAGAAATTCTAGAGGGGTTTATGTAATAATTAAAAAATTTATAAACAACTTATCTCTAATTAAATATTTATAAGTTTTAAAAGAATCAGAATCGGGAATCGGAAATTTAGAATGGAATCGGTAATTGGATGAGAATTGGGAAAAATTTTGGAATCGTCCCATTACTAATATATATATATATATATATATATATATATGCATACACACACACACACATATATATATATATATAAAATTATCCACTGATACGTGTTTCGTCATCTACGACTCATCAGAATGGCTGAATCTAGCGAGATTTGAAATCGGGACTCTGCGATAATAAGCCTAAACCCTTTATCCGCGCGTCCATCCCGCTCGACTGTCTGGATGTATCGCGATTTATTTAGATGTTATTTGTTTTTCTTTTGCGATACGTTTTGAATGAATTCAATTATTTGCGTAAGTGCATTTTTACCTAAATGCGAGTTGGGAATAATTTTCCCTTTAACCAATTGGTACCCCCACATCGCTAGATTCAGCTACTCTGGTGAGTCGTAAATGACGAAGCACGTGTCAGTGGATAATTATATAAAAAAAACAAAAACAATATGTATGCCGCTCCCCATGTGGGGGTACCAAGTTGGTTAAAGGGAAAAGTATTTCCAACTCACATTTAGGTAAAAATGCACTTTCGTAAATAATTGAATTCATTCAAAACATATCGTAAAAGAAGAACAAATAACATATATATATATATATATCATCGTATAACGATTAGATCACTGTCTGACTGAGGTAAATGAACATTTAAAATTAAAATGTTTAAATTCAACGTTATTTCATGCGGTTAATGGTAGCCAAATTGATACGGTCTTCGCTAATCGAGCCACAGATGTCTCGTATTGCGGGATTCGAATCATTCGACTAGTGTTAATCGTGACACCCTGCACTGAAGATTCCCAAAAGGATGAAACACTAGTGTCTGTAGGTATTTAATTATTATAGTAAAACAAATAATTATGACAGCCCCTTTAAGAAATTCGTTTCTTATCGTTGAGCACTTTCAGTTGAATTAAAGTCGGTCAATTTAGCTCTTATGCATAGATCATCATATAATGATTAGATCACTGTCTGACTGACGTAAATGAACATTTAAATATTAAAATGTTTAAATTCAACGTTATTTCACACGGTTAATGGTAGCCGAATTGATACGGTCTTCGTTAATCGAGCCACAGATGGTTCGTGTTGCGGGATTTGAATCGTTCAATTAGTATTAATCGTGACACCCTGCACTGAAGATTCCCGAAAGGATGAAACACTAGTGTCTGTAGGTATTTAATTATTATAGTAAAAATAAATAATTATATATATATATGTGTGTGTGTGTGTGTGTGTGTGTGTGTGTGTGTGTGTGTGTGTGTCCATCCTCAAAAATTGCATCAGCTTTTCGCAGGCAAATCTTGGGAATACCAGATACAAAGGCTTTTGTTAAAAAAGAAAGTAATTCAAGATTTGTTGTTGTTGTTGTTGTTGTTGTTGTTGTTGTTGTTTTTCATCTGTTTCTTTGCGACAGAGTCTACGTGTTGGGTTTGTTTAAAGGTAACGACACCGTTACACAAAAGATGTACAACGTTACAATGCATGCTGTTCACACACACACACACACACACACACACACACACACACACACACATATATATATATATATATATATATATATATATATATATATATATATATACAGTGATGATCATATTTATTGGCACGGTAAAATAAAAGTTAAATTTTGTCTAATAAATTATAAAAAAGGGATTAAATTAAAGAAAATAACAAAGTATATTATGTATTTTTAACTGGCCTTTCCGATGCAGCAATCGGATTTTAGAAAAAATAAATAACAAAGGAACAACAAACATAATTGCAAAAAACCTTTGTTCAAAATTATTGGCACGATTTATTTAATAATCAATTGTATAGCCTTTGGCCTTGATTACCTTCCTCAGTCGCTTTTCATAGTTTACAACCAAGTTGTTGCACTCTTCAGTAGTAATTTTAGCCCACTCTTCCTGACAATAATCCTCCAATTGAATAAGATTCTTAGGCTTCCTTTGCATTACCCTCAATTTTAATGTTCTCCATAAATTTTCAATTGGATTAAGGTCTGGGCTTAATTAATATGATTGTCCTCAAGCCATTTCTTAGTCAGTTTAGCCGAATGCTTTGGGTCATTATCTTGCATGAACCACCAACGACGACCAAGTGAGAGCTCTTTAGCAGAGTCTTTCAGGTTTTCATCCAATATTTTAACATAATCTTCCTTTTTCATGCTACCTGTGACCTTAACAAGTCGCCCTGGTCCAGAGACAGCAAAGGATCCCCAAAACATCAAACTGCCTCCACCGTGCTTCACTGTGGGTATGGTGTTCTTAGGCAGGAAAGCTTCGCCAGATTTTCTGTAAATATAAGACACTTTATTATGGCCAAATAACTCTATTTTCGTTTCGTCAGTCCATAGAACACGTTTCCAGAATGCAACATCTTTATCAATATGACGTTTTGCAAAGGCTAGCCTTGCTTTCAGGTGCATAGGCTTCAATAAGGGAGTCTTTCTCGGACGACATGCTTTTAAACCAGCTCTCTTCAAAACTCTACCAACTGTATGTCGAGATACATTCACTCCAGAGGTGCTCTGTTCATCAACAATCTCCCCAACAGAGATCCTTGGGTTTTGTTTTACTTGTCGAACAATTTTCCGTTCATCTCTTGGGGAAAGAATCCTTTTTCTCCCTCTACCCTCTAAACTCATAACGTGGCCTTGCGATTTGAACTTGTTTATTATGGCTCTAACAGTGGATTTTGGAAGGTTTAGCTTCTTTGAAATCTTATCATAGCCCTCCCCATTGGTATGGCATGCTACAACAAGCTTCCTGACGTCTTCGCTGTGTTCCTTAGTTTTAACCATGGCGATTGAAAATTATAATTTAGTCACTTATAATAGTTTAAATAAATCGCTATCTAAAAATTATCTGAAAAAAATTATTCACTGAATTAGCGTTAAACAAGCATAATATGGCTATAAAAAAGTTCAGAAAGCACGTAAACCGGAAATTGATTGATATTATACTGATACTAAAAGAAAAACAAAGCCGTGCCAATAATTTTGAACAAAGGTTTTTTGCAATTATGTTTGTTGTTCCTTTGTTATTTATTTTTTCTAAACTCCGATTGTTGCATCGGAAAGGCCAGTTAAAAATACATAATATACTTTGTTATTTTCTTTAATTTAATCCCTTTTTTAGAATTTATTAGACAAAATTTAACTTTTATTTTACCGTGCCAATAAATATGATCATCACTGTATATATATATATTTCTCGCACTCTTTATCTGTGCCTAAACCTAAACGTAGATTCCGTGAACAAAGCTTCTTTCTTAGAACTGCACGCCTGTGGAACTCTGTTCCGTTTTCCTGCTTTCCAACTGACTACAATATGGTTGTCTTCAAGTCCACAATACGAGAAGGCAAAAATTCTCACTTTCACTCTCTCTTTCTCATGCTCTCTTTCTGGCTCTATATCACTCTGTATCTATTTATCTATCTCTTCATCTCTCCTTCTCTCTCTCTCTCTCTCTCTCTCTTATATATATATATATATATATATCTTATATATATATATATATATATATATATATATATAATGGATACACCGATCAATTTGGACCTATGAAGTTCGCCACAACTATTAAGTTCTTTGGAAAGCCACACAGATTATTTGTTTACAGTGGTGAAGGCTTTGTGCAGAACGATCCACACTTTTTGGTACAACTGCTAATCTCAGTAAGTGCAATATCTGCCACAAGCAAGAACAGAGAGTAGACCTCAAGTTTTACATCAGGGTTTCCTTCTCCTATAGCTGGAAACGTCTTTTCAATTATCAAATCATTTCTCTCTGATATGTTCGTAAGTGTAGTGGTTGAGTAGTAAGTCTTATCAATAATCATTAAATCGAACAGAGATTTATCAATCTAAATATGACAACAGTACGCCATACAAGGTTTGATAGTAGATTTGTAGAGATAGAGAATAGCCTCAGGTGTGAAAAGGTGTTTGGAGCGATATAGATAACTGATTTTACGAGAAGCAGAAAAAGCCCCAATGTATTTAAATGTATTTCTGGTGTAATTAATTGTTTCTACTTAATTGGCTTTTAATTAAATGTTATTTTATTTCTTTTAATTTTCCATCGTTCTTTGTTTTAGTCTTGGATCAAAGACAGCTCCCAATTCTGGGAGGTTCCTCCTCTCTCAATGGAAGACGTTGGCGAGATCCTTGATCAATGGCTCCAAGCGATTGGTCAAACATTAACCAAAGAACAGAGAGACACTGTGATTCAAGCATTCAACCAGTGCCCTCTACCCCTTTTTCTGAAGCTGTCCTTTGACGTTGCTCGCGGCTGGCATTCCTACCCATCTCACAGTGTTACCGCGTTAGAGAAAACTGTGAGAGACAGCATCAAAAGTTTGTTTAATCGGATTGAAGTGAAACATGGAAAGATCTTTGTGTCCCACGCTCTGGGTTATCTAACACTTGGTAAGTTTGATTGATCTATGATTACAAGCATTAAATCAATTTTGGTGCTATTGTTCGTCCTGGTCGATAGTCACGTTTTCCATTGGAGCAGCAGTTGACCACTGTATTAAACCCACATTGTCTTTAGATCTTCAAAAGCTTGTGGTCTGCTGCTTGGATGAACGTATAATAGCCGGTCTCTGCAGAGAGTTAATGACTACTATTAATTCTCTGCAGAGAATTAATTATCTTGACTTCAAAAGAAAGACAATATGATCTGAAAATTGTAGGTTTAATAAAAAAACAGACAATACATCTTGTATAAAAATATAATTTATTTCCTCACTGTTTCAAAAACACTCCAATTTTAGCGACTCTCGTTTATTTTTGTGATGACAACGAAAGAAAAAGAAAGAAATGATCAACTAAAAAAAGAAAGAGTAAAAAAACAAAGTCACCCGCAGTATTTTAAACACCGGCCTCACACACCCAGCTGTTGACAACTAGTAGCCACCATCACGAGCTGTCAGATGCACCTGATTTGGCACCGAGTGGGTTATTGACAACAAATCTGTTGACAAAGGTATGGCGTGGTCCCTGGCTTTGGTAGAGAATATGTTTGAGGATGATGGTAGCGTCTTTGAATAATGCCACGAACCACACAAGCATTTAATATGAATTGCGATATAAATATTATGTTTTAGCAAAGAAATAAAATAACGATGGTGGGGTGCATACACAGAGAAATGAAAATAAATGAAACATTGAAAAAATAGAAGGGTCACCAATTAGCAAGTGCTACCTAAAACATAAACATAATTTTGTAAATGAAAAATGGAGAAAACGGAAATTTATAACACAACATTTTTAATACAAGAGATAAGAATATAAATGTTATTTTCAGTCATTTATAAAACACATTTTTTGTAAAAAAAACGTTAGATTAATAGTCACAAGTCAAAATGTTCATAGTGTGAATATATGCGTATGTAAGCAATATACGTGCGTAAACAATATACATATGCAAGTATTTAGCAGCGTGGCATTGTATATATGTGTGTGTTGGTTTACCTTGTTCTTGT
Source organism: Euprymna scolopes (assembly GCF_053919585.1). Lineage (NCBI taxonomy): Eukaryota > Metazoa > Mollusca > Cephalopoda > Sepiida > Sepiolidae > Euprymna > Euprymna scolopes. The sequence goes on from NC_136488.1 coordinate 60,350,118, forward strand.
TAATGTGCGTATAACCTTGAGTACCAATTCGTTTCTGTTCTCTTAACTGTTGCTAGTGTGTAAGAATGTGTGTGCCCAACGGAGAAAGCTTGTGTATGAGTCATTGAGTCTTTTCCGCTTCCTCCTATCAAGTGCCATACAGACCTTCTGAAGTCCAGTTCAAGGTGTAGCGGCTTGAGAATTCTGAGAGAAACTGATTTTGTTGGCCAGATTTTATAGGAGTTTTAAATTCGCACTGGCTTACCATTTTTACATACGCTTGCTACTTTTGAGTCTTGAAACGATTTTTGTTGGTTGTAAAATATTTCATGCTTTTCTGTGAAACTTATTTGCTTTTGGAAGTGACGAAAAAAGCAAATCCAAACGAAATGTAGCAATTTGAGCCATTTGTGTTTTGTAGCAATTTTTGAGTTAGCCACAACAAAGGTGGAGGAGAATTTAATTCATAAAATGATGCTTTGGTTGGGAAAACATTGTTATCTTTCATTAGCAACAAGTTCGATCCAAGACCGTGCGAAAGGGGCGAAATTTCATTGCGGCATGTCATAAATTAGATTATGGTCTATATAGTGATAGGTCGTTACTGGGGAATTCCAAATATCGAGCTATATTGATGAGACCACTCGAGCGTTCCATATTTCAATGCTAATAAAATCGTAAATAAAAACATAATAAGGGTGTAAGTCACGTAGAGGTGAGAAACACACAAACACACGATTTTATTAACATTAGGATGTTCCTCTTTAATTATTGCAGCTGAAAACGGTCTTTCCGAATTGGAGTTGGAAGATATTTTATCGTGTGACGAGGACGTGTTAAACGATGTCTATATGTATTGGACACCACCAATACGAAGACTACCTCCACTTCTGCTTGTTCGAATTAAAAATGACCTTGAAGAATATCTTGGTAAGTTGTTTTTGTTCGCAATTAATAATTGTGTCGTAATGCGTTCTGGAGCAATAGAATGATCTAACAATTTTCCCAGCAACATATTTGATGTAAGTCTTTGCTTTAAGGTCTACTGTGAAAATCAGTCTGGTAGTTTATCAAAGTAGAGGGCGTCAGTGATGTCTTTGTCGAGAGTTTTAGGTCTTTCAACGTCATATTCTTTTTCTGCCCCTCCCTCTTATAGAGTGGCAAACCGAATCTAGAGACAGCTACAACTGCCGTAAAGATTCATGGACTCGTCCTAAAAAAATGTTTAGATCAGTCAAGTAAAATATTGTTACATAAAGAAATAAAATAATCTAGTATTACGTAAGAAAATATGACTAAAGTCAAATAAAAAGGTATAGAATTTTATGTAAAGATTTGGTTTGGCTGTTTTGTTTTACGGCATATCAACATCAACGCTTATTGAGTTATTTAATGCAAAATCCAGTAATTTGCTTATCTATAAATTATTTGGATAATTCTGACTACTTTTCTCATCTTGAGTGTTATTTGCACAACGTTTCAGACGACGTAAGTCTTTATTTAATCCACGGAAGTAGTATGCTCTAATGCCGTCAGCCATGACACAGTAGAAGTTTTAAATAATTCGCAATTGTATTACTAGTATAACCTGCACTCAGGATTGAATCGTCAAGTTCTAGAAGAGTGTCATTTACAACTCAATTGTACCTAGTGCTTTATCCGTTACGCTACAAATCCTTGCAGATAATTCTAGTATGAATTTTGGCAGCCTTGAACCTATTCTCGTTTTCAGATGTACAATCTTACTACTTATCTTATTACTATATATATACTAGCAGAATACCCGGCGTCGCCCAGGACTGAATGACATTGTTGGAAAGCAGTATATTATATTATAGTAAATGGCATATAAGATCTTCGAAGGTTTCCAGATTTTCATGTTAACTCGACAGTCTTAGAGTTAAGGAATGTACTAAATAATAGTATATGATAAGTAGGGCTATGACAACAGCATATTCTTTTCTTTGTTTCCATTCTCCATTGGTATCTTATATGTTTTTATGTAGAGTGATGTGATCCTAGGTTGATTAATTGTGTCTGTGTCGGATATATACTTGAGAGTAAAAATAATGAAAAGAATATGCTGTTGTCCTAGCCCTACTGATAAAATAAGTAGTCAACAATGTATATTAGTCTACATCACACGGCAGTGTCTTTCAGAAAGTAAATAATAACAACAATTATTTGGTTCTAATATTTTATATAGTTTGATTTTTCTTTAGTTCCTCTACAGAGTATAAAGCGTCAAGAGTCTTCTTCCAGTCTTTATGAGGAAGAGAAAAAGTCCTTCGAAAAACGTATGTCTCGTCTTGTAGATCGAACCACAAAAGTCTGACTTGTCTTGGCTTTCTGCCACATGCTTTTTTTTCTACATCACTACTGGAGAACAACGTCCGTTGTTTTCTAACACTTCGCATTTTATTTTATATTCATCCTTATAAATGCCCAGAACTTCCCAATTCCTTCCTTCTTTTTTGTTTTGTTCGCCATTTTGTTTTCGTGTTCTTAAATTGTTTGCGTTTTTTGTTTTCTATTTCAGCTTATACACTTCAAAAAAGTAACAAGCAAAAAATAACAAGCCAGTTCGTTTCCATGGTAACTGGAAAAACAGGAAGATTGTGCATGAGATTGTGAAGACAGTTTCGTTTGCATTGTTTCTTTAATTTGTGTTTTTAACATATGAACAATCTCATATTACTTCACATTTTTGGAACCCTCGTGTCAATCAGAAACCACTTACGTTTGTTCACAGTTCATCTGTCTGTTACTCTCCTATTCCTTTACTCTTTGGATCTTCTGATTTTCTTAGAATAGGCTGATTAATTTTTTAATTTTCTGGTTTTCTTAAAATTAATTTATTAGTTTTTTTAATTTTCTGGTTTTCTCAAAATTAGTTCCTTATTTTTTTTTTTTTTTCTGATTTTCCCAAAATTTCTTTATTAGTTTTTTTTTTTTTTTTTTTTTACTTTTCCAATTTTCTCAAAATTGGTCCATTAGTCTTTTAATCTTTGGATTTCCTTAGAATTAGTTCATTAGTCTTACATTATGCTTCATGTCTGAAGCAATTTCCATAAAAAAGAAACTCATTGGTTTCGAAATGATATCATCAATGTTAAATGCTTTGTTTTGTTATTTTGTTTTTATGACATAAAACCTTTTGGACTTATTCAATGTAGAATCCAATAATTTCAAAAAAAAATATTTTCATGCTTCAAGTATTTCAAATATTTATTCATAATGTTTGGTTTGGTTGTTTTGTTTTACAGCAAATAAATACTTTTCTGATTATTTAATGCAGAATTCAGTAATTTTCGAACATGTTTTTATGCTTCAAATCCTTTATATCTTCAAATATTTATTCATTATGTTTGGTTTGATTGTTTTGTAGTAGAAATTATTGTTTTTGACTTTGCATGACATGATTGAGTTTTGTTAGGGGAAAAGAAGAAAAGCAAAACAATAACATCAATGTTTGGAACGTTTTAGGTCAAGAAGCCAGTATCTTTAGACAACCTGATCTGGTATCACCTTTTATCAAGGTTATACAAGAAAAGTAAAAATTAACTGCTTTGGCCACATTGTCAGAAGAGGTGCTGAATGCAATGTTTCCCAAGAATACAAGGGAGAATTTTTAGAGAAGGGCCTTGTTGTGGTAAGCTTCCAAAGTGCTGGACTTACCAGATCTGTAGCGATGTACAGTTTAATTTGCTAAATATTAGTAATATGGAAATACAGAAAGTGTGCAAAGATCCTATGGGCATTATGCAATAAAGTCAAGTACAAAAACTGAAGGTTTAAGTCACATGATCTTTCTACTTACCTAATGGCTGAAGTGGCAAAGACTTGACCATTCGATCCAACACATAAGACCACAATTGAGGCCACTACAACAACGCAGTCTGAAAATACACCAAAGCGAAGAAAAACATAAGTAAAATATGCAAATATTGTGCAGTGGGCTAAAATTCCATGTACAGTTTCTAAGAATTTCCCATTTATAAAACAATAGCGTGAGGCTGCTTCCTAGCTGACTTCACCACCACCGTTTTCAAGTCCAATGTTAACAAATATTCGGCGAGCTATCCTCTTAAATAATCAAATTCCACCCTCGTTTCCAACTATCTCATTGTATCGATCATCATTCAATTAACCTTTGCAGTGAATTGTCGCAGATTCTTGAAAATTCATTATGTTATTGGTATAATCTTATGAGATGATTGACTAATTTTTATGATTTCAGGTTCAAATAAACAGCTACAGCAGGAATTGGAATACACCCTACAAAAACCTAATTGTCACAGCTGGTGAATTTCAAAAGTGCAGTCTGGACGTGAGGACACTTTAGAATAACGATATGCAATAAAATTCTGTTTTAAATTTGGAAAAAATGCCGCAGAAACGTATGGAATGCTTCAGACTGCTTTTGGACCATTTGGCATGAATCAAGCATCAGTTTTTGAGTAGCATAAGGGATTCAAGGAAGGCAGGGAGTCTGTGAGGGATGATGAATGGTGTGAGAAGAGTAAGGAAGTTAGGACACGAGAGTTGATTGGCCAAATAAAGAATTTCATGGATAAGTAGTATCGTGTGTCTATAGAGACAATAAGTGTGCAGTTTGATGTCAGTGTGGGAACTGTACTCACAATTATTCATGAGGAACTGAAGATGCAGAAGATTTGCATGAAGTTTGTCCCAAGAGTGTTCAGAGAAAACCAGAAAGAAAGATGTCATGACAGCAGTGAGATGGTCGAGCTGATCAATTCAGATCCTGCAGTTCTTGATGCTCTGGAGGCCTGCGATGAAAGCTGGATCTACTGTTATGACCCAGAGACCAAGAGACAGAATTCCCGGTGGAAGCATACTGGTTCTGTCTGACCTTCTTGTGCCTGGCAGAGCAAATCCTCCCAGAAACTTATGATGATTTCTTATTTTGACAGCACAGGCTTGATTCATATGCATTGGTTTCCCACTGGAGAGACAGTCAACAAGATGGGCATCAAGACAGTTTCTCACCCTCCCTATCGTTCAGACCTTGCTCCCTATGAGTTTTGGTTATTCCCTAAGCTCATGGAAACCCCTAGAGGCTGTCGTTATGCGACAATTGAAGAGGCTAAGATGGAGATCATTGACATGCTCACATAACAGGACATCCATGAGCCTTTCCAGAATTCATTGGAATGGTACAGGTGCATTGCAGCCGGAGGAGATTACTTCGAAGGGGACTAAAGTTTCATGTGTGTACTTATCAATAAAAGTCCCATATGAAAAAAGTCTGAAAATTTATATATATATATATATATTAGTATGGGCTGAGAAAATTCTTTGCCATAATGAATAATAAAAGATGATTTTTCGATGAATTCATAACGAATTTTGCATTCAAAGAAGCTAACATAATAAAAGACAAGTATATATATATATATATATATATATATATATATATATATATATATATATATATATATATATATATATATATATATATAAAATAAAAATTACAATAAGTTTACCAAGGTAATCAAAATGGTAAACTTAAAATATATTATAAATATTAAAGAGTTAATATTTACAAGTAAAGTAATCTCAACCAGATGTAAAAGCTCAATAAAACCGAAAAGGATACAGAGCTTATAATATGAACAAATGATTAATAAAACATGTTAAAAGACATCTTGAAAAAGAGTTAAAAACATATTTAATTTTAAAAAAAGAAAGCACAAGATAAGTGGATAGTCCTTAATCCGCGGAGTTTCGAAGAAATACTCTCCTTCTCATCAGAGGGCAGGAATTAGCAAAATGCAGGATCGGATTTTGCATATAAAAGTATTTAATGAAACTACAAGTAAGTCACAGATCTTACTTGGTTAAAAAAAATGGTGAGGTAAGGGGAATAGGAGGTAAAAGAAAATGATGGACTATCCACTTATCTTGTGCTTTATTTTTTTAAAATTAAATATGTTTTTAACTCTTTTTCAAGACGTCTTTTAACATGTTTTATTAATCATTTGTTCATATATATATATATATATATATATATATATATATATATATATATATATATATATATATATATATATATATATAAGTAGTTACCTTGAAACATGCGTGTACATAGATTACTGTTTTAAAAATAATAAAAATAAATAAAATCTTATATACGTCCAAATAAATTATGGGCGACTTTCTAAGTAAATAAATATGAGCTTCGGGGCGAGGCCACTATTTCACCGTATTTAAAAAAAAGAAAAAAAAAAAACAACGCCATCAAATCTAAAAATTTATAAGCGATAAAAGTAAACAGTAAAGTCATCTAGGAGTTCGTGGCGAAACGGTTAACGCGCTGGACTGTGGTAAACACGGTCTGGAGTTCGATTCCTAGAAACAGTCAAGCTACGCTGGTGAGAAATAGTTACCTTGGAACACGCGTGTATGTAGATCACTGTTTTAAAAATAGTTTATATTATAATATTTTTTAATCAATATTAACAATTATTTTCACATGTACAGATACTAGTATTCCATTCTTATGCATTTATCAGTGTAGGAAATGATAACTACTGCCAGTCAAGATATAATGACCCAATCACAAAGTCCAGCTTTGACTCCATAGGCTGATACTCTACATTCAGGCCATCAGAAATAAACATGAAAATTGATGGAAATTATGTACCTATAAATGTCTAATTAGTAGGCATAAACAGTAAACACTCAGAGAGTACCCAATGATAGGAAGTTAGAATATTGCATTTATACTTAGGCTAACTTCTTTTTCTTAATTCCCTATTGCGATCTCAACCTTAATTCCTTAAAGGAGCTTTATAGCGATAATGTGTTTCAAATAAATATTTACAATCATTTTTATGCCTACAAATACTGGTGTTTCATGCTAACGAAATCATTAGAGTATGAAATAATACTACTGCCATCGGGAGATTAGAAATCAGTTACAAAGTTATCTTTATATATACATATACATATATATATACTAGCAAAAGTACCCGTCATTGACTGGGTTCAAAAACAGCCTACAGAAAATGGATTCTGGTTTATGAAAGTATGATAGGTTATGAAAAGGAAGGGTTGTAAAGAGATAGCTTCGAATTTGGGGGTATCAAAACTAAAGCAAAATATGATCAAAGTAAAAATAAAATAGATAAACCTCATTATTTATTATACCATATCTGTTCACACTGAAACACTTATCACAGTATTCTGTGAATCTATATTAAAAAACCTTGTTAAACTTTGTGATATATTTCCATTCTATGGAGGTCAGGTGCGAACGAACACCCCATAATTTTATCATACCATACTGAACAAACTGAAACATAATTATCAAAGTATACTTACGCAGATAGATATGAAAAGTCTTTATTAAAGTGTGTGCCTATTTCCATTCTATGGAGGCCAGGTGCAAACGCAGACCCCACAATTTTATTATACCATCCCTATTTAAGTTAAAACATACTTATCAAAGTATTCTTATCTACATCTATATCAAAAACACTTGTAAACGTTTTTTTTTAATTTTTTAATTTTTTTTATTTCAATACTTTGTGGACCAGGCGCGAACGCAGACCCCACAATTTTAATGAACCACCGCTCTGCCAGATCAAACAAACCCATTCCTGTGTCTCGATACATCTATCATTATATGTAATCAGTTTTTTAAGATAGTCAACCATATAGGAGCCTATTCGTGACCACACACACACACACACACACACACACACACACACACACACACACACACACATTCAGCTTTATATTATAGATAGATAGATAGATAGATAGATAGATTATTTCTTTAATCCACAAAAATGTTATAAGGAGATATAATATTGTTTATGTATCAATTTTCAATATTCACTTCAATAGTACTCAACATGTGAGCTGAACTAGGTGGAAACTTATGAAAATATATGGCAGTTAAGCCACCCAGAATCTTCCATGTTTCATTCACAGAGAGATTTGTTACGCTCTCTCTCTCTCTCTCTCTCTCTCTCTCTCTCTCTCTCTCTCTCTCTCTGTATATATATATATATATATATATATATATATATATATATATATATATATATATAATGGTGACCTTACCTATTATTTTTAATTAATGGTTCCCATATTGTATTAAATTTTATACTAGGTTTGCTTAGTAGATTATCATCCCTCAGCAAATGCAACCATTTAGACCTTAACTATGTTACATCTAAGTTGACTGCAATTGATTCATTTAAAAATATCAAAAATGTATTGTGATTCAATCAATCAATCAACTTCTTTGTATATCATGTTTTACTAACCTTGAGGTCATACCCTGTTCACAAATCTCTCTAATTCTTTATGTATTCTGTTCTATCATAAATAATGGATTTGATTCGCATTTAAGAATCTACATGCAAAATGATGAACCCTTGATTTTGTTATTGCTCTTTTATTTTCTAGTGAATCGTGGTTCTGATGGAGTGCAAGTAATTGATTGGTACCATCGCCAATTCATCGAAGTAGCCACGGAGATCTACTGTTCAGATGCAGCCACCAACGAATTACTTTATGTCGGACTTGTGGACTACTTCAGTGGCAAATGGGCTAACGGTGAATTTGTTTATTAGCTAATTACGATTCTTTTACATGTTGGCATGTGTTGGACGGCTTTTATAAAACTGACTTCCAAACTTATTTCTGATCAGGTTTCCTTGGAATTGATTCCTTAATCAAAACAAAATTTGATACTTATGGAGAATACAGACCATGTTGAAATAATAATTTAATTTTGAAAACAATTCGATGAGGAGAGGTGGGGGGGACGTTTGGTAATTATTCTGTATTTTTACCCAACAATTTTAATGAACAAAAATACCGTAAAATTGAATTTAACTTGATAATCTCATCTAAAACGTAGCATGATTCATATTCTGCATAAGTACTCAAAATTTTTAAAGGCTTGATGCTCCTTCTGACGCTAACCCAATGCGGCGATGAGGACCAGTGTTCTTAACCAGATACTATTTCTCAATGATTGCCCACCAAGACTAAAAAGTGCTCCACCTTTCTTATTTATATAAACATTATCAACTGCTGAAGAGTGCTTTATTCGTTTTTATAAGTAGATTTGCATTATCGCTAATGGCAGCTGATGATTTTACGTTTTACTGCTTTTGGTTTAAATTCAGTTTACATAATTTAAAACATAAACATAAGTTGAGTATAAAACCAAAAGAAGTTATCTCCCTTACTTTGTCAGTATTAATCAACATAAACTAAAAAAATTGTGTCCAAGATGGGCATATTTGTTGATGACACAACGCTCTGTTATAGACATGCGGAAAAAAACTAATGTATACATATCAAATGTAACGAAGCCGGGCGACACCGGATAACCTTGCTTCCTAGGTTGAGGGTGAGTGGGGTGGAGCTGGGCGAGAGGTCTCAGTCCCATCTCGTGAGAAACCAACGAATTGTGATCGGTTGACAAGTAAATTATTGGAGTTCAAAAGGGCCAGACAAAAGATAAGCCAGATGTCGGGTTGGCGAGGAAAACGCAGGGAGGTCTGGGAAGGGTCGACGAGTAAAGTCGGCGATCCGAGTGTAATGATAACATGATTCACTTAAATCAGCAAGTTGGAGGTGATAATAGAGAAAGACCGAACCCGAAAACAATTGAATTAGTCATTCTAATTTTAAGGGAACAAATTGGTTAATTGCCTAGAGAGATAACTGATTCTCGGAATTGAATTGAGAGGGGGTCGGTTGGGAAGGAGAGAGAGAGAGAGAGAGAGAGAGAGAGAGAGAGAGAAAGAATTATGATTACCCGTCGAATAGAGAGATTGGGTCGACTACAGAAGGAAGGGGAGGATGACGTTTAATAAAACCACTGCGGAGATAGACGGGAGAAGAGAATCGGACAGTCTGTCGAAGAGAGGAGTTGGGAAGCCACGCATGCTGCCAGCCTCTTCTAATTGAGACGAAGAGAACTAACAAAGACTGCCACTTAGAGTTTTTGTTTGAATACACTGTGGGGGTTGCATTCCAAGCCTGACGAACGTATAAGGGACGAGCCGAGCCTTGATGTATACCGAATCACTAAATGAACAGCCTAAACTATCCTCATCGTTGTTGATTGTTTCCAATTATACTTGTGAAGACTGCCTTCGATTTCAGCATAACCAAACTTGACTTTCCAGCCGGCCACCGACGAGGAGACGATCACGACAGAAATTACCAAGAATTCCCGATTGGGCGCTACAACACTAGACGGCCAGATACCAACGTCCAATTCGGAGAGACTCAGCAAAGAGAGAGGGAGAGAGACGGATGCTTGTGCGGGGTCCGAGGCTCGAAGGAGTGAAAATATAGCCAACCATCCTTAGGGTTAGTGCGCGTCGTTTTCCACCGTGCGCGCTCGACCCCTGCAAGGGAGAAAGGGTTATACAAAGGCTGAAACCTTAAAACGGTCCGTAGTAGAATGTGGACATAAATGAATGGTAAAATTTAATGCTACTATGACTAAGCTTCTTTCCTTTAACAATTACAAGAAATTTTCTCAGCCACAGATAGCATTGACTAACAACACTCTGAGAGCTCATCCTTCAAAATCCTCAACTCAGCATTCATAGGCAAACTTAATTGGAACAAATAGATTGATGACATCATCATAGCTGTTGCAAATAAGGCAGATTTCCTTTACAATGCTAAAAAAAATTGTTCACATCTATGAATATACTATAACCTTATAAACCTATGATTCGCCCATGCATGGAGTATTGCTGTCAAATCTGAGTTGGTGGACGTAGCACTAGTCTCTCAATCTAGTAAGTCTCACTCTATTGGCCAAGCTCCAACCTCTGTTCCATCGTCACAGTGCCTGCTTCACAAGTACTTTAATGAAATTTTTTTTAATGAAATCATAGTATTTGTGTCCCCTCAATGTACATACTCTCGATTTACTTGACAAGCAACAAAATCCCACCCTTTCACTGTATAGGTCTCTAGATACTGAAAAACCTTCTACTCTGATAATTTCTTCCCTTGAACTGCTAGACTTTGAAATTCACGCCCCCCCCTCCCGTTTTCTGCTTCCCTGGCTGTACTAACATACAGAAGTTTAAATGTAATGTGAAGAGACATCTTTGATAAACTCCCCACATAGTCAGAGTCCCTTGTAAGAAATGATGCCAAAAAGTAGTTCCTTATGCTCAAGTGGAAACACGCCTTGTTTGAGTTAAAAAAAAAAAGAAAAAGAAAATAACTAAAAAGGACAAAAAATTGTCTGGTCAAAAGTTTAAAAATAAAAATTATATAAATAATTAATTATATATAGTTATTGTATAGTATTACTGCATTATAGTTATATAGTAATATATTATTATTATTATTATTATTATTATTATTATTATTATTATTATTGTAGTTGTATAGTATTATTGTATTATAGTTATATAGCAATATTATTATTATTATTATTATTATTATTATTATTGTAGTTGTATAGTATTATTGTATTATAGTTATATAGTAATATTATTATTATTATAATTATTGTAGTTGTATAGTATTATTGTATTATAGTTATATAGCAATATTATTATTATTATTATTATTGTAGTTATATAGTATTATTGTATTATAGTTATATAGTAATATTTTATTATTATTATTATTATTATTGTTGTTGTTGTTGTTGTTGTTGTTGTTGTTGTTATAGTTGTATAGTTATTATTGTATTATAGTTGTATAGTATTATTGTATTATAGTTGTATAGTTATTATTGTATTATAGTTGTATAGTTATTGTTGTATTATAGTTATAGTTATTGTAAGAAACTGAAAAAATCCTCTGTGGAATAATGAGGTTTAAGATACAGCAGAAACTCTTGTTAAAACAACGCTAGAATAATTCTTCCTAAACTAACCGAAATACTCCACGAATCTCTTCCTCAACTGCTCCGTGTTTCCCATTGTCGTCTCATGTTGTCTTTTAAAAGGAATTGGTGTCAACGTATGCAAATCATCAACATCTACTAAAATCCACAACTACAAGCATGCGCCTTTTTTCTATTGCAAACGGACATCCTGCAAAGCAAACTTCATGATTACTTAGAACTGTTCCTATTTACTTGCCTCCCAATGAGGGAAGGGTTAGACACAAGGTCGGTTTTTAACGTGGGAGAAATCTAGCTCTCCAAAAACGGGCACTCTGGATAGGAACAAAGATAACAATTGTCTCAGTCATGAAGGATTTCTCCTCCACTGACCGAGGACAGGACAGGTGAAGTGTAGTATTAGAACAGATACTACATTTTGTTCCTAGCCAGTGTACTTCAGTTCTCATTAATGGTTCTACGGGGAACATTTCAAATGTAATGGCTCCGATTTTTTATTTTGCCCAAATAAATCAGAGAGGATTATAAATTGTACCATTATGATGACTGAAGTTTTTTATTTGATGATGATGATGACGATGACGATGACGATGATGATGATGATGATCTTATTTAAACACATCAACTTTTTAAAAATTTTATTTTTATGCTTACTATTTTTCGTTCATAAATCATGAATTTTCATTTTCCTAGGCATCCTGAAACGATATGAAAACAAAGATGGCACTTCCGGTGAATGTGATCGTCTTCTCACTCAGCAGCCAATCAAATTTGACAATGAACCCAACCTGCGGAAATTAAACAACTTACCCCGTCTTCTTGCAAAAGCCAAAATGGCAACGCGACTTAAAGAAGAGGTTCTCTTCAACCAAGAATTTCTGTTGGCCAAAATGAAAGCTACTTCCTTCAGGTATGCTGCATAAAATTCAACAGTTATATACAGGGATATCCAAATAAAATGTCCACCATGGAATAATTAGTAAAAGTCACAATCATTTCTACAATCCAACCATATCTAGTGTAAATAAACTCCAGTCTATGCCTGATTAGTGATAAATGTCCAATAATCTTAGTTTAATAAATATTCAATGGGGGTACTTTGATAATCGTTTCATCAGTGGAAGTGTGATCCTTCATACTTACCGGACACTAAATTCTTAAATTTTTTTTATCTATGGTGGGAGTATCTAGATTATATTTCTTTTAGTCTGTCTGCTTGTCTGCTTGTCTATTCCACCTTTTTCTTGGAAACTACCGGCCCGACCTAGTTGAAATTTTGTATGGACTACAATAAGGTGCAGGAGACTAAATATTATAGTATTAATTAGATGCACGGTTAGGTGTTGCTAGTTATGAATAGATATTTACTCAAGAAGTTTTCTCAAAAACTAGGCCAATCTAGTTGAAATCGTGCATAGACCTTTATTATGATATGGTGCAACGAACTAAGTATTATGGCATCTGTTTGGTGCACAGTTAGGGATTAATAGGGATTAACAGGGATTAGTCACCACAATACCACAGAAGTTTTTTTTTTAGAAACTACTGAGCCAATTTGGCTGAAATCTTCTATGGATCTTTGCTATGATAATATGCAGCAGGCTATTCAAGATTAGTATTTAATACAAAAATGAGCACAAATGTAACCATATTCAATTTGGCGTTAGGCACTTTAACTTTTGTCCGTTTTAATGGGCTAAAAATTTTCCATATTATATCTATCTGACTGTGTATTTGTCTGTCTGTCCGTTCCACTTTAATATCTATAAAAACAATTTTTAGATCATACCTGAATTGAAGGGGATAATCGCAACCAATATCAGAGCCATGCCAAGAGAGGAGTGATTAACAATTTTGTAATATATCCATAAATTGCATTTAAGGTTAGTCGGGTTAGGCTTAAGATTAAGCTTAAGGTTTGTTCTGTTTTTCTTTTCTTTTTTTCCATATTTTTTTTTTTTCTCTTTTTTTTTCTTTGTTTTCCTCTTATATTCAACTCATCTGCTGAATTGGTCGCAACATACTTAACTCTCATGTTTTTTTGTTTTTCTACTCTTGTTCATCCCAACAAAGTATGTGGCACAATGAAAAAGCTCACTTTTGGGGGAGCTGGGAAATTCTGCATAATTAAACCTTGCAGTTAACTTGTGCCTGACTGTGCAAAACGGTCCTGGATATGACCTAAAACTATATCCGATGGTGAGGCCCCACCTTGCGGGCTTTGGGGAGTGTGGAGCCACCCTTTAATTGCCATTGCTCCCAGGTCCACTCTGACCCGGAGTGGTAGTACCTGTTAGGGTCCCAACTATGGGTTAAATAGAATCTAATTTAAAATATATATATATATATATACTCCAGTAAAAATCGTTCCTCAAAATAACTAGATTCGGCATTAAATAACCTGAAAAAGGTTGATATGCCGTAAAACAAAAACAACCAATCAACTGTACAAAACATAAACTCAACGAGTGTAAAGTTTCAAAAGTTGCCGCTATCAGTGTGGGCTTGATTGATAAGTGTTTTATGTCGCCGTGAAAAGGGTCACACTTGCTGGCTGACGAGTGCTCAAAAAACAAAATAACATTTCTTTTAAGCTTGTGTCAAATTCTATACATGTTTATCTCTGTCTTTCTCTCACCCACTCTCTTTCTTTCTTTCTTTCACTCTTTTTCTATCTCGTTCAACGAAGAAAGAGAAGAGAATTGAATTATAATTGTTGTGCTTTAAACAGTTGAAGCCTGAATCCCGTGCATGACGGACGTGTAGTATTTTTGGTTGTGAAACCGTTAGCGATGCGCGCATCGGGTCAGTTTAATATGCTCCTTCAGTGTTAAATGTAAAATAAATAATCATATATTTTTATAAAACAACTGTCTTTGTTCGCTGTTTTGTACGAGCGTTCAATTTCAGCAACAGAGAAGCGGTCCCTGTTATGAAGAATGCTTGCCATTAATGGCGCAAGGAAGACTTGACGACAACATGTGCTAGTCAATAATATCCAACGCCATCTCAATTCATTGATGTTTCTAGCGTCCATGTGCCCATTGTTTGATCGTGTCTAACACCAGGGAAGATGGTGGCCATTCCCAGGACGTATGACAATTCAAGAAACGTCCACACGGCAAATCGAATAACTCTCCCCAGCAAACGATCAGATCACAACCATATTGCCACTTGGACGTAAGATCATGTCTACAGAGGACTATATATATATATATATATATATATATATATATATATATATATATATATATATATGTATGTATAAAGAGATTGGTGATATTCTTATTTTTTCAGGGAAGTCCTCGATGATTTCCTTTTTGCCTGTGAGACGTTTCCTCAAGATGAAGCAATACTGACTGTAACCGAGGCTCTTCAACTCTCCCAAGATGCCCTCAGTTACGACCCGGACCAGTTATCCACGCAACTTATAGGAAGATTACCAGACTTACCTGTGAGTATAAAAGAGAAGTATAGAGATGTGTAGAAAAAAAGTAATATAATTGAGGATTTAAGGAGTGTTTTCTAAAAAAAAAAAAAATAAAATGCTGCATACAATTTTTTTTTAAATTTTAGTTTGTTATTTATTCCTGGACAGCGTCGGGTATGTTTAATTTTTATTTTTAAATATGATTGACCCAATGTATTAAAAGGTTAGAACAAAAAATTGTTCTAAAAGATGAATTAATATTATAAATGTCCTTTTTTTAATATATATATACATATATATATATATATATGTGTGATAATCTCCTTCCTAACCCTAACCCTAACCCTAACGATCTTAATTGGCAATTGAGCTTTTTTTAAGTTGTTCAACAAATTGCCTTTTGGCTAGGAGCAAAGTGTAGTATCTGTTCTGATATTACACTTCATTTTTTTTCTGTTCTCAGTCAGCAAATAAGAAACCCTTCTAGACTGAGACATTTTTTTTATTTTCTGTTCAAATCTAGAATGTCCTAAATATTACCACATCCTTTTGGGGAAATACGGGAAATATAGTGTCTTTTTTGTGACAATGTGACTGTTTTCACAAGTATTACCCCTCCCCACCCCACCCATTTACAAGGGCGAAGTTGGACACAAGGTTAGTTTTTAATATAAGGAAAATCAAGCTCTCCAATGCAGGACATTCTGGATTGGAGAGTTTTATTTTCCTTACATTAAAAATCAAGTGTCTAACTCTGTTCTTGTAAATGGTGGTGGGGGTGATACCTGTGAAGATAGTCACATTGTCACAAAACAGGCATTATATTACTCCTATCTCCTCAAAAAGATGTGGTAATACCTAGAAGAATAGTATCATGATGAATGAACGTATATTATACTGTCCCCCCCCCCTAATGAGGATGGAAAAGCTTGGGAGGATGGGCTCATTACAACAGAATAAATATTACACTACCGGACTGAGCATTGAAAAATAGAACATTAGTCTGAAATAGTATAATAAACTGAATTACACAATTGAAAGACGTTCAGTTCAACAGCCTGCTGACGCTCATCTTCCAGAGCCCACATGGTGCCTCTTGCAGCCTTCCAGCAGCCTTCGGTGCCTCCTGCAACTTTTCCAGCGACTCCTACAGCCCTCAGCAGCTTTCCAGTGCTGGTCAACGTCAGGCTACTCACTCCAGAGCTTGTCAATGTCCAGTTATTTATACCAGAGCCCACTGATGTCCAGTTCAGCAGCTCGCTGACGCTCACCTTCCAGAGCCCACTGACGTCTAGCTCAGCAGCCTGCTGACGCTTATCTACCAGTGCCCAGCGACATCTAGCTCTCGATCTTGACACATTATCTTGCTTTGTTTTGCTTTATCATCCCTCGTCTTTGGTTTTCAATAAAAAAGGACGGTTCTTATTGTCCTTTATAACTGAACACCCCGACGAAACATCTTCCAACAGATATTTTAACTGAAGAAATTCATCACACTCTTAGACGAATTATTATTATTATTATTATTATTTGTAGTAGTAGTAGTAGTAGTAGTAGTAGTAGTAGTTTGGCGTAAGAATTATACTTTCCTGTGTAAAAAAATATGTTTATTTACTTTTAAGAATGTTTCTTATAAAAAAGAAAGTCATCAGTTACAAGAAATAAATATTACACATTTATTAAATAGAAGTATTGCTCACATTGTCCCACTTATTTTCATATAAAATGTTAATATAATAATAAATAATAAAAAATATTATAATATTACATATTATATATTATACTACATAAGATCTGTTGGAAAATGTTTCGTCGGGAACGTCGAATCATTTATCACCGTCTAGAAAACAGGGGAGGTAATACAACAATGAAATGTCTCGAGAAATATGCCGGAATTCCCATAATTGTTGTATCGTTCACTATGATTTCTCTAAACTGGGAATGTGGTCGCATATGTTTCTCGTCTCCCTCCTTTTTCCCTGCTATTGTCAGACATGTTCACTCTTCTTTAATGCCGAATTTGATAATTTTGGAAAAAGTTTTTCTAACTGAATTTCCGATGCCACCAATAGTAAAAATTTTAATGGGTCTTCTAATCTTTTTATTTTATTATAGGAACTCCGTCCACTTCTTGAGGCATGTCAAAACTCTAAGTTGACGTACTTTGAAGCCGACCATAAGGTTCTATTCAAACCAGGCGGCAAACTCTTGCATTGTATACCAGCACATAAACGAGAAATTACATCCTTTGATATTTCATCCGACAAAAAGACTGCAGTTACTCTCAGTAAGTAAACTATTATGGGATGGCAGTAAGTAAACTATTATGGGATGGCAATCTCATAACTCTATTCTTGTTTGCCTTTTTTGTTTCTTATTTATGGGATTTTAGATATCTTAGGCATTTGGTGTCTCAGGTGGTTTGCCCATGTAGAGTAATCAACTTTTGTATCAATTCTATAACAAGCCTAGGAACCTGGCGCTACCAGATTAGGTCGTCTGAAGATACTGACTTCCTGATCAAAAATTGCACCAAACATCGATGTTATTGTTTTCCCTTTGCTAGACTCAATCATGTTTTGCAAAGTCAACAATAAAAACAATAATTTTCTACTATCAAACTAACCGAACACCATTAATTTGAAGATATAAACAATTTGAAGAATAAAATCTTTTTCCAAAATTATCAAATTCAGCATTAAATAACCTAAAAAGGGTTGATATGCCGTAAAACAAAACAACCAAATCGTTTATCTGTGTTTTTTGTCCGTTTTCTTCCAGTATCTTTCCATCTTCAGCAAGTCACATGTGAATCGTCCTTTTGTCAAATCACTTTATTGTTGCCAATATATTAGGATTTTATTTTATTTTGGACTTTTGTGTTTGAGGGGACTAGATACTGTCAGGTAATTCCTGACCCGGTACCTCTTCCGTTTTATCAGGACTTACATCTGTACACTACTTCTAAACCTTTTATTAGTATAATAACCCTAACTCTTTTATTTCTTGTGCTATCAGATCAGGCCGTCTGAAGATAATGACTTCCTAACATAAATTGCACCAAACAATGATTTTATTGTTGTTCCTTTCCTTTTGCAAAACTGAATCATGTTCTGCAAAGTCGAAAACAAAAGCAACAATTTACATCTACAAAGCATCCAAACCAAACACCATGAATAAATATTTGAAGATATAAAAAACTTGAAGCATAACAGCCTTTTGTAAAATTACTGGATTCGGCATTAAATAACCTGAAAAGGGTATGCCATAATATATAACAACCAAACCAAACACCATGAATAAATATTTGAAGATCTAAACAAATTGAGGCATAAAATCTTTTTTCTAAAATTACAGCAGTACTCCGGGATACGGCATTAAAATTAGTCACTAAATGCAGTACAGTATATAATACACATGTATATAATCAAATAACATTATAATACCGTAACCAGAGGCCGAAAACCATTCTATTCCACATCGTAACCTGAAAAAAAAGTATCCTAGGTCCACTGTATCCCAGAGTTCTACTGTACTGACTTTAGCATTAAAAAACGGGAAAACGGGTTGATATGCCATAAAACAAAACACCTAAACTAAACTATGCCTTTTGCTATTATAACATATTATTATTCTCATTATTATTATTTTTACACTAATCCACAGGTGCACATGAAGCCTGCATAAAATTCTGGGACACTGCGAAAGGCCAGCGAATATTGAAGTATGACGGTTTCAAAGATACAGCAGAGAAAGTCCAGTTCTGCGATGACGACCGCCTTGTAGCAATCAACCCCGACACCAATATCGTCTTCATTTTCACTGAAACTGCCTCCTTGTCGCACTATCTTGACATAAAAAGCCTTGCTGGAAACAGCCAGATCGAAAATCGATTTTTTCAGGTGTGCGGCCATCAGAAAAGCTGGATTCTCTTCCATACCAATTTAAATTTGACTATCTGTGATATAAAAACTAGTGAGAAAAAGTATGCGATCAGTCTGTCTGAAGATGAAACCCACGTGATCGATTCCAGCATTTCAGCAGCAGGTATAAATATACATATTTCTACTATTATATAAAAGGAACTTTGTGTGTGTGCCTGTGTGTGAGTTTGTTCCCTATGGACTCGAAAACGGCTGGGCCGATTTTTATGAATTTTTAAACGAAAGTACTTTATGTGCCTGACAGTGTTCTTATATATGTTTTGTATCAGAATGTCTTCGATAAGTATCAATAATCAAAATAATCCGATGAAAGACGGAAGAGGCGATTTTTACCAAAGTTAACACCTTACACAGCCCAACATCACAAGTGCATTTGAGAAAATTTATCACCACACAAGCCGAAAGGACAGCATATAAAATCAACAGTAGGTAGATATGACAGGGGCGCATTCGAAATGAATGTTTCTGCTTCAAGCACAACTGTACCATAATACTTGACGTTTTCATTTTAAACTTTAATTCAAGCCATTATATATAAAAAATAATTTTATAAACTCAACAGTAAGTTCTTTACAGTGCAATGTCGACTACAATGCATTGTGGACTAAGTCACTGCAGGGAGGCATATGAAGCTTCCTGAATAAAGGGATTGTATTTCAGTGAAGATTTACATCATCTCAGAAATAATCGTACACAGATTAGTTGTTTACATTAATTTTTTAGAACATACATAATTGATTATTCCTTAAATCATATTACCTCATACCTATATATATATATATGTTTTCTAACGAATGATAAAGAAAGAGAGGGAGAAAGAAGAGAGAAAAATAGGGGATAGAAAGAGGGATGTTGACCATCTTACAATTTATTCCTATAATTCAGTTGACATTCAATTGTAAATGTCAACTGAATAAAAAGAATAAATTGTAAGATGGTCAATAAATAAACAATAAGACTAGTAAGACTATTGTCTATAATAATCTGTAGTGTATAAACAATTTCTATAAATATAATACATATAATATATACAACTTTTATAAATAACAAATTATATAGATGTGGCTGGTTACCTTTAATGCATCTAAAACCAACGCTCTAATCCCCATCTGGCATCAATTGTAATGGATGGCTCTCACCTAGGAGAAGCTCAATGTTTTGACAAGCTTCTGGGCTTGACCTTTACTCCTGATATGAAATGGAACACGTACATCAAGTCTGTTGCCAGGGTCGCTGGAAAGATGGTGTGTTCCTTCTACCGCTCCAGAAGATATCTCACTACTGATGCAATTCTCTATCTATATAAAAGCCAAGTACGTCCAAGGATGGAATACTGCTGCCATATCTGGGCAGGAGCTGCTAAAAATAGCCTATCCTGCCTTGACAGAGTACAAAATAGACTTCGTGGCTTAGTGGGGGATGCCCTTTTCTCTTCCCTGCAACCTCTCTCCCACAGAAGAGATGTTGCGAGCTTGTCTTTGTTTTACCGTTATTTCCATGGCAAGTGCTCGTCTGAGCTCCAATCTCTGGTGCCCTCTTGCCAATCTTTTATGAAAAACACCCGTCTAGCTGAAGCCACTGTCAAAAATTTTCCCCACTCTCTATCTGTGCCTAAATCAAAACGTAGATTCCATGAACACAGCTTCTTTCTTAGAACAGCACGCCAGTTGAACTCTGTTCCATCTGCCTGCTTCCCACCTGACTACAACTTGGATGTCTTCAAATCCAACGTAAACAAATTCCTGATGAACTGCCCCCTTAAGTAGACACTTTATGAAATCTCAACACTAACGTACAACGTACTGTACATACAATAACCCTTATCCCTGAGTGGCTTCCGGGCCTTGATAAGTGGTGACCTCCTTGCAAAAAAAAAAAAAATATATATATATATATATATATTGATTTAAGAGGAAATTCAAAACAGTAACGAAAGGAGTAGGAATAATAAATGGCGGAAAATCTTCAAGTAAAGATAGCCTTGCTCAGTGTCTACCCAACTTCAACTTAACTATTTTGTTGTTGTTGTACAACAAAATTTATTTTCTCATTCTCCCGCCATGCATGACTTCTCGTTACGGCTGTGACGTCCCTCACATGATCGTTTTCTCGAATGTGCTCTTGAACATCATCCACGTCTCTAATGTGATCATCTCCTCGAATGTGCTCTGTCCTGTTTATAGTTTTCTTTTTCCTTTCTGTGACGTCATTTCGCTTACAACTTGGTATTTGCATATAGCTGTCCACGCTACGTTACAAAAGGACTATTCTCGGCAAGAGGAAAGAAATATTAATATTTATGATTGCTACACTCTAATGTATAATTGTAGTGATTTTATGGTTGAAGAAAAGTTCTTTTTGTATTGAATGCTTTCGAGAAAAAGAAAATAAATTTGAGGCAAATGTTAATAGATTTTGGTGAAATGTTTGGTGCATTGGGAGCAATAAATTTCCTCTTGGGTGAAATCCATATATGCCTCTACATTGACTTCAATGTGTTCCACTTAGATGGTTTTGCTTTATTCTTTAATTACAATTTATTTTGTCTATACATTTGAAGGAGTCACCACTTGTAAAGGCCCAAAACCCACTTGAGGATAAGGGTTACTGAGTGTAAGGTGGTCACTGAGGCAATAGTGTAGTGATCGTTAGTGGTGGAAATAGGATAGAATTTGTTATTTAAGGGGACGGCTCAACAAGAACTTGTTTACATTGGGCTTGAAGAAAACCATATTGTAGTCAGCTGGAAAGCAGGCCAGGAGAACAGAATTCCACTGGCGGGCAGTTCTAGGAAATGATATTTGTTTATGGAACTTGCGTTTAGATTTAGGCACAGATAGAGAGTGAGGGAAATTGTTAACAGTGGTTGTAACTAGACGAAACTAAGTTTGAAAGAGGGGGGTATAGATTGAATCTAAGACAAGCACTTGCTCAGACAAGCACTTGCCACTCTTCTGTGGGAAAGTAATTGCAGGGAGGAGAAACAGGCATCACCTACTAGGTTTCGAAGCCAGTTTTGAACTCTGTCAAGGCAGGATAGGATGTCCTAACAGCTCCTCCCCAGATGATGCAACAGTACTCCATTTTAGGATGTATTTGGTTCTTATACAAAAGGAGGATTGTTTCTGGAGTGTGATATCTTATAAAGCTGTAGAATGACACAATCATTTTTCCAGCGCCATTGACAACAGATTTTATGTAAGGTTTCAATTTCAGGTCAAGAGTGAAGGTTCGAACAAGAAGCTTGTGAAAGCAGAGTGCTTTTTTGAGATAAGAGCCATTCATATGAATTGAGGCCAAGTAGCGATCGGATAGTAGTTTCGTTTTGGATACATTAAAATTAACCATCTACCTTTTACCTCATTACATCACATGCAGAAGAGAAACTCAAAGAGATCTTGGTCATCGTTGGCCTTCGAAATGTTGCCATAGATGGTAGTGCCGTCTGCATATATGTTAATGAATGAACTTAGCATATGATTTGGGAGATTATTGATGAAGACAAAGAATAGAGTTGGGTCTAAAATTGATTCTTGAGGCATGCCAGCATTGATACTTTGAGCTCTGAACTTCCTGCCCAGTGGCAACTACTTGTATAAACCTATCAGAGAGAAAAAATTCGATCGTTGAGAAGATATTTTCAGATACTGTGAAGTAGACCTTTATGCCAGATCCTATCAAATGCCTGTGATATGTCAAGAGCTATTGCTCTAAAGAGGAAAACTCCATTGATAGATTCACTGATTCTATGTAAAATGGCAGTCAGTACATCAGATGTAGATCTCGTAGAATGGAAACCATATTGCTTGTCACTGAATAAGGTTTTTTCAGTTGAGGTGGTTGACAATTTCTGTATTTAACATGGGTTCAAGACACTTACTCATAACACACAGAAGACTAATTGGACTGTACTGAGATGCAGAAGACCAATCTCCAGCATTTTTAAATACTAAACAAATTAATGAGGTTCTCCAAGATGTTGGGAAGCATTTCTCATTTAAGCATTAATTTAGTTTCAATTCAAATATATTAGATCAGTTGAGCTTCAATTTAAGTGTATTAGATCAATTCAATTTCAATTTAAATATATTAAATCGGGGCAATTTCAGTTTAAATATATTAGATCAATTGAGTTTCAAGTTAAATATATTGGTTCGATTCAATTTCAATTTAAATGCATTAGATCAATGTAGTTTCAATTTAAATGTATTAGATCAATTTAGTTTCAATTAAAATGTATCAGATCAATTCAGTCCTCATTTCCAATGATTAATTTTTCTGACAAAGAGTGAAGAAAAAGCTGCTTTCCAGGTCGGTAGTACTTTGTGAACAGTAGCCTGAGATGTCGGAAATTTTCTGTTTCTATGTCTATCCTTGTGGTCATGTCACTAGTAAGGGTGCTGGAGGTAAACGTTTCATCTGGGCTGACGTTATCCGCCTGATAGTCAGGGACCCAAACCTTGGATTAACCACTAAGGAGGCTGTCCTATCAGCAGGTGCAAAGTACTAGGACTGCTGTATTGCCATTTGGTGAATGGATTCTGGACCATGCAGTAGTTTCTGGTAGGGCCTCTCGATGCCATACTAGTGTGTAATTGTTACGGCTTTACCTTATCATGTGCTACAAAAAACAAAAACAAAAAAAAAATTCCTGTCTTTTTCTCTCTTACTTTCCCTTTCTGTCCTGCTCCAACCAAGTCTATCGACCTGTTCCACAAATCCTAAAACCTCAACATGACAAATCTCCAGAAAAAATCACAAATAAACCTAGAACCCCATCTTCCAACATAGACTCCTACTACCATGTCTCCTTCTCCAACATCAGGGGTCTACATTCCAACCTTCCAGAGGTTGAAACACAATTACAGGAGACGAAACAGTACATATTCTTTCTTAGTGAAACTGGCATAGGGCCGACCAATTCCCTAGATGAGTTCATAATTAATGGATACTCTAACTTAACATCTAAATCTGACCCCCAAGATCGCCATGGGCATAGAGTATGTGCTTACATTAAAGATGGCTTTCCATGTGGTAGGGATATCTCCAGAGAAGACTCTAATTTACCTTATATGTGCTTCCGGGTTGCACTAGCTTACACCACTGCATTCATATTTGCTATTTATCGCCCCTACAACAGTGGGGTTAATATCTTTAAGAGTATAACTGAGAAAATTGACCACGTCCTGTCTGCTCATCCTTTGGTTAACATTCACATTTGCAGTGACTTCAATGTCCATAATGTGGAATGGCTGACCCACTCAAATAAGACAGGGGAGGTTCTGTTATGATTTTGCCACTGCCTATGATCTCACTCAGATTGTTCATGAACCTACCCGTGTTCCCGATACTACCGATCAGTATGCAAGCCTTCTAGACCTTTTTCTCACAACTTCCCCTGAGCTATGTTCATGTTCCGTTCTATCTCCTCTGGGATCCTCCGACCACTCCGTGTTACAATAACAGAAGCCTGTTCTTGTAAGTGAGTAAATATGAAATAGGATAGTCAAGGATTCGAACTTGCAAAGCTAGATTTGGAATTGAAAATTCCAATCATAAGTTAAAATAAATACAGAATGTTATTGAAAATAAGGAATGTGGAATCGCAATTGTTTAGCTCACACAAAATAGTTAGATATCTGTTTATTGAAAAAGGAATGTAATGATGAAATTTGTTTCTGTGCAAATTAAAATAAGGAATTTAATCGTCAATTGAAATTGTAAACATATTTTGTAAAGAGGTTATTCGAAAAATAGGTTACTGTACTCGGGGTCATGTCAAGTTTTGCAATGTGACACATGTCAAGGCAACGTGCTCGATGAGCACATTTTTAATCATGCGATGACGTGACGAGTTCTCAATATAGGTAGAGTTTTAGATGCAGTCTGGGAGAAAGAGGGGAGAGAGAGCCGAGGAGAGGTCAGAGACAGCCGCTGACACCAAACTTTGGAAGCGAAGGTTAAAGAAAAGCCATGTAAAGAAACTTTGAATTCCTCGAGCGAAATCAGGACCGGTCATGAAATAAAGGACGTCATCTTGTGTTTTTGTATCTGCGTCATCGTATTGTTATTCAACAGAAAAGGTATTGTCCATTTATGTTATAAGAACCTGGATAAAATCATCATCTAAAAACATGTGTTAGAAAGTATATGTGTCAAAGTATAAATGTTATAGAAACACTCCCGTTCACAGAACTGTCAAAAGTATAAATGTCAAACCTTCGGTCTATCTATCTATATATCAAATCTCCTCATTGTGTAGTAGCATGTATAATGTCTATTATATGTCTCTCTCTTTACATATACCTGTTTATGTCTCCAATATGCTATCTCTTGCAACATGAACATCTTAAGACATATGAACACTCAACACATGAACACTCCTAAGACTGTCTCTAGATAAAACACTAAGACTCTTACAAACATGAACAACAACAAATACATAAGACGTCTTACAAACAAGAACACTAAATAAGAACTCACGTAACATAGTCTCATATTTGGTACCTTCAAAAAATAACACCCACCACGTGACATCCATTGTATCAGTTAAGATAAAAATGAAAGTAATGAGTCCTCAGACGTACCTCTCCACCGTACTGTATATTGATACTCTATGGCTGACTGGGATAGCTTCCGTACATTTATATCTGATCTACCTCTGCATTCCATGTTTAAATTGATGTGTCCTCTATAGTATCAGACCTGACCGAATGGTTAATTGTATTCATACCATCCAAAAATTCCAACAAAAACCAAACAGCCAGCCATGGTTCTCCCCAAAATGTGTTGCTGCCATCACGCACAGAAATCACTTTTTCCATAGCTACCAACATAATAGATGTACTGAGACTAAAGCTGCTTTTAGGACTGCCAGCAACCACTGTAAATGAGTAATAAAAAATGCAAGAGAGCTATATGCTCAGTCTGTTAAATCCAAAGTAGCTGAGTAGCGGCTTGGTTCCCACCAGTTCTGGCAAACAGCAAACAGGATCCTGAACAGAAGCGTGCGTTCTATCCCAACCATCATCAATGGACCTGAGGTCGTCTCATCAGCATCAGACAAGGCCAAACTATTTGCCAAGAACTTTACAGCTAATTCTACTCTATGCGACGAAGGCCATCAACTCCCAGTATTTCCTCCTATAACAGACAACACGCTATGCAACATACAAATATCTGTGCATGAGGTCGCCAAGCTAATCAAGAACCTTGATTCCAGTAAAGCAACTGGCCCTAACCACATTCCAGTTATAGTGTTAAAAAGCTCCAACCAGAACTTGCTCGCATACTTACAAAACTGTTTAAGAGTTACCTTAAGGAGAAGTGCTTTCCAACACCCTGGAAAACCTCATCCGTATGCCCTGTATTTAAGAATTCAGGCGAAAAGTCATCTCCTTCTCAGTACAGACCAATAAGTCTCCTGTGTGCCATGAGTAAGCTGTTGGAATCCATATTAAATAAAGAAGTAGTCAACCACCTAAGCAGAAACAACCTTCTTAGTGACATGCAATATGGTTTCCGCTCTGCAAGATCTACAGCAGATGTGCTAACGGTTATATCTCAAAGGATTAATGACAAAGGCTTCCTTTCTAGGGCAATTGCTCTTGACATATCAAAGGCCTTCGATAGGTATGGCATAAGGGCCTACTTCACAAGATTTCCAGCTACGGTATCACTGGAAATGTTTTCTCAATTATTAAATCATTTCTCTCCGATAGGTTCATAAGAGTAGTGATTGATGGGCAGAAATCAGAGGCCCACAGTATTAATGCTAGATTCCCTCAGGGGTCCATCCTGAGCCCAACTCTCTTCCTGATCTACATCAATTATCTCCCAAAACACATACTTAAATCAGTCGTTGACATCTATGCTGATGACACGACCATCTATCGCAACACATCAAACGCCGCAACTGACAAAGCTCTCTCTGATTGATATCTCACTACTGATGCAATTCTCTATCTGTATAAAAGCCAAGTACATCCAAGGATGGAGTACTGCTGCCACATCTGTGCAGGATCTGCTAAAAACAGCCTATCCTGCCTTGACAGAGTACAAAATAGACTTCGTGGCTTAGTTGGGGATGCCCTCTTCTCTTCCCTGCAGCCTCTCTCCCACAGAAGAGACGTTGCGAGTTTGTCTTTGTTTTATCGTTATTTCCATGGCACGTACTCACCTGAGCTCCAATCTCTGGTCCCCTCTTGCCAATCTTTCATGAAAAACACCCGTCTACCTGAAACTACTGTCATTAATTTTCCCCACTCTTTATCTGTGCCTAAATCCAAACGTAGATTTCATGAGTAGAGCTTCTTTCTCAGAAGTGCACGACTGTGGAACTCTCTTCCGTTTGCCTGTTTCCCACCTGACTACAACTTGGATGTTTTCAAGTCCAACATAAACAAATTCCTGACAAACCGCCCCCTTAAGTAAAAACACTCTATCAAATATCCAATACAAATGATTACTACAATACTATCCCATTGATTACTGTACACGCAATAACCCTTATCCCCAAGTGGCTTCCGGGCCTTGATAAGTGGTGACCTCCATGTAAAAAAAAAAAAAGTTTCAATTCAAATGTATTGGATCCATTCAGTCTCAATTTAAATGCATTAGACCAATTGACTTTCAATATAAATGTGTTAGATTAATTGAGTTTCAATTTAAATGTATTAGATCAATTCAGTTTCAATTTCATTCAATTCAGTGTGTATACAAAATTTTAAAACACTGTTTTTCTTTCATCTCGTCCTTATAACTATTATTTAATTTTAAAGAGGGTCACAACTGTTTCAGGTATCTAATGAATACCATTTTTTTTTTGTTTGCAGCTTCAAACGGATTTGTGGCTTTGTCGTTATCTACAGAACCATCCAAAATATTGACAATTAATTTACAAACAGGACAGGTTGACCATTTAGATGGAACCAAGTTTTTTTCTAAAGCAGACTCCTTTCCAACTGCCATTGCACTTTGTCCGAAAAGTGATATGCTCTATTTTTCCGGATTAGAAAATGAAGATTTATTCTGTTATGATTTGAGTACCAGTAATCTTGTAAAAACCCTTCAAGGTGATGCAACATATTTTTTTGTATTATTTGTAATGTTTTCTTCATTACTTATGAAGAATAGTAGGGAAAAATATACATATGTAGATGAGAGTTTTTGTGTTATTAATTGTAGAACAGTTGAGGTAGAAGGTTCAGTTCACGGGAGAAGGTCAAAAAATAATATGGGAGGAAAAAATAGATGCGAGGAAAAAAAGCAATAAATAATGACTTAAACAAAAATAGATTATTTTGGAAATCATTTTCTTAAAAACCATCCAACATTAAACCGAATATGATAGTGCCTAGTCTTATCTCTTATTTTATTGTGCATTAATTTGTTGCAATTGTTAGGCTTGCATGTAAATAATAGGAAACAAGACACATGATATGAGGAGAGTATAATTTGAGTGTGTGGGCATAAATTTTGCAGAAAAGAAAGACTTCTATAATAATACAAATTATAAACTGTATGTGGAATGCAACACAATTTCTTGTTGGAGAGCTGTCGTTTTATTTACTCCCATCAGCACTAAGGAATGTCTTAATAAGAAAAAATAGATACATCACACCTTGTAAACATTATTAATATCTTGGTAGTAGGCTGAAACAATTGTATGCACCGAATGGAAAATAAAAAAAAAAAAACGACTTCTGATGAATTTGTAAACATTTGTTCCTTACATTTAATATAGTTCATATAATATCAAAATATTTATAGTTCTAGTTCTATACTGTTACACTACTGAAAAAGTGTTGCGTTATGCAATTTACATTTCTAATATACAGGGTGTCCACAAAGTCTGGCTACATTATGTAGCGAGACTTCCACAAAGTCTGGCTACATAATGTAGCGAGACTTTGTGGACACCCTGTATATATGGATCCTGGATATGACCTTAAACTATATCCAGTGGCGAGGCCCCAGCTTGCAGGCTTTGGGGAGTGTGGAGCCACCCTTTAATTGCCATTGCTACCAGGTCCACTCTGACCTGGAGTGGTAGTACCTGTTAGGGTCCCAACTATGGGTTAAATAGAATCCGACTTGAAAACAATAAATATATTCTATTAAAGAATTTTTCTTCAAAATCTTTGGATTCGGCATTAAATAACCTGAAAAGGGTTGATATGCCGTAAAACAAAAGCAACCAACCAACTAATATATATATATATATATATATATATATATT
>NC_136488.1:60382091-60559591 GCF_053919585.1 Euprymna scolopes
ACTTATTAGATTATTACTCCAATGCTGTAGTTAAGACCATTCGACTACTTCAATCAAATGCATTACTTTCATTGAACATATCACACAGTAACATTAAAACTCCAATTTCATATACAATATCTATTTCCCTCCCATAAAAAAATATTAAGAAATTACTATTGTAATAATTATATATATATATATATATATATATATATATATATATATATATATATATATATATATATACAGTAGGATATCGGAATACGGCATTAAAAATTAGTAACAAAATACAGTATGGTATGTAATACACATGTATATAATCAAGTAACATTATAAATAACACTGTAAAACATCATATTTCACATCGTAACCTGAAAAAACGTATCCTAGGGCCACCGTATCTCGGGGTTCTACTGTATATATATCAACTAACCTGGGTGTCCGGTGTTGCCTGAGTGTTTGGAGGTATTAAAAAAAAAAAAAAAGAAAAAGTGGTAGGAGGCAGGCAGGCTCGAACCCATGACGCGAAAGTGAAAAAGCAAGTAAAAGAAAATCTGACATCTTACCTTTACTCCATGATGCAACTGAAAGTCTAAAGTGTTCAAATGTAACGTAGTCAAACAAAAGACGACTGGCAGAAATGGCGTTGCTTTTAAACCGTTCACTAAGGTCATTTTTAATGTGGGGGGAAAATCAACTCCCCCAAAAAGGGGGCACTCTGGCAGTTTTCAAATAAATAGTAATTGTCTCAGTGTGAAGGGTTTCCCTTACATTGACCAAGGACAAATTACAGAATAGATATCACCCGGCCAGAAGGCTGAGTTGGCGGTTGCGTTCGATTAGTTTCACTTTATTTATACGAAAAAGACAAACAAACAGACGGGACAGAGGGAATTTTTTAAACTCAATCAAAAAAAAAAATAAAAATAAAAGAAACCATGTCAGTTTGTGAATCTGAGATATTATGATCTAGGAAGTATAAGAAAACTTCTCTTGGAATCTAACCGACATGAGAACACCAATGCAAAAAGCCTTTTATGGACATACACAAACACGTGCGTCCATTTTGCTTTTTATACATTAGACTAGCCTGGGTGCCCGGCATTGCCCTGGCGTTTGAAGGTGTGTGTAAAGCAAAAAAAAAAAAAAAGTGGTAATGAGCAGGCAGACTCAAACCCGTACCGCAAAGGAAGAAAAAACATGAAAAAAAAACGAGACGTCTTGTCATTGCGTCTATCGCCAAACCGGAAGTGGCAAAAGGCTTAAATTAAGGCTAGTCAATCGAAAAGAAGAGATGACTTTCAAAAATATCAGCAAAAAAAGCAACCCCCTCCTTGTAGAAAAGTGCCCAGTTGAGGGTGAAGGAATTAATGTTTTTAGCCAATTTTTCAATATTTATCATCCAAAGGGTCAAGCTTCAAAATGATACCAATCTTGTGAAAATCCGTCGCGTCTGTCGAAATTTTTAGGCATACATACATACATACATACATACATACATACATTTAAACAGACAGGTAAGATTTATATTATAGATGACCATGTCTGCGTACGTGCAAAACGGTGTCTACCAAATTACTTTGTTAATTTTGTATCTATTTGAAACTTGATATATAGAGTATTTGGACCTGAGAAATAAAATCGATTGAGTTTTTAGCCAGTAAAAATAGCTTCTAAAGTGTCAAAATTGATGATTAGAACTTGGCAGACATAAGTCCACTTAAAATGTTCCTCTATGCATGCATAAATGTACATTAATGCATCAAAGTCAGTTAATTTTTTAAGTTTTGATATCCATCTGTCGTTAGACCAGATGGTAACAAATATTTAATTTAAAACAAATGAAATTACAAAAAAATAAAGTTTTCTTGAAATTTTCTTTTTCTTTATCTCTCTCTCATCAGCCATATTCATTCAAAGAGAGTGTGAAAAAAGAACAAAAAAAAAAACACTGATTGTCGATATATACATCTTTTCCTTTATTGTTGATATAAGTTGGGTTATTTAGGAAATTTATTCATTTATTTTCAGAGAGATGAAATTCTTGCCAAATGCCCGTTACCTGCTATTTATGACTGGTTTCGGACCATTTTATTGGTATGTTTATGACGTCACAACCTGTGAAATTCTAATGGAACTGCAACTGGTAAGAAAAAGAAACTTCACGCATTTTTGTTTGTTTGTTTGTTTGTTTGCTAATCACAATGTTAAGATATTTGGAATATGTTGATAAGCAAACTGTGATGTTGTTTGACTGTGGAAATAATCATATATATATATATATATATATATATATATATATATATATATATATATATATATATATATATATATATTAATCAAACACCACTTTGCAAGGTCAAATTGATAGATTGACAATTGAATAATGACGAATATTATGAGAGCTATGAAAAAATTAATTAGTCCATTAATAATATCTATATATATAAAAGCGAAAATGTATGTATGTATGTATGTATGTATGTATGTATGTATGTATGTATGTGTGTTCGCTTTTTCTGTATGTCTACAAAAGGCTTCTTTCAGAGAAGCGGTCGCTCGCCTAACAACTTTTTAAAACTTTTTATATCACATATAAATCGTAATATCTCACAGTTAACAACGAAGCTCGCCTGTCTATTTAATTTGCTCCATTTCGGGAAGATAAATATTCAACATTTGTTGCTCGCCACATGTGGGTTAGTCTTTTTCCTATAACATCTTGGGGGGGGGCGTTCAGCAGTAAATACTATCCCGCAGTCAAACTTGACCTCATTAACTCATTAAAACGGGCACCTGCTAAATCCAAGTAATTAAATAAATTCAAACGTGTTTCCATTAACATCTCGCGGTGGGGCAATCGTTAATGTTGCACGTTTTTTTTGTTTTTTTTCACACTTTAATTTACAACTTTGGCTCAATGGTTTGGGTTCGATCCTCATACTTACTTTTTTTTAACCCCCCCACACACCTCCAAACACCCGGGCAACGCCGGGTACCCCTCGCTAGTCTTAATTAAAAAGGAGTTAAAAAGCATTGTCTATGTGAAGCGTGTGGAAGAGACACTGGAAAAAATTGGTACGTTTTTATAATCCAAATACTAGAAATTCTCACAAAGGCCATCACCAGCGATCACTCACTAGCAATAACCTGTACTGTTCCCTGGATTCTGAGTGACAACATGTCTCCCCAGATATCCAGTACACTTCATCTCTTTCGATAATCAGTGTAGATGACTTTCCATTATCACAACAGCCACTTACCTTTGATTTCTCAATGGCAGCTGCAATTGGTATTCCCAAGGGTTTGGGTGGCAAAAGTCCTACAATGTTCTTCACATTTTTCTAGTGGAGGTCTGGTTAGTGATTTCTCTTCTTGGTTCCCCTGGGCCCTTCACAACTCTTTGGTGTGGTGCCAGCTGATGTAGATGCCACCATTATGTAATGGGTGAACGTAATTAACTTGCGACTTTGTTTTTTCTTGGTTCCTCATTGTTGTATTCTTTCTGTTTTTGTTTTATTTCTATTGCAGTATTCAAATTACCGATTAATGTATATGTCTGCCAATTGTTAATGTGACATTTAAAACAAATTTCTATAATTTCATCTAGAGTTGTAGTACTTCGATAACATTTCCCATAAGCAGTACACAGATTGCCGTGGTGAGCACATCTTGCAAATTGAAAGTTGTAGATCTGGAAACCTGTTCGATAACCAAAGTCTTCCAAGGAAAGGTCAACCCTTCGAGTTGTTTTCTGCTAACAAAGAACGGAAAAGGTTAGTGTCAATGTCTTTTATGATAAAATAAAGCAAAAAATTATGTTGTGTATTTCTCTTTTATTGTGTTAGCGGGCGCAATTTTAAGAGATGCTGCAAGGTGTAGCAGATACCCAGAATCTTCTTCAGCTATGCATTTAACTTCATTTTTTCCCTTTGTTCAGAGTTCAGACATTTTCTGATATTATGCAAGCTCACTTTGCAGTTCTCATGATTCAAGGGTTCAACTGTCTCAAAATTCAACTGTGATGTCTTGTCCAATCATTTGCCTCCAAGTTTTCCTGGGCCAGCTAACCTTCCTACAATGTAAGACATCGATGCTTTGGCGATGGATTATTTATTAGGATGAATACTCCTCATGACTATACCAATGTAACTAAGGATTGCTTTTCAAATGAAGTGCTTTCAGTGAATCATCTGATCTGATGTGGTTGGGTTTGATCGTTGCAGATCCATCTAATCATGAGTCTGCCATTGCACTGCATCAACCAATATATATATATTTATCGTAATAATTATAAAACTCTGTGGACCGTCTTTTATTGCAACAAATTATATTAACAGAAATAAAGTTCTAATAACATACCATTGTACAAAGATAAAAGTATAAATAATTGAAATTAATCGCTTCAGAATCCATATTTCAACAGATGTTCTCTCACCTGCATCCGAGAGAACTTTTACCTGGGTAATGGTCATCTATAATTTTGGATTCAATTTTCATCTATTAACGTGAATCAGATTGTTTTTCTTCCTTTTTTTATGTACAAAGAACAGTCAACAGCGATGGATGTGGGGTTAGAATGAGGAAGTCTGGTGACAGTAATCTTGTCAGTTAGTCGATTCAAATATAATATGTGGCATAAATGTTTTGCAGCCTGTAAGCAAGAGATACTAATAGCAGAAACTCGATTTAGATGCGGCACTTTGGGAGCTGGCCTCGATTATACTCAACTGGCCTCCCTTCTCAGTTCTGACTTGACTTCTCTTCCTTCTCACTTCTGACTAAAACCCGCTCTTGCATAAGCTTATATATCAGTAGATGGATGGGGAATGAAGCTTTCCCGAATCCTAACCAGCCAATCAGAGGTCACTACTACATATTTCCCTTTCTTCCGATCGGCTCCATGCATACTCGCATATCAAAGTAAATTTGCATCAAATTTTTTCCCATGTGGGCTGTCCTTTGGAATTGATCCCTGGGTCAAATACTATGTTTAGCCAAAACAAACTTTAATAATATTCTCCCTAAATCAATGGGTTGCCTCACAAAACAATATTATTATTAAATATTATCAATGCCAAATCTGCCAACTGAAGCCATTTTTCTTTGTTTCAGGTTGTCTCATCACCCAAACAAATGAAGTCAGCAAGGCAACTGAGAATTGCCCGGGATTGTTCACATAATAAAAGCTCTAACTTAGCTCTATTATAACCGTTATTAATGTAAAATTCGGCCACCACAGGTGGTTGGGTTACACTGGTATATCACCTTGCTTTACACCATTGTCAACTGATATGGGTTCAGATAGACATCCATTAGCGAGCCTTCATATTAGTGTGGAGCTCCCTGAGTAACCATAGAAATTAAGGTGGGAATCCCAACCTTCCTGGAATTCTCCATCAGGCATTTCTGTTCACCGTATCGAAAACCTGATAAAGTGTAACACAGTGTTCAGTACATTTCTTTTGCAACTGCCGGGAAGAGGAGATCGTGTCCATAGTTTCTCTACTTGGATGAAAGCTAATTTGGCTTTCTGGAATGACAGGCGGACAGATATATATATATAAAAATCTATTGAGTAAAATTCTGGAAAATACATTGCCTACAGCTTCCAATAAACTTATCTCACAATCTGTACAACAATATAAACATTGCATCAACCCAGTCCTGATGGATGGAAACACCTTTCCAGACATCAGTAATAAGATGAAGAATTCCATGAACAAGCTTATCACCCTCAATGTAAGAGGACTTCCACAGGAAACGATAAAGCTTTGAGTCCTTCCCAATATTTACTTTCTTAATTGCATCTCTAATTTCGTTCTCAGATGAGAACTCAGACATTTCATGGATAAGCTCCATGCAATAAAATGCATATCTCACATTATTGTGATATCGAAATCAATTGAGATTGTATTTTTAGAGTTGCTCAGCAATTAAAGCAAATCAAATATCATATATATTGACAAAAAGATATATAGCAAAGTGCAACAAGCCAGGTAAAAAACAACAGAATATATCCTTTTTATTCATTTGTTCATTACTTACCAAGGCCAAAATTTTAATTAGATGAAAAACAGTAATTTTATAGGATTGTGACCTATGATTAATTTAAATGGTGACATGACACATATTTGTTGCCATTGGACTTGAAAATGATCATGTTATAGTCTGTAGGGAAACATTCCTATGGCAACGTGTTACACAGGTTGGAAGCTCTTGGAAAGAAACTTTGTTCATGAAAGTTCCATCTGAGAGCAAGTGTTGGTAGAAAGACAAGCTCTTTCTGAGAAGGTTTTCAGGAAGGAGGATTGGAGCTTGAAGCTCAGTCGAGCACCTACTATGAATATCTGTAGAGTAATGAAATTTAATATATAAACGGCTTTATGTTGGTCTGTCTGTCGTTCTGTCTGTTTCCACATTTTCAAACTTCATCTCCTCCAAAACTAACAGTTGCAGAGCAGGGCCTCGAATGATTGGAATTTTTACAGCCTGTTCTTTTATGGATCTTTAGCTGGTTAAAATAGTTTTTAAGGGGTCAAAAATGGTTAAAATAGTTTTTAAGAGGTCAAAAATGGGTCAAAAATGGGTCAAAATTGAAAAAATTGTTAAACATTTTGAACATTCAGCTTAGTTTATTTTTAATTTTTAATCGGTTTATATGGGTCGCAAAGTAGAGTAGAGATCATATTGCAAAGTTGATTTTGTGCTCTGTCAAGGCAAGAAAGTCTGGGGGGATTTTTTCCTCCAAATAAACAGAGATTAGACTATTAGACTGTAATGATCTATTCCCTGCTGATTGCGGTGTAATAGTGGTTTTGTACAGTTTTAGGGGTCCATTCTCCCAGGCTTTGTTTTCTCTTTGAGAAGGGGTTAGTTTATTACTAATCACCTGAGACACCTTTGCCGAAGAATGCCGACGGGGCTGCACAGACATCTTTTGGAGGGTCAGAGTGCTCCTCCTTTGGAGCAATGGCTTTTCAATACACTTTCCACCCATAGAATCACATTTCTCACGGTGGCTGAGGAATAAGTACCAGAATCTATATATTGTCTAAATGCTTGTTCAAGCTAACTTTAAACCCGGATTTGGTAGGCATTATCACAACCTCCTTTGGTAGACTGTTCCAGGGAGAAGAAACACAGACAGAAAATGCTACCTTTCTTCTGAGATAAAAGTGCCTATGGTACGGTACATCTTTGGCTGCTACACATAAAAACTTCCAAATAAGTTGATTTAAATTCCTGTTGATAATGTTATATACCAAAATCAGGTCTCCTTGCATAACGCAATGCTCAAGTGAGGGATACTTATCCAAAAGTCAGCAGCAATGATGCAACAATCTTTCCGTTAATAAAACTTAAATTTGATGACGGTTTCTATGAGAAATGCCCTCTTTGATGTTTTTTTTTTTTTTAAATCTTTTATAAGGTAAATGCCCCCCTCCCCCGGCCACCCAATTAGCAGAAAAATCACACCCCTTTTTTGTAGAGATCTACAGATGCCAGAAAAATTTCTATTTTAATAGTTTCTTTCCTCAGACCACTTGCTGTTGGAATTACCTTCCTACTCCCTGTTTCTCTGACCATACGAACATGCAGAAATTTAATACAATGTAAAATGTAATGTAAACAAATATCTTGCTGCCCAACTTCACACCCAAATTGCCTTCTTGTAAACCTGTCTCTGATCACAGTAGTACTTTATGCTTGTCTCTGTACCAATTAGACGGCCTAATCTGTAAACTTTTGCTTTCAGAGATTTTGACGACGAACTATGGCAAACAAAACCTAAAAGTCTACAGTACAGAAACCGGGCTTACAATAAAAATAATCCAGGGCATCGATCAACCTATTAACCATATTTCTGTAAGTATTAAAAAAAAACATGGTCTTAATAATGACCAACATAGGGTTAGTTATTACTAAAATAATTAGCAAGAAGATTGTAATATGGTGTCGTATTCTAATTCCTGCTGTAGCTGTTCATTTGAACCTGAAATCATAAAAATTGGTCAGTCATCTCACAAGATTTATAACAATAGCATATTGAATTTTCAAGAGTCTACGACAATTTTAAATGCCTGTACAAAAAAATCTGGAAACTTATTTAAACCATCTCATATATACATATATATATATATACATATACATGCATATACATATATATACAGGATGAATCACGGATAACGGATGGTTTGAGTAAGGTATAGGGAGTGAGGAAGGTAGTCTTTAAACCTGCTGTTGAAATATTTGTAAAGTTTTGTTTTCCTTAAAAACATCCGTTTCCCGTGACTCACTCTGTACATACATAAGTACATAGGTTTAATAAAGTATGTTGAGAAGCACTTTAGCAAGAATTAAACACATTTATTATTCAGAAAGGAAATACAAATATAGGTAAAAGTCCTTGATTCGCAGAGTTTTGAAGAAATATTTTCCTTCTCGTCAGAGAGGAGTTAGCAAAATGCATGAAAAAATTTTGCTTGTAAAGTATTTAAAGAAACTAAGTATGAAAATGAACATACTAGCGTAAAAATGAAATATAAAACAATGAAAGAGATGGAGTGTGTGAGAGGGTGTTTCCATGGTTGTTGAATCCAAAATCTGGTGAATCCAAGAAAGTGGTAGAAGTTTATGGTAGTCTGCATGTTGTTGGAGCTATATATATATATATATATATATATATATATATATATATATATATATATATATTCATTACATTTATTTTTTTTTTATTTATCTAGATAAACAAAAGTGAAAGCATGGCTGTGGCATTTACAGAAGATGACTGCATCCTCATTGTTGATATGGTACTGTATAAGAAACTTGATGTCCTGAAGCCCGAAAGCATCAACTTCTGCCATGGTATCTTAGTAAATCAAGAGCCTGCCCAAATATCATGTGATGGATCCATATTGATCATAATGGTCAAGATGAATCGAGAAGGAAACAAGGACGATGAAATTTTTTGCACGGTTATATGGAATATTTCAAAAAGTAAAAAAAACATACTACTTCTATAACACCAATGTTATTCTATGGACTTCTCCCCCCTCCCTCATCTACAGACAAGATACCCGACAATGCATTAATAGAGCAAAAGTATAAGAAATGAGATTAGTAAAACGACAACGGTTGGAAGTGGGAGGGCTCGCCGAGATCTTTTGAACTCTTAAGACAGGAAGATGCCTCACAGTTGGTGGTCAGTTTCTGAATAGTCAGCTGGGAGGGAGTGACAGGACAAACACGGAAGGAGGCAGTTTTTATTTATCAGGTGTTGCAGTGACTAAAACAAAAGACCGGACATAGGATTTCCAATTCTGAGTCAATAAATGTAGGTGTCAGAGTTAGTTTACAGACAGTTTTAAGTTTGGAACAGTTGACAACAGTTGGTCCCTCAAGAGAGATCAGAGAGATTGGAATGAAATTCGGGTGAGAGCAGATAGAGCTTTAGCAGATGTGGAGATGAACTTATCAACTGATCAACAAACATACCTCGACAGATAGCTATCAACAGACAATGTTTGGGGATCCTTTTTCATACACACTCAGAGACCAATTGATTTATACACAAGTTTATGAATTTGCATGGTTTTATTTTTTATACTTGTAACCCAATGCTTGCACTCTCGGCAACCGTCAATGTGAGAAATGACAACATAGCCAAAATAGAAAATGAAGGAGAAGAAAACCAAATGTTTCTGATTTACAATGGCTTCAATATAATAACAGTACCATGATCAAGTGTATGTGCAGAAACAAACTAGGATAAAGAATCACTTCAACTTGATATTGGTGGGATTTGCAATGTCTTACACGTTCAGTAACTCAGGTAGTTTGGTCATGTACTGCATGCCATCTCCTGCATCAATTCCATAACACGCTTGGATACTAGGGTGCATAGCAGATCAAGTAAAGCCTTGCTTGAGTGCATAGGAAGTGATTTGACTGCATGCAACAGGACTGATATCAACTGTTTTGATTGAGTCACGTGGAGCATATGCATGAGACTTTGCCTGGTGGTACTCACCCAGATTTCAGAACTGCATCTTAAATACTAAAATTGGAGGAGGAGGAGGAGGAGGAGGAGGAAGATTATGATCATGATGATGGTTGACTTTCTAGCATCCAATTTTTTTTTTAAATTCCTTTCTGAAGCAGGTGAAGTGCTCTTTTGGTGGACAATCTCCTAGCGATGACGTCCCAATAAAAAACACTGAACCCCATCCCCTCACTGGGTTGACCTCAGGAATATAAGAATGTTGCCTAACTGAAAGAAATGACTAGCAAAGAAACTTCATCAAACTTTAGGTTATAGCAGTTTAAATGTTGGGGGCCTTTGTGGAAAGTCTGGTGAGATAGTTGAGTTCCTTGAAAGAAGACGCATTGGCTTATATTGTATACAAGAAACTTGACAGAAAGGTAAATCTGTCAGAAATAGCCCACAAACACACACTAGCATGTAAAATGGATGTTAAACAGAAGAAGAAGAAGAAGAAGAAGAAGAAGAAGAAGAAGAAGAAGAAGAAGAAGTAAACATTTTAATGTCATAATATGCCATGTTTTGTACTGGTGTCAAAAATGTGAAAGGTTTTCTTCTTCCTTGCATAGTCCCAAATCATCACGGGGTTCACAGATGCTATTTTATTTCCTTCAGTCAAATTTCTGACCAGGGTGTATACTGGATATTTTGCTCTTTATGACCCCAGGCAACATCGGGTAAACTTCCTAGCTTCAAACATAGAATGTATGAAAACAATCCTCAGACCATTTTTGTACTAACGAGAGTCATTACAGCCATTATCAAATTAGCACCAAGACAGGCGTGAGCCAGAGTTATTAACAAAATACATGTCATCATATTGAGGTGTGCTTATAAAACAAAGACTGTTGGGTATTCATGACTGAAAATTGGTGGACAAGACAGAAGTGTGTCAGGTGGTATTTTGAAGTGAGTGAGTACCTTATACCATTTATGGCAAAAAATATTGCATGTTTTCATTTTAAATGTTTTCAGAGGAAAGCCAGTGTTATCTGTTTGATGAGGACTACCATGAAAGGTACAAGGGCAGGAGTGTTGACGTTGTGTCTGCCACTTTAATGCAAAGTGATGAGGCTGTGTTATCCACACATGATGACTACATCATCCGAGTGTTTGCAACATCAGGTAATTTTATAGCAGTAACTGCAACTTTCTTTATTCATAAATAAGCTTGGAGGAGGTGACTCTACTTTTTCCCTCTCTGTAATCTATGTCCATTGCTTCTCCTCCTCTGACTGTCTCTATTGTTTCTCTTTTTCCACCAGGGTTTTTTTTTTTTTTTATCACTGTCGTGTCCAGAGAAATGGGTTGTCGGAATCATGGGATATTTGAATAATAAGTAAACAAGCTCATTTTAGGTTAAATATTATTTATCACGGTTGAAACACAAATTATAGTTACAGTACTATATTCCCTTGTTAGTGCAGACTGCAGAGCCACCATAGTGTCCATTTTCCCTGGAACTCTCGAGTCTTTATCTTTTTATTTATCTAAGGGCATTAACTCTTTCTTCCTTTATTCAAGTTATTTCCCCTTTAACTTTTGATCGCTGTAACAGTTACCCTCATTGTTTTTTAAGTTAAATTAAAATTTGATCCTTGGTAATTATTTCTAATTAAACCACCTAATTTATATGTTTTCTTTAAAGAAAAATAGAAAGTGGACGTTCGGTTTACTTCCGGTATCCTTGTAACTTTCACTTTCCTTATTTTGTCCTTTAGTTCTCACATTCCATGAGCATTGTTTCTAAGAAAGGGTGAAGAATTGCTGTTTTCTGGAATATATGTATCTAACACTTATTATTAGCTAGTTTTTATCTTTAAGTAATATCTTTTTTAGCTCTTTACATCAAGTGGCTTCACGCCTTGTCTGGAACAATTTTCACAAAATCCTAGAATAACGAACATCTGTAAAAGTCTGAGGAAGCTACAGACGGCCAAAAAAACGGCCGGGTAGCTGAAACAATAATGTAACTTAACAGAAAGATACGGTAATAAAAAATAAAACGCATATTTGCTCTACAACAGTATTGAGCACTTTCTTCAGTTTCTATTAATTATCATTTCCACTAAATATATATATATTATATTAGCTGAAACAAACGTTTGAGCCCTCTACGAGTAGCGGACGAATGTTTATTTAAATAATCGTTCGGACAGGTTAATTTCGGCCACCGATTCCGTAGTCAAGGGGGTAGGACTGCCGACGGTCATCACGACGGTTCTAGGTTCGATCCTCGGCTTGGGAGAGGTGTTAGTCTAGCGGCACTGATGAGTTGTGATACAACGAAACAGGTCTGTATGTCGATGACTAAAATATATTTTATAAAGCTCCCCTCTTTGGTAGAGCACTCTCGTAAATTATCTTACTCGCTACTTAATTTAGCTGAAATAATGCGAAGCTCGCGATTTGTTTACAAACAAACGTTTGAGCCCTCTACGAGTAGCGGACGAATGTTTATTTAAATAATCGTTCGGACAGGTTAATTTCGGCCACCGATTCCGTAGTCAAGGGGGTAGGACTGCCGACGGTCATCACGACGGTTCTAGGTTCGATCCTCGGCTTGGGAGAGGTGTTAGTCTAGCGGCACTGATGAGTTGTGATACAACGAAACAGGTCTGTATGTCGATGACTAAAATATATTTTATAAAGCTCCCCTCTTTGGTAGAGCACTCTCGTAAATTATCTTACTCGCTACTTAATGTAGCTGAAATAATGCGAAGCTCGCGATTTGTTTACAAACAAACGTTTGAGCCCTCTACGAGTAGCGGACGAATGTTTATTTAAATAATCGTTCGGACAGGTTAATTTCGGCCACCGATTCCGTAGTCAAGGGGGTAGGACTGCCGACGGTCATCACGACGGTTCTAGGTTCGATCCTCGGCTTGGGAGAGGTGTTAGTCTAGCGGCACTGATGAGTTGTGATACAACGAAACAGGTCTGTATGTCGATGACTAAAATATATTTTATAAAGCTCCCCTCTTTGGTAGAGCACTCTCGTAAATTATCTTACTCGCTACTTAATTTAGCTGAAATAATGCGAAGCTCGCGATTTGTTTACAAACAAACGTTTGAGCCCTCTACGAGTAGCGGACGAATGTTTATTTAAATAATCGTTCGGACAGGTTAATTTCGACCACCGATTCCGTAGTCAAGGGGGTAGGACTGCCGACGGTCATCACGACGGTTCTAGGTTCGATCCTCGGCTTGGGAGAGGTGTTAGTCTAGCGGCACTGATGAGTTGTGATACAACGAAACAGGTCTGTATGTCGATGACTAAAATATATTTTATAAAGCTCCCCTCTTTGGTAGAGCACTCTCGTAAATTATCTTACTCGCTACTTAATTTAGCTGAAATAATGCGAAGCTCGCGATTTGTTTACAAACAAACGTTTGAGCCCTCTACGAGTAGCGGACGAATGTTTATTTAAATAATCGTTCGGACAGGTTAATTTCGGCCACCGATTCCGTAGTCAAGGGGGTAGGACTGCCGACGGTCATCACGACGGTTCTAGGTTCGATCCTCGGCTTGGGAGAGGTGTTAGTCTAGCGGCACTGATGAGTTGTGATACAACGAAACAGGTCTGTATGTCGATGACTAAAATATATTTTATAAAGCTCCCCTCTTTGGTAGAGCACTCTCGTAAATTATCTTACTCGCTACTTAATTTAGCTGAAATAATGCGAAGCTCGCGATTTGTTTACAAACAAACGTTTGAGCCCTCTACGAGTAGCGGACGAATGTTTATTTAAATAATCGTTCGGACAGGTTAATTTCGGCCACCGATTCCGTAGTCAAGGGGGTAGGACTGCCGACGGTCATCACGACGGTTCTAGGTTCGATCCTCGGCTTGGGAGAGGTGTTAGTCTAGCGGCACTGATGAGTTGTGATACAACGAAACAGGTCTGTATGTCGATGACTAAAATATATTTTATATATATATATATATATATATATATATATATATATATATATATATATATATATATATAAGTGAATATTCTTTACCACAAGTAAGGTTATCCAGTGTCGTCTGTGGTTCCAATTTCTACAAAATTCTTACAGAAAAAATTAAAACTACAACTAAACAATCCATTTAATATTGTAATTTGTTTAAATTCATTTTGGGATGAAAAAAAAATCAGATTAAAAATAATTATACCTCGGTTGAGGTTGGAACTTACAGACTCTGTCTCCACAAATTGCACACTAATAGAGTGAACCATGAGGAAAATATAATATGGTGAGATTTTTTTTTTTTGTATAAGTTTTACAATTGTTAAGCAAGAAAAAGTTACATACTAAAACGTGTCACCGTATCCTGGACAATGCCGGGTAGACACGATTAATATTACACATTCCCTTCAACCTCTGTCTGTTCATCCTTTTTTTTTTTTTTAACTTTATTTCACCCTAAACAAGGCATATTGTCACTTAGCCATAAGTACAAATGTGATTAGAGGTCAGATTCACAGTGGCCATCCTAAATGGGGAATTGTGCAGCAAGACGTTTGTTTGTTGGTGCAGTCAGGAAACAAGCAAGTAATTCAAAAGACAAATGATCCTCTACAGTTAAGTTGGGATTTTTTTTTTTTTTTACATAGGCATCGCCACTTATCAAGGCCAAGAGTCCACTCGAGGTTAAATTTTGCAGCTAGTTGGATTGTTCAGGAGTATTTATGTTATGGAGACACAATATTCACACACAATACTTATAAAACAAGTACAAGGAAGCAACATTGTGGTGATGGGCCAAGACATGCTGAAGCTTGGCAAAGATTCCAGAATTCATTAGATTAGAGACACAAACCAAATAGAATGGATTATTTTCTACATATCGCTCCAGACTGTCTATGACGTCATCTATTTAAACACATTGTGCCTATTTCCTATTCAAACGTCATCTAACTTATCCCATATTTATATTCGCTTTTCTAATGTGTAAACCAAATATTACTCTTAAAATATATCAGAAGTTTTATACGTGCACAGAAACATTTGTTGTACGATCATACAAAAAAAAAAACAGTAAAAAAAGATTTATATGTTGTAAAGTTTCTGAATTTTTTAGCTGAGAGTTGATAATTCGTATTATTTGGATTATTTGGACTACTGTAATCATCTTGGTTAAGTAATTCGCAATTGTATTTTCAGTATTGCCCGAATTGAGGATTGAACCAGCAATCTCTAGAGGAGTGTAACTTACAACTGAATTTTACAGAGTACTTTATCCATTATGCCACAGGTCCTTGAACATTCAATCCTCAGTGTAGGTAACACTAAAAATACACTTGTGAATTTGTTAGGATTTCTAAACAGTCATAGCTGACAGAACAAGAGCATGCTATCTCTATGGATTAAATAAAGGCTTCTGTTTGAAATACCGTGCAGACTCCATAGTTCAACAGAAATATTCCCAAGTTCAACAAGAGACACCAGAAGAA
Source organism: Euprymna scolopes (assembly GCF_053919585.1). Classification (NCBI taxonomy): domain Eukaryota; kingdom Metazoa; phylum Mollusca; class Cephalopoda; order Sepiida; family Sepiolidae; genus Euprymna; species Euprymna scolopes. Next base: position 60,397,564 of record NC_136488.1, read on the forward strand.
GATCAGAGGTTACATCGTCCGAAACGTTGTGTGAATAACACTCAAGAGCAGAACAATAGTTCGAAAACTCCAAATAATATGAACAAAAACTAAGGTTGATTAAAAAAGAAAAAAAAAATGTCATATTTTATTCTATTTTTGAAGGTGAATTATTACAGCGAATAGTCCAGCACTACAACGTTCCCATATTAATATTCTCACCCAATGAAAGTTTACCATATTTTGCCTCTTGGGTCGAATCTGATGAGGAGATTGCTTTTTGCTTATGGCGGAAACAAACATATGAAAAGGTGGCCACTTTAAAACTAGATGAGAAGGTAAGTTATATTTCTATATATATATATAAAGTTAAGTATGTCTAAATGTTTATATATTTGTATGTATAGCATATACTCCTAAACTAATTAACCGATCATTATGAATTTTGGAATACAGCTGTAAAGTGTAAGGGGTCTACATGTGGGCTACATTTAATTTCGTTTTATGAAAAGAGATAAAAAGGGATGGAGATAATTTATGAAAATTCAGATAACTTTGATTTTTGTCAAATTTTATTTCTTTTAGTTTGTCTGTCCATTCGACGTTTTTCTTGTAGATGACTGTGCCAATCTGGATGAAATTTTTCATGGACCTTTGTCATGATAAGGTGCAGCGAACTAAGTATCATGGTATTAGTTTCATGCACAGATAGAGATTAGTAAGGATTAGTCTCCACAATATGACATTTATTCTAGAAGTCTGGCATAAAGCACATATTCTAGGTTAATGGACTATAGTTTTCGCTAGTTTTTAACAGAGTAAAACGTTTTCTAGGTACTCATGCATAAAGTGATCTGGACATAACTCAGAGTCCGCCCGGCTTTCTTCCGGAACATGACGTCAACAGTCAGAGTAAGCCGAGCGTCGCCGAGGAAATTAAACCGAGCGTCGCTGATGAAAGGATAACAAGAAAAGAAAACCTACCTTAAATTTTAAGTTTTATTAACTGTAAAGAAAAATGTTATAACAATATTTTTTTTTTTTTACTAATTTGTTTTCTTTTCTTCTTCTTCCAAATCGTCGTCTGCTGCTTTGAATTTTCAACTCACGCGAATGCGCGTTGTGTTGAAAACCATCGTGCTACATTGTCATTGGCTCAGCTTTATGTTATGCCAGACGGCTTAATTTCCTTGGCGATGCTCAGTTTATTCCGGCTGTTGACATCATGTTCCGGGGAAAGCTGGGCGGGCGCTAAGTTGCATCTAGATCACTCTCTACATGAGTACTATTTTCTATATTATATTTCTCTTTCTGTCTGTCCATACCACATTTTTATTTACTGTCCGACCTGGCTGAAATTTTGTATGAATCTTTGCCATGATAAGGTGCAGCGAACTAAGTGTTATGGTATCTGTTCAATATACAGGGATTAGGAAGGATTAGTCACCACAATACCACATTTACTCAAGAAGGTTGGCATAAATCATTCACTCAAAATCAACGGCCTATAACTTTTGGAAGTTTCTAACAGGCTAAAACGTCTAGTATGATATTGTATTGATATGTATAGTATTCACTCATAAACTAATTAACTGATCATTATGAATTTTGGAACAGAGCTGCAAGATGTACGGGATTTATATGTGGCCTAAACTTAGTTGCCTGATATATTTCTAGTTAGAATTCTTCTAGTAAGATATTAGCTACTTATAGGAGGGACCACATGAAGGTTGCCAACATCCTAAGCGAAAGACTTAGGTAGCATATATCTTAATTTTGATCTTTGTTAAAGGAAATAAAAGTTATGCAAAACTGTTTTGTCAGTGGAATTAATTTTACCCATTGTGAATTATACAATGAATGAGTAACATTAGTCTTAAAGATAGGCTTAGATCTGATGACCTCAGAGGAAAATTAAATCTGGACATTATGAGCAGATGTGTGCAGAACAGGAGACTGTTAATATAGTTGCATTGAAAGAACAGATAAGAGTTCTTGGGTTAACAGACATAGAACAGTTGAGGTACCAAGATGAGTTGGCAGGCGAAGACCAAGGAAAACATGGGAGGAAGGGATAAGGTTGGAATTGAAAAACATAAGAATAAATAAAGACCTGGCCAGAAATCGGTTACTTCAGAAATCAATTTTCAAAAGCCGTCCAACATATGCCAGTATGTACAAAAGACGTTAAACCAATTATGATGATGATGGATCTTCGAATGGACTTTCAAAAATGTAATAAATGTAACAACAAGGAAGAAATCTAGCGTCAATCTGGACAGGTGCTGTGCCACTGTATCCTTTTCTGTGTAAATTTCTACCTGCCTTTCCCTACATGCCAACTGAAGCAGGCTTCTTTTTTTTTTCTTTTTTTTTTAACTTGCATTCCCACGAGGGCAGAGTTAGACACAAGGTCAGTTTTTAATATAGGGGGAAACCAGCTCCCCAAAAAGGGACACTCAAGTTAGTAACAAAAATTAAAAAAATGTATCAGTTATGAAGGATTTCTCCTCCATTAACCGAGACCAAAAAAGTGTAAGGCAGCCTCAGAACAGATACTACACTTTGATCTTTGCCTTAAGGCCAAGAAAGAAAAAAGGCAACCCTTTTATCAGATTTATTTCACCAAATTTAATGATGATAATGATGATGATGATATATATATATATATATATATCATTTTGATTATTCCTACTACTATTCTCATCTTGAGTGTTATTTTCACAATGTTCCGATCAATGTAACCTCCAACCTTCTTCAGATGCATGTTGTTGAACTTCGGAATCTATATGGAATTTCAAACAGGACTCTTTATTTACTCCACGGGGATAGCATGTTGTCATGACTGGATAGAAGTCCGAAGTAATTTGCAATTGTATTTTTAAATGTCACTCACACTGAGCATTGAAAAGAGTGAAAGTGAATTTTACAAAGTACTTTATCCATTATGCCATGGATCCTTGTGAGTTCAACAGAAAAATTCCTGAATTTGACAAGATACACCTAAAGAAAGTTACATCGCTAAAAACGTTGCAAAAATAATACTCAACATGAGAACAGTAGTCCGAATAACCCAAATGATATGTGGGAACATGATGAGAATTAGCAGCGAACCGGATGTTAACACATCCACCATGAGAGACAAAATGAAAAATCGTCTTTTGCACATGGCTCCACGCATCGCTTCCGCTTGGGAAGAAAAAAATAAGATAACCACAAAATAGTTATCGACCAATGGCAGAGCTCTGCGCCTAAAATAAACACCTCAAATATCACAGTCACTGGGAGCCGGTTTGCCACTATAAAACGAGGGTTTTTAGGGAACCAGAAGAGAGGGGAGGAAAAAGAAGACTAAGACACCGGGCTGCTAGCTGCTGATGAAAGAAGTCACCCACTTTCCAGTTACAAGCCAGGACACGCATCACCGACAGCAGGATGACCGACCTACCCCTACTACATCCATCGTCCAAAAGATAAGTTACGTTTACGAACATTCATTTCTTGTCAATTCATACATACTTACAAACGTTTTACGAACATTCATTCCCTGTTAAATCGTACATACCTGCAAACATTCTACGAACATTTCACCGTAATACAAACTGTGAAATATCTCCATCGGACAATCCATTCTTCGTTAAATCACATTCCATCCTATGAATACTTCGCCTCTTCTAATACAAACTGTTAGTAGTAAATAAAATCGGCTCTAAACCTTCAATATTCGTCTGTCTTTAATTATATGGAGTCAGAATCTACACACTTCCAACGTTGTTCATTTCATGTATTCTTTGTTGTGACCTCTATGGCATCCTTCCTACCCCTAATCCTTTTATAAAAGCTGAGGCCATAGATATATATTATCAATCCTCATCTCAAAAATTCAGAGACCTGATAACTTATTCATCCCAAATCACAGAATAGTAGTTTCCTTACGTGCTCCTATTTTTTTTAAGCTTTTTATTTTCTTCTCCATTTTTATGCTGTTATCTTTTTTTCTAGCCCAAAAAAGTGGCATTGAGTATGAGTGGTGACGTCATTATTGGACGAGGAAAGACAACGGATGATCATTTAATCACACTTTGGAAATTAAAAAATGAAATAATTGATTCAGAGTTGTTTTCAAACATGAAAAACATCGACATCTTCAAAAAGCATGGTAAGTTACAAGTTTTGTAAGATGAACATGTCGCATAAAACCAAAATCATTAAAAATAATGGAAAAATGTTTGCAATTATTAGAATAGGTTTTTCTGTACCAAAATTTAGTTTGATAAATGTCTATAAATGTTTGTTTTCTCAGTTGTTTTGACTCGTTATCTACAAAGTGATATACCTCTCATTTTCTTTTTGAATATACAAATCTATGTCTAACCATGATCTTTCAATATTTTGTCTATACGATGTTGGGATGAACTAAAATGATTCACAGAAAAAAATGACGAAAATTGAGTTAGTTTGAATTAACTTAAGCTTTCTATTTTCTGGAATAGATTACTGAGCCTTCAGTAACTTCTTGTTGAATAATTGGTTGTTGAAGTATATTATTTGGACTACCGTTCTCCTTTGGATTGTTATTCACACAAAATTTTGACCAATGTAACTTCCAATCTTCTTTGGGTATATCTTGCCAAACTCTGGAATCTTTCTGTCACTCACAAATCTGTATAGAATTTCGAATTGAATCTTTTATTTAATCCACAAGATTAGCATACTCTAACTCCATAAGCCTTGATCGAGTAGAATTTCTTTATGTGCCTAAACCTAAACATAGATTCCATGAACAAAGCTTCTTTCTTAGAACTGCACGCCTGTGGAACTTTGTTCCGTTTTCCTGCTTTCCAACTGACTACAATATGGTCGTTTTCAAGTTCAAGTTGAGCCGTTCCCCTTAAGTAATTCAATTTACTAAATTTCCACTACTAACAATTACCACTGTATTTTCCATTGACTACTGTACACTCATCCTCAAGTGGCCTCTGAGTCTTGATAAGTGATGACTCCTTTGTCAAAAAAAAAAAGTTTTAAGTAATTGTCCAGAAAGATCCATGAAATAAAGTATTAAGTAAAATTCAGTCGTTAATGATACAATTCTGGAGGTTGAAGATTAAATCCTCAATGCAAACGATACTCAGAATACAATCACAAGTTACTTAAACATTCTATCGAATAATGGCAAACAAAATGTATTAAATAAAAGGTTTCATTCAGAATTCCATGCAGATTCACAAATTCCGCAGAAAGACTCCCGTGCTCGACAAGACACATCTGAAGACGGTCAGAGGTCACATTACCAAAACGTTGTGCACGATAAGAACAGTAGTTCGAATAATCCAAATTCGTCTTACAAATTAATAAACATAATTAGCTGAAGTGTTGCATGGCCTTTTATTTGAACGTTAGGGTTAGATTTATGGTTATGGCTCCACATTCTCTAACCACAGTATTGTATCAAACACAGAATTGTTTTTCTTACATGTACTGTTTTGTTTGCAATATGAGATATAGATTTCATACGAAATGAGATTTATCCAACATAGATTATAACGTAAGTGTAGATATATTAAAGTAGAGCTGTCTCCTTAAGCTATCTAACACGGACCATCCCCAATACTAATAGAGTGCATCTTTAAATAACAAATAAAAAGCCATTGCAATGGAAAATTGATTAAAAAAAAATGAATAAAAACACTGATAGGCTGGCACCTAAGATAAAAAAGGACCACTCAACCCATTGATAGCCCAAAAGGAAAGAAGTAAACTGTTCCTGTTTCTCCATGTGAAAGAGGCCAACTAGAGGCAGTTATCAAACCTTGGTTAAAAAAAAAAGTTCTGACCCTTATACCCACCATATGCAGCAACTATGATGAATGCTGCTTCATTTTTCTTTTCTTTTTTTGTTTTGTGAGAGGACACAGTTGCGGACCAGGATATAAATATCCTAACTCGCTACAAGAAAAAATAATGAAAGGAATTGAATGACGGAAACAAAGAACTCAAATGCTGGAATAAAATAAACATGTTTATTTTCTGTTGAGAAATGAAAGTCTTGGGTGTACACGTGTTCATTTGGCCATCGACGACTAGCGCGTGGAAGGAAAGGGGAATGCAATAGAGAAACGCGAAGTGGCAAGCCGGCCTGTAGAAAGAGAGGGTTAAGCTCAGTAGAGAGTCGCGCACATGTCTGTGTTGATGGACCAAAACGAAGGGGAGATAGAGTGAGAAAGTCAATCCCGGTTATGGAGATAGAAAGCGTATAAAGTGTACGTGCGCTTATCCCACATTACAGTAGCAGGGAAAGTGACGTTAGGGCGCGGTTGGTTTGTCGACTAAACAGGTCGAACGCTGGTCCGGACAAGAAAAGGGAAGTTGACAGGTTTTGTTGACTTTTATACTGGAGTTAGTGTTCTTGGTGCGCATGTCTGGTTTTCACTTAAAAGGAAGTGACGTCACAGCTCGGGTGTGTGTATGCGCATGAATGTGAGTGTGTGTATGAGGCTGTGTATATGTGTGCGTGTGTGTGTGTGTGTACGTGCGTGCGTACGTGTGGGTGTGTATATGTGAGGGAAAACATGTTCGAACGACACAAATACTTTAATTTAATTATATGATAGATTTTTTTTTTGTTTGTACTGAAGCATTTCTTTTTACAAATCATCTTGATTTCTTTTTGGCAGGTTATGGTAATAAACTAAAAATAACCACAGATGATGATGGTGATGATGATGATGATGATGATGATGACAATACTCACGATGATTAAATTCCAGTTCTGTTCAAATCATGGATTCAATAAAAATCTGTAAAATATAATTCCTATGACAATTAGGATCTTTTCTTTTTTTTTTTCTTAGTCCATTCACAAATTTAATTCCAACAGCGAAAACATCTTACACGATGCTATTAATGCTAATGTCTTAACATTACAGCCATGGCATAATTCCCACTAAAACTATTACTAATCAGTTAACTGTACACATTCTTAATTTGATAGCAACATGTGAAGATAGATCTGAAAGTCCTCAGAAAGGAAGTATGGCAAATATATTCGCTTGTTCTAACTTGAAACAAACAACAACAAAAAAAATAAAAAAATAAAAATAAAATAAGGAACTTATATTTATAAGTTCCTTAAAGAAAGATAAGTGGCCTGTAATATTTAATCAAATGTCTTTAAAAAAATGCTGCTCATATATATTATATCGTATAAATTTTTATTTATGCAAATATTTTTGGCTACACATATATATACATGTTTCAGCTACAACTTTAGTCAAAGTTTTAGTTCTTCAGTCATTCAGTGACAGAGAAAAAAAAATTGTATAAACACTGTAGCTTGATGGGATTAATACTTCTAACTACCCCCTCCCACACACATGTATTTAAAAAAAAAAGTTTAGTTCAATAACTATAACTTTAGTTATGTTTTTGAATTTTTGAGATAAGGATTTTTTGTGGGGCTAATAAGTATGTTAACCCCGCAAACTGAAGAAAAATAAAAAGTGAGTTAAACACAACCAAAGCAAAGAAGGCCAAAGAGGATATTAAATTTATATCGAATTTATTTTCTCGAAATAAAAAATAAATAGAAAAATTATCTTCTGCAGAAATGGGACGTGTTTGTTGAAATCGGGTCTTTCAACAGGGCTAGTAGTGGTAGGTCTTCGTAGACCCGGGGTCCTCAAACAAGTTACGTCTGGCTGGTCAGTAATTGAGGTACTGGCTGGGAGTCGGTCGGAAGCCGGGAAGTTTTCCTTTAGAAAGGACGTGGCCTGCATGTGTGTGGCTGTCTAAAAAACGAATTGTCCTTAAAATGGGTGGTTGATGAGAGGTATCTTTAAATGGACAGTTATAGTATTGTTGGTGCAGACGACGAGTCACGAGCATAGCAGATACACTGAGAATATCAGTGGGTGTATCATTGCTGTCAGCTTGACTACTGCCTGTAGAGTCGTCTGTTGATGCGGTCGTACAAGCAAGTGGGGAGCTGCTATGCCTACTGATTCTGAGATGCTCACTGACGAGATATAGGAATCGTTTTTATAGCGATTTCAACCTGGAAATCGGCTCCAAATTCAACTCAGAAAATATGCTTTTTTTGCGCATTTTGACTGGCTAGAAAGTCGACAGCCTCTGTTACGTCCGCCAAAGAATGGGTCTGGTTGGGTCGAGGGGGTCAGTGGCTGACGAAATATTTTTGTTTTTTATATAAAGGTGCATAAAGGCGCATGTGTAAGAGGCAAATTTTACGCATTTCGTCTAGGGGAGTTGAGGTGTCTACATCCGGTTGGCAAGTAGATATGTGTTGCACATTGTTATTGTTTTTAGTTCAGTAGCCCACACCGTTGTTTGCTAGAGTGACGGTGAGGCTACGATAGATTGATTTTTTGGACTCTTCAGACTACTGTTCTCATCTTGAGTGTAATTTTTCATAACGTTTCAGTCAATGTAACCTCCAATCTTCTTCAAGTGTATCATGTTGCACTTGGGAATCTGCACAGAATTTCAAACAGAATCTGATAAACGTGAATCAAACTGGGTGGAAGTCCTACGTAATTTGTAATTGTATTTTTTAAGCAATGCCTGCGCTTGAACCTTCAGAAGTGTAAGTTTTACAACTAAATTCTATCAAGTACTCTATCTACTATACCACAGCGACACTACAAAATACAATTGTGAATTACTTAGGACTTCTAATCAGTCATGGCCGATGGATTAAAAAAAGGGTTCTGTTCGAAATTCTGTACAGATTCCCGAGTTCTCTAACTGTGCATTGAACTAATACCATATTACTTGGTTTACTCCACCTTATCATAACAAAGGTCCATAGAAAATTTCAACTAAATCAGTCAAGTAGTTTCCAAGAAAAAATGGAATGAACAAACAGACATACTAATAGATATTAGCATGGAGACCCAATGTTGCCTGGGATTGAATGATGATCAACAAATGTTCCACACTCTTATTTTTACTGTCATCAAAATCGGTGCAATCGCTCAATTTTTCAATCAAATTGATTTATAGCCTGCTTCTGTTGGCGACGCATTGTGGTGCACTGGAAGGAAGCTTTACATGCCACCCTGCAAGACAGATGATGAGGGGAGGTCCTGTCACAATTTCTCCATTGCTTATGACCTAATGCAGATTGATCACAAACCCGCCTCTGTGCCCAACATCGATGGTCAGTATGCGAGTCTCCAAGATCTTTTTCTCACAACTTTCCCTGAGCTATATTCATTCGGTCTCTGCTGGGATCTTCAGACCACTCACTTGTCTCAGATAAGGTAAAAATAAAATGTAGACCCCTACGTACCACTCCATCGTACAGCATATCGATACTCTATGGCTGACTGGGATAGCTTCCATACATTTATATCAGATCTACCTCTGCATTCCATGTTTAAAAAAATGTGTCCTCTATAGTATCAGACCTGACTGAATGGTTAATTGTAGGTATAGACCACCTCATACCCTCCAAAAAAATTCCAGCAAAAACCTAACAGCCAGTCGTGGTTCTCTCCAGAATGTGCTGCTGCCAATGCGCACAGAAATCACTATTTCCATTACTTCCAACGTAATAGATGTACTGAGACTAAAGCCGCCTTTAAGACTGCCAGCAACCTCTGTAAAAGAGTAATAAAGAACATGAGAGAGTTGTATGCTCAGTCCGTCAAGTCCAAAGTAGCTGAGCAGCTGATTGGTTCCCACCAGTTTTGGCAAATAACAAACAAGATCCTGAATAGAAGCATGTGCTCTGTCTCAACCATCATCAATGGACCTGAGGTAATCTTGTCAGCATCGGACAAAGCCAAACTCTTTGCCAAGAACTTTGCAGCTAATTCTACTCTATGTGATCAGGGCTACTAAACCCCCATATTTTCTCCCGTGTCTGAAAACACGCTATGCAACATAAAAATATCTGTGCTAATCAAAAAAAAACCTTGATTCCAGTAAATCAACTGGCCCTGATGGTATTCCAATTATAGTGCTCAAAAAGCTTCAACCAGAATTAGCTCCCATACTTGCAAAGCTGTTTAAGCGTTGTCTTAAGAAATGCTTCCCATCACCCTGGAAAACCTCATCAGTATGCCCTGTATTTAAGAATTCAGATGATCGGTCATCTTCCTCTCAGTACAGACGAATAAGTCTCCTGTGCGTCATGAGTAAGTCACTTGAATCAGTGTTAAATCGAGTAGTAGTCAACCACCTCAGCAAAGATAACCTTCTTAGTGACATGCAATATGGTTGTCGTTCTGCCAGATCTACAGCAGACGTGCTAACAGTTATATTTCACAGGGTTAGTGAATCTCTCGATGGAGGCTTCATTTCTAGGACAATTGCTCTTGACATATCAAAGGCCTTTGATAGAGTATGGCATAAAGGTCTACTCCACAAAATCTCCAGCTATGGTATAGCTAGAAATGTCTTTTCAATTATTAAATCATTTCTGATAGGTTCATAAGAGTAATAGTTGATGGGTAGAAATCAGAAGCTCACAGTATTAATGCTGGAGTACCTCAGAGGTTCATCCTGGGCCCAACTCTCTTCCTGATCTACATCAATGATTTCCCAAATCACATTCTTAAATCATTCATAGACATTTATGCAGACGACACTACCATCTATGGTAACACTTCAAAGGCCATAAATGAACAAGTTCTCTCTGATCTTGTGCATGTGGTGCAATGGGGAAAGAGGTGGCTGGTTAATTTTAATGCATCTAAAACCAAGCTTCTATCTTTACATCACCAATGCTCTGATCCCATCTGACATCAATCGAAATGAATGATTCTCATCTTGGGGAGGCTCCAGCTTCCGAGTCTGACCATTACTCCAGCTCTGGGATGGAACACGTGCATCAAATCTGTTGCCAAGGTCGCTGGAAAAATGGTGGGATCATTCTACTGCTTTGGTAGATATCTCACTACTGATGCAATTCTCTACCTATATATAAGCTAAGTACGTCCAAGGATGGAGAACTGTTCCCATATCTGGGCAGGAGCTGCTAGAAGTAGCTGATCCTGCCTTGACAGAGTTCAAAATAGACTTCGTAGCTTGATGAACAAAGTTTCTTTCTTAGAACTGCATGCCTGTGGAACTCTGTTCCATTTTCTTGCTTTCCAACTGATGACAAGTTCAACATGAACAAGTTCTTGATGAGATGTCTCCTGTAGTAACCCAATTTACAAAATTTCCACTACTAACGATGACTATGATATTGTCCTATTGACTACCATACACTCATTAACCTCGAATGGCCTCCAGGCCTTTATAAGTGATGACCTCTTTGTAAAATTTTTTTAAAAAGTGTATATGTGTATATTAAGTGATTTTTTTTTTAATTTCAAATTGAATTCTGTTGTTGTTTTATGTCTCTGCTCCAAACACAAACTGATGAAATAGTTTCAATGAATTCGGTAAACAATCCTATCCATTAGATCATAAGACATCAGATAAAAAATATAGCAAATTACAATTTCTTATCTGGCACAAAACGAACTGTACCAAAACCTCTAACAAGGAAATCAAACCATTAAACTAAACAGTACCCCAACAATAAAACAAAAAAGAAAAAACAAAAATCATTGAGAATGTTTTATTAACAATATAAATATATTCAAATATTCATCTTTTTTTGTACATTTTTTTTAGTTCCGTCTTTGATTTCCCAGCTGTTTCTTTTGCAGAAACAACTTTATCTTTTGTATGAATGAAATTCCACAAGGTTTCAGCATTTCGCGCATTGCCCAGGATCTCCGTGAGTTGGTCGACAGACAAAGAACTCAATTCATGTAAATCGGTCACTTTATTCATGATCAAGCGGTAATTCTTTGTATTAATACTTGGCATTTTCAGTAGAAAATCCTGAAAGAAAAATGAGATTTTTTTTGTAAATAATTCCAATGTTTTAAAATACAATTTGATTTCATTTGATTTTATTTACCTCCTTTCCGAAAGGTTAGACACAAGGTCTTGTGTGGGTTTGATGAAGGTGTTTGTGTAGAAGAACTGAATTCGAACTTGGCACTTATCCAACGTCACTTCCTCTAGGAATTTATATGGTGAACTACTATACTATTATTCAAAGCTTTTGTAGTATTAGTAGTATGTTCTGTTACCCCTGTTTTATGTCAATAATAATGCATACCAAATTTGGTGGAATTCTTTCTTACTTTTGTTATGTGACTGTAGTTACAAAGGAGAACGAAGATACAGAAACTTTAGTTGAAACAACACCATGATGATTATTAGTAGAGAAAATGCAATAGAATTTGATTATTTAAGAGAAAGGCTTGAAAGTGACCATGTTGTAATCAGCTGGGAAGCAGTCATACAGTATTATATTCAACAGACAGGCAGTTCTAGGAAAGAAATTTTGTTCATGGAATTTTCGTTCAGTTTGAAGCACCGATAGAGATGTGAAAATTCTGAGTGTTTGTTGTGAATGTTTGTGACAAGGTCATGAAAACAAGCATCCAAGGATGACGAGTGCATATTGTAAAAAGTCGCCACCGACACTCAAACTCAAAACCCGACTGATAGGAAATGAAAAGGTGACATATGCAAATTAAGACGCTGTCGAATTTGAGCATATAAAAAAGCCGGTATTTCTTTCATTGGCAAGAACATTTTTTTGTTGACTCAGTCGTTTGAACGTACGATTAATTCGCATGTCAGTGGGAAGAAAGAAACACTGATTTTCTACGAACATTGAAACAGGTAAAAAAAAAAAGAAGGATTGTCGTTTTTGCATGTGTCGAGAACGTTGCAAGCTGAAGAAATATTTCTTTTTTATTTTTTGCATGAACATTTAACAGTATTTGGCAGTTAAAAGAAAAACTTAAAATTCTTTTTTTTTACAAAGGAGTCACCACTTATTAAGGCCCGAAGGCCACTCGAGGATAAGGATTAATGTATGTACAGTAGTTAATGGGAAAATGTTGTAGCAGTCGTTTGTAGTGAAAATTTGCCAAATTGGATTACTTAAGGAGGTGGTTCATTAAGAACTTGTTCATGTTGGACTTGAAAAGAATCATATTGTAGTCAGTTGGAAAGCAAGAAAACGAAACAGTTTTAAGAAAGAAACTTTGTTCATGGAATCTCCGTTTAGGTTTAGGCACAGATAAAGCATGGGGGAAATTACTGATAGTAGTTTCAGCTAGACAAGTGTTTCTGTGAAAGTCAGACCCGGGGGACCACAGATTCGAGCTCAGACAAGCACTTGCCATGAAAATAATGATAAAGCAGAGACAGGCTCGCAACATCTTTTCTGTGGGAAAGAGGTTGCAGGGAAGAGAAAAGGCTATGGAGTTTATTTTGAACTGTCAAGGCAGAATAAGCTGCTTCTAGCAGCTCCTGCCCTCATGTGGCAACAGTACTCCATTTTTGGACATACTCGGCTCATATACAAGTAGAGAATTGCATCAGTAGTGAGATATCTACTGGAGTCGTAGAATGATCATACAATTTTTCCAGCGATCTTGGCAATGGATTTGATGTACATGTTCCATCTCAAATCAGGAGTAAAGGTCAAACCTAGAAGCTTGTCAAAACATGGAGCCTCCCCAGGACGAGAGCCATTCATTTCAATTGATGCCAAAGCAGCGATCAGAGCGTTGATGATGGAAAGATAGAAGCTTGATTTTAGATGCATTAAAATTAACCAGCCACCTCTTTCCCCATTGTACCACATGCACAAGATCGGAGGATAAAGAATCAGAGAAAACATGGTTGTTTACGGCGTTTGGAGTGTTTCCATAGATGGTAGTGTCGTTGAATTATTTAAGAATTTGACTTGGTAGATGGTTGGGGGGGGGGAACCCATTTGCCCAAGCATCTCAGAGATATAAGGATGATATACTCAAACAGTAAGTGTAGTTGTGACGATTTACTTATTTCCTTGGACCCAGCAAGATATAATAATGGGTTTGTTGTCGGTAGCATCTGGTTTCACTATCTGATTGGCTCTTGCTATCTCTATTTTTTTGATGTGTTATTTTTTTTAATATGTATTTGTATTTCTCTTTTTGTGAGGGTTTACTATTATTAGGGCTTGTCATGACTAGCTGATTGATCAGATTGGGTCTCTCTGATCGCCCGTCTAGCCGAAGTATGGGCCAAAGTGTAGTGTTGCAAAATCATGGCCACTTGGATCCAGGTCATGAGGTGCTCAGCCACCAGGATTCTGTTCTAGAGCATTACGAGTCACCACCTACATCCAACAGGTGGCCCCATTGAGGGACTTTTACCCTCTGCATGGGGGCAGTTTGTGTATTCTGGAGCCTCACCAACAGGGCCTTTAAATGAATAAAGTTTTTATGTTTCACGTTCTTCAAGCGTTTCTTTGTGGTGTTTGGTTTAGTCATTTTATTTCATAGTACATCAACCCCTTTGGGCTATTCATGTTGCATTTTGTTATTTTGTAATCTTGTTGCGTCCAGTCATTCTTTAAGCTTCTTGCATCTTCATTTGCTAGTTTCTAGTGTTTGGTTTGATTGTTTTATAGTGGATTTTGTCGTTTTTGTTGGCTGCCCAGCAGAACATGAATGAGTTCTGCAATGGGAGAGGGAAAAGTGTAAGAGTATGTTTTTGGTACATTTTAAATTAGGAAATCAGTCAGGAAGTGGGGGAGGTAGAAAGAAAAAGGAGAAATGGGAAGAAGGAAAGGGGAGGGTTGTTTTTTTTGTTTTTGGTTTTGTTGTTTGTTTTTTAACATAATTAAGTTTTGCAAAAGGAAGTAGAAAAACAAAAACCATCAAATGTTAGGGGCATTTTGTCTCAGGAGGCCAATATCTTCAGACAGTCTGATCCAGTAGCACCAGCAAAATTGGTGGGAACCAAGCCACTGCTTAGGTACGTTCTTTATTACTCTATTAAAGTGGCTGCTGGCAGTTCTGAAGGCGACTTTAATCTCAGTACATCTATTATGTTGGAAGCAATGAAATAGTGATTTCTGTGTGCAATGCCAGCAGCACATTCTGGAGAGAACCATGACTGGCTGTTAGGTTTTTGCTGGAATTCTTTGGAAGGTATGAAGCGGTCTATACCTACAATTAATCATTCTTGAACATGTCACCAGTATTCGTCAGTTCAAAGAATTTTAACTTCAACACTTCAAAGTTTTATAGGAGAGGAGCAATAGATTAAAGCTCAGTGAAGCACTTGCCATGAAAATAATGACAAAGAAGAGATAGACTGACTAGAAAAATAATGTGAACTGATGGGCCATCCATTGAGCTGGCATTTAACTGTTTAAAACAGGAAAAAATGAGTTTGTGAAGCTAAAAATAAAAAAGACAAAATTCTGTTTGTTATACCTGCCTCCCACCAGTCTGTCTCTACAGCTACAGGTCAATACTGGTGATATTTTCTTTTTATTTATAATGGATTATAACAATCCTTTATACTTTCTTTTCTTTATTACCAATAAGTGTTAATAAAGAGAGAGAGAGAGAGAGAGAGAGAGATCGAAGCAAGAGTGATAGATACCGTACAAAATAAAAGGGGGGGTATCAAATAGCATACAGTGAGAGGGTGAGAATGATAGATATTTAATAACAGATGGGTTAATTGCAAATTATGGCTGATTAGAACAATTACAATAGAAATTATGAACAAAACAAAAACTGGTCAAAAAACAAATATATAAAAAATAAATGTTACCAAAGGCAAGATAAGTTACTTTTCTAATCTATATGGATAAGTTTTTAATTTATTTTAGTGTGTTTATCTATTTTAAAACAAAAATAGTGTGAGTTTGAATTTAGGATCATATGGAGATTCTTGATAATTGCACAAAAATCGAAAATTTAAAAAAATACTGGTAGAAATCTATGCAATAAATGTCACAAATCATGCAAAAATTTAATGTTCTACTAGCATTTTGTTTAATTTTCGATTTTTTAACGATCATCGAAACTCCGAAGATAATCATCTAATGACAGTCATTTTTTTTCTTCTTGTTCTAACTTACGACTCAACATTACTTTTGTTTTAAAGTAAATAAACACTTTAAAATAAATTAAAACACAAAAAACTTATTCAGGTAGGTAGAAAAGTAACTTACCTCGCCTTTGGTAACATTAATTTGTTTGTGTGTTCGCCACTTTTTCATTTTGTTGTCTTAACTACAAAATATCTGAAAATGTTTTCAAACATAACTGAATCCCAATACTGAGGAATATTTTAGCATGTAATTTTGTGTGATTAAAATATATAAGGGATAAAAAATTTGGGGAAAACAAAATTTGATTAACTATGCTTTAGTATAATAAAAGGTACTTGTGAAAAAAAGAAAAATTACATTAGAAAAAATTTAAATAATTATTTGAAATTGGAAACTGTACCTGAGGGCCTGGGTTATAACGTTCATTCCAGTCAACGTTTTCCTCAATGGCCGTAACAGACAAGGCTGATTCAGCATTGGGTTGAGTTCTACCAGCCTAAGAAAGAAGAAATACATTAATTTAGTTACATTTTACTGTCAGTCAAAATTTATGACAAGGCCTTTTTCTACAATGAGTAGTGATATGGCTATGCATGACATTTTGTGTTGGAGCCGATACAGTTTTAGGGAAAATATTTTTTTTTAAGGGGTGAGGGACAGAAAATTATACTAGAAAGGGTTAGGATGAAACCTGGTAAATTTAGCCAATTAAAATCATACAATGTGGCACTTGAATAAGATCACTGGCCAAATCCCATATATAAAGAGGAGCAAGAGAGGACACCTGGTCCGTCCAAATAATATAGCTAGATAAGCTGAAAAGTAATATTTTTTGCTACAAAAAATGAAAAAAAAAAAAACATGTCCAGAAAAAATTTCAAGTACTGTTGATAGGCGCTTGCTGGAGTTTCAATCTATGTCAAAACACAATATATAAAAATATAACAATATATCATTATTCTTGTTGACAGTTATGGGTGGCTGGGTTTTAGGAGGGAGATGGACAGATGGAAATTCGATGGGTTGATTCTTCTCAGGGGCCCAAATCATCAACCAACAACAATATACTTTTCAGTTGTTATTATATAAGCATTTGTGACCATCTGAAACATACCTTTGAGATGGTATTGTCACTGTAACCACACCCCAAGAGCATTCTATTTATCCATCGTCATTTCTCTGGATGGACTTGACTTTGATTACACTTGTGTAACCTTTTGCTAAAAATGATCTTTCAAGCATACTTTTCTTTTCTTTCTGACAATCGATCAAGTTTGTTGATTCTTCTTGTGGGTGCCTCTCAGGTTTATAATTTTTATTCAAATGATGTTTTGATACATTTGATAATTATTTTATTGTTCTTGTTAGTGTATGCTTTTGTCAAAAACGATTTCTTGGTACACACGACCTAGATATGAAAAAGATGTCAAGTTCATGATTTTTATTCAAATAAAGTTTTGGTACATTTGATAATTATTTTATTGTTCTTACTAGTGTATGCTTTTGTCAAAAACGATTTCTTGGTACACACGACCTAGATATGAAAAAGATGTCAAGTTCATGATTTTTATTCAAATAAACTTTTGATACATTTGATAATTATTTTATTGTTCTTACTAGTGTATGCTTTAATCAAAAACGATTTCTCAGTACCAGTACACACAGCCTAGATATCCAACACTAGCATTCCACCAGACATCAGAGGGCTGTCATAGTTAAAGTAAGGGATGGAGCCTGTCAGTTCAAGGAAAGATTTAAAAAATTGTTTTTTTGATGGGGGAGGGGGCATTTTTATTTCTCACTTTTTTAGGGGTAGGGATGGAGGGATTCAAATCTGCCCTTTTTTTGCTCTCATTATTATTATTATTACATTTATTAAAGTTTTGTAAATAGATATAAATCTTGATTGCAAATAAATAAATCCACCCCAAAATTAAAATGTTTAGTAAATATATAAACGCGTTCTGTCATGAAAATCTACTTGAAAATTCAAGTTTTTTAAATATATAAATGCAAAAAAGGCAGATTTGAATAACTCCTAAAAAAGTGAGTAATAAAAATGACTCCCCTCTAAAAAAAAATAAAATAAAATAAACTTTCCTTGTGTGGACAGTACTCTTAGTAGGATTGACTTGTTTTTTTTTTTTTTTTTTTACTTGTAAACAACAGCAACAATTTTAAATGTGATATTCATTCAGAACAGACGCAAATACCTCATAACATTAACTTTTTAATTGTAAGTCTTCATTTGGTAAAAATATCAACCCAAAGTTTGAGTTAAGTAGTTTTATTAAAAAAATATCAACCCAAAGTTTGAGTTAAGTTTTATTAAAAAAATTTATAAATAAATGCATTTTCAATAAAAAATCAATCTTGATTATGAATAAATAATATAACTCATTATTATTTATCTATTATTTTTTATGCCATGTTGTAAAGTTGGCAAGAAAAAAGGAAAGAAAACATACTGAGGATGGAATTTAGCTCTGAAATATATCTGTTGGTTGGTTGTTTTTGTTTTACGGCATATCAACCATTTTCGGGTTATTTAATGCCGAATCCAAAGATTTTGAAGAAAAAATTTTTTAATAGAATATATTTGTTGTTTTCACGTTGGTTTCTATTTAACCTATAGTTGGGACCCTAACAGGTACTACCACTCCGGGTCAGAGTGGACCTGGGAGCAATGGTAATTAAAGAGTGGCTCCACACTCCCCAAAGCCTGCAAGCTGGGGCCTCACCACTGGATATAGTTTAAGGTCATATCCAGGACCCCCATTGAGGGACTTTTACCCTCTGCAGGGGGGCAGTCGGTGTATTCTAATGCCCCACCGACAGGGCCGAAATATATCTGTTATAAATTTCAAACAAGTGAAATATTTGTTTATTTTCCTAATATTATGTTGTGATTTGGCTTTCAACTGCACTTGATGCATATTTTTATTCAAATTAAATCAACATTTCAATAGGAACTCACACCCTGGACGCTATTATATATTTTAATAAAAATATCAATCCAAAGATTAATTAAAATTGCGTAAATATATAAAAAAACACACTCTTGGTCTCAAAAATTTGCTTGAACGTGCCAGGATGATGGTTAAACTGGTGCCAACCAATGTTTGTCCTTTTTCTAAGTGAAGCTGGTCAGGGTCCTTATTCCCTAACTCGTTCATATATTTTAGCTGCTAAAAGTTTTAGCTTAAATAAGCATAATCATCAAACTACAAACATTTCAGCATTACCCAGTCAATATCCAGCAATATTAGCTGTGAGTTAAAATAAATAAAATCAGGGCTAAGAAATGTTACTTAACAGGATTTTAAATAGAACATAGAAAAAAAAAAATGACATGGGTCCCACTCTCTCTCAACCAAACGAATAAAGAAGTGGGGAAGGAAAGAGTCTACCTTAAGTTCTTCAAATAATTCAGCAGTTGCATAGGGACTTTGGCACCAGAGAATCCTTAAAGATGGGAAATGTATTGTCAGAAGTGTGAGACGAGAGGTGATATCATTCATAGATACTTCGCTGGATAATTTGGATTTGCCCTGGTGAGAATGGGGATAAAAAAAAGAACAATTAAAAAAAAACAAAAAAAAACATGGTAAATAACTCAATATCAAAGGATCTTTTAACAGTGTTTTTTTTACAATTTTTTCTTTTCATACGTACACATAAAAAAACATAAAATTATGTCTGCATAAATAGAATGGATGGCGGAAATCAATGAACTCCCATCCATTTCAGACTGAAATGACAAGGTTTATTTTTGTAATATTTTAGCACGAAAATTGGTTCTTGTCCAAAATTCCCATATAAAAAAAAATTTTTTTTTAATCTGTGACGAAACGAAAATACCATATTTCAAAAATCAAATATATTAATCAAGTAGTTTTATTTTTATAAAGAAAATCATTTTTAAGTGATTAGGAGTTTGTAGGCATTACAGCATAAATCTAATAAGTATGAAGTATTATTAGATTATCTCCCTTTGTTTCTTGATTTTTTTTTTTTTAAATGGCAGTCAAGAGTCATTCCTCAGATCTCATAAAATTTGATTTTCTTATTTAAAAATAAAACTACTTGATAACTTTACATAATTTTTCTTATATATTTTCGTTTTTTCACGAATATGGACATCATACAGGTTTTCTTTTATTTTTGTTTTTTAATATTAGAGGGAATTCTGGACAAGAACCGAAAAATTATATATGAGTAGGCGAAAATCATGTTAAAACGGTACTTTCTATTTAAGGTGAGAGTGGAAAATTCCATCAGGAGTTAAGTTAGAGGTTCGGGGAAAACATCATGGACAGGAAGTTTGAAATGTGATATATGATGAAGTGAGAAAGATCTGCCTCATTTGGCCTCTGAGCTGACTGTTTTTTTCCGAAACTCTTCATTCACACTTTTGGTAACAGACAAGGCGAAACTCGTGTAATCCCATTAAAGAATAAAGCAACAGATCAGGAATCATTGAGCAATCTTTTTTTTTTTTTTTTTTTTTTTTTGCAGTTACAAAGATAGAAAACACAGAAACTTTGCCTGTTACCATCACTACTACGTCACTATCCAATGAGCCATCTACTACATGACAAACAGCTGTTATTGTTGATAAGAAGATAAAAGAAATCCCTCGTGTTATTTTACAATAGTTGCACCTCTCTTTCTCACGTTTGTATCAGAAGCAGAACAATAACAAACATTATAGTTTTGGATTTTCATAATTTCTTTTATAGTGTCTTTTATTTATTACACAGTATTAGTTTTCCCCACGACTCCCCAATAAAGGATAGAGAAAGAATACTTCAGGTACTTGCCCAGAATTCTCTCTATGTTGAAAAACAACAATAAAGAAAAATCTGTATGATGTACATACCTGTATTAGAAAGAAAACATTGTATTCCAAAAATCACATAAATTGATCACATAGTTTTTTTTTAAATAAGAAAATAAAATTTTATGGTTAACCAAGGAGAGATTGTCTCAAGACACCATTTTGAAAACAGGCTGAAGGAACAAAGAAGAGAACTCCATATAATTAAAACTTGTGAGATTTTAGAAAGTGAGTTTTAACATTGATAAATAGAGAACTTACCATCAAAGCAAAACATTTGTTAGGATCAAATTCTATGAGTAGAATTGGTTTCTTATAATAACGACACATCGAAACGCACTGGTTGTAGAGGCGGCCATTGTTTAGGGACCCAATCAAATCACTCACACTTTTCCTCTCTACACAAATATCAGGCGTCAAAATGTAATCTCCAACCTAGAGAAAAATTGGAAGTAAAAAATTTATGAATGAAATTCAAAACATGACAATATTTTTATCATCAAACAAAGAATTATTCCATTTTAGTTAAATTTTAACATTTAAATCAAACTCTAAACTTGATATAACTTTAGATTATATATATATATATATATATATATATATATATATATATATGGGTAAAAAGTGGAATAAAAAGTGATCAATATGTTAGTAGAGCTGAATATGTTTTTATTTTTTTTCTCCATCTGACAAAACAGACAGGGTATTCCCCTGTCTATGGAAACAACTGCAATGGACTAAGTTAATATCTTGGGGTTGTAAAATAACAAAAATACATATATATACATATGTGTGTGTGTATATGTATATATATATATATATATATATATATATATATATATATATATATATATGAAAAATATGCTTATGCAATTATATTTCATCCTTTTTTATAAAATTCAATGAAAATCAAAGATGGCATAAATATCATAAAACACAACAGCACCTTCCAATTTTTTCTGATTTATGTAATCATGTCCATATTCTTTTTATTTTCTTTAAAAGTTAATGAGATCTTGTTCTGACGAGTCAAGACAAAAAATATTAAAAAATTGACATCTTAACTATATGATTGTTTCTGCACTACAAAACAGGTGCTATCAAAATTGAACATTTTAATATGCTGAAAGAAATAAACGGTAACATGAACAACATGTTGGAATTTGGACTATAGACTTTTTGTCTCTTATTTATTTATATATTTTATTTCCATTTCTTTAGTTTCATTTTGTCTATAGAGAATTTCAAACTGAACATTTCATAGGGGTAGATTATTCTCATTCTCTCAGTTCAAAATAGAATAGCAGGAAAACTTATCAGTGAAAAATATTAGTATGCACCAAAAATTATGGTAAATAAGTGAGTAGAATTTTAATAAGAAATAAATTTATTCTTTGGAGTCTTTAAACTCTGAATGACATTGGCATCAAGCCAGTGTGTCATAGAAGACTATCTGCTTTCTTCTAAAATAAAGATGGCACACTGGCATGTACGAATTCGTGGGCTTTGAATAATAAATTAATTTTATTTTGTATTAAAATTTTACTCAATTTTTCACTGATTAACATTAGATCTTTTCTTTCTAATCAAAGCTTCTGAGTAACTCTGGATGGCGTTTTCATTCTCTTTTTGTATCAATACTGGCGTTTTACAGGCCAACACGGATTCTTCACTATATCAATGATCTCCCAGAGAATATTATGCAAAAATTTAACACCTATGCTGATGATAGCAGTCTCTATTATCATATTGCTTCTCGCCTATCTCTCTCAGATCATTTGAAAGATAGAGCTAATCTAGAAGTTGACTTGGATACAGTTGTGAACTGGGGTATAAAATGGCTTGTTTCATTCAGTTCAGACTTTTCTGTAACTTTTGGTGCACACTAATATTTTTCATCTAATATATAAACGGCTATATATCTGTCTGTCTCCCTCCATATTTTCAAACTCTATCTCCTCCGAAACTAAAAGTCGCAGAGCGGCGCTAGGGGCCTCAAATGATTGAATTTTTATGGAACATTCCTTTATGGGTCTTTAGCTGGTTAAAATTGTTTTTAAGGGGTCAAAAATGTGTTAAAATTGTTTTTAAGGGGTGAAAAATAGGTCAAAATTGAAAAAAAAATCGTTAAACATTTTGTACATTCATCTTAGTTTATTTTTAATTTTTAATCAATTCATTGATACAGTGGTAATGTCACCAGCTTTGAATGCTACAGTTTCGGTTTCGATTCTAGCTTATGGCAACTAAATTCTTTTTCTTTTACTTTTGAAATCACGACTATAGTAATATATACAAAGCAAAGCTGGGCACCCCCCCTTCTCCCCCTAGTGTGTGTGTGTGTGTGTGTGTATATATATATATATATATATATATATACTCTCTTGGAATAAATAATATCGTTAGAATTCAAAGATTGGACAGTTAAAGGCACGTTTCTTCATTTTTATTTACGGTTTAATTTTTAATTTTTCGTTTATATGTGTATATGTACTGTGTGCATGTGTGTATGTGCATACTTATATGTGTATATATTTAAAACTGACGTGGCACCTTCTCATTGGCTATACCTCCTTCTCCTCCTCCTCCTTTCTTCCTTCCTTTTCCATTCCCCTTTTCCCCGTGTATGATCATACTTTCACTACACCAATGAAGACTGAAGGATCGGTCGAAAATTATGTACCTGTAAAAATAGTTTTTTAATTTTTTTTTCATATTATTTTGTATTCCTGCACGTCACCAATTGAAAACGAATAAAGAAAAGTTATAAGCTTTTATACTTTTCATATTCTGTTTTATACATTTCCATTCATATATATATATATTCAGAAATTTTGCTGTTATTTTATTCTGAATAGCCACACTTCATTTGAGTCTCAATATTAATAATCGCCATTATTTTTAATTACGATGGTCGTTCCAAAAGTAAGGCCTCCTATTTTTTTAACTCAAAAACTAAAATGTTGAAGAGCTATGAAGACAGGAGCAATATCATTAAAATGAGCATCTTTTAGTGCTCCAGAATTTATTTTTCTACATAGTCACCACCATTCTCAATGCACTTTTGTCAGCAATGAACGAGAGCCTTGATGCTTCAGTCATAAAAGTCAGACACATGCTTTGTCACTCGCATTTTTGTCACTATTTTGAAATCGCCAAAGCCATCTCTCCCAAGTGTGCTGACATCAACTGCATTAGCTTCATAAACATTCAACAGGTGCCGGTAAATGTTAATTGGTTCAAATTTTTTCTGCATGGAGGAATTTAATCACGCATCTATTTCTAACACACATCCCTGACAGAGGTTGTTTTTTTAGAGTCTCACACCAATATTTGCAACAGAGAAATGAAAGTTTCAGTCATGAATGCATAAGGTCAGTCATCATAACAATTTTTTTTAGTGAGTATTCAGATAAATGACAGAGCATATGATTAGGTGAATATGCAACGTAAAGCCAGATTAGATCCAGAATATTAGATCAGACACTTAAGAAATTGGGTATCTCAAAACTTGATGTCCTAATGAGGACAAACCATCTTTGCTGGTTCATATATTGAAAGAAACAAAGGGTGAGTATAAATAAGTATATGTGTGTATCTTTTAGTCTACAACCCTCTCTTCCCCGAGAATCCAATGATGTCATTAGAACTTATCATTTCAAATGTGTTTAATACTTACATCAATGGTAATAGGCTCGATTTTAATACCTCGTTTATGAATCAAAGAAGGCAACTCGCTTCGAAATTCTCGCATATCAACAATAATCTAAATAAAATGAGAAAACAATTTTATCATTTAAAAACAATTATTAATAACATGTATGAACTGAAATATTAGATTGCAAAAAAATAATTCATCGAAACCTTATGTTTTTAATTTTTTAACATATGACTCGATATAAGAAACAATTTTTAGGTAAAATGTCTTTATTCATCGACAAAGTCACCTTCTAGAGTATTCCATAGATTCCAACATTTCTCTAACAATTATTTGTAGAACGTTTTGTCATTGGCTTTAAAATATGCTTCAGTTTCCAATATCACTTCTTCATTGCAGTCAAATAAATATTCTTTTAAAGTCTGCAAACAGTCAGTAGCTCCTAGAGCAGTTATAGAGAATAGAGTGGGTGTGAAAACAATTTGAAATAAGATTCATGTAGTTTTGTTATTGTTGCAGTCAACTTGTAATGTGGTGCATTGTCTTGGTGAAAGAGTTTTTTTTTCTTTGTGGCTGATTGTTGACATATTCTTCTTTTGCATAGACCAATAGATTATTTTCCGTACTTGTACAGTTTAATCAAGACATTAAAAACTGAAAATATCAAAAAAAAAGAAGAAGGTTATATTGTACGTATCCATTTTAGACTGAAGATCTCCGAAAAAAAATTTCACTTGATTTGATCAAATAGTTTTCTTTTTACAGCAAAAAACCCCATTTGTTATGATATCGAGTAAAAGGTTCGATTTTTAGGAAGAAAAGCTAGTATTAAAGATGGGGAGGGAGTGTCAGCGCTTTAAATTGAGTTATCTCCCCATGGTGTGTTCTAAAAATATAAACAAAAATTTAATTCAAAGATGTCTACCTTCAATGTGCTGTCATAAAACATGTTTTTCCGCCGTAAAAAAAAAAAAAACTACTCCATCAAATTAAGTGAGATTTTTTTCGGAGATCTTCAGTCCAAAACGGATACATACAATATAACCTTTTTTCTTTCGATATTTTCATTTTTTAATGTCTTGATTAAACTGTACAAGTACCTTATTTTCTATTAATATTCAAAAATGACAGTTTGTAGGCAAGCAGTGTAAGACAATGAAAACGGTTGAGAACTTGAATGTGGAGAAAGTATATTTTATTTGTGAGGTTATTTATTCAGATTTAAAGTTTTCTATTTATTTAATTGTTAAATTTTTAAAATAATTTCTAGATTTTTATCATATATATGTATAAAAAAAAAATGGTAGTGATTTACATTCCAATGATCAAAAATCAGAATCAGTCCACAGTCATGACTTTTGTTATTTTTTTTAATTATTGTTTAAATTTTTTATTTTCAAACCATTTTACTTATAGGCGAATGCCTATATTTTTTCATAAGTGCCTGAATAAATTAAACATTGCTGCCTAACACCAATCTCCATTCTAACAGATAAATCTTGGCAGAGGGGTGCTGTAGGTATCACCTTTCAATAAGTTTTTTTTTTCAAGTTTTCTGGATTTCTGTCATTCTTTCTTTAGATTTGATTCATATTTTTTTTATTCATTCGTTTGGTACAATTTGTAATAATATCTATTTGTGTCTGATGAGTTGCTTTATAGCACCATGAACCATATCACCCGTCACAAAAAACATGTCAGACACTTATGAAAAGAACATAGGGATTTGCTTATAAGTAAAATAATTTGAAAAAAAAAAAGAAGAAAAACCATGCTTGTGCATTGATTCTGTTTTTTTTTGCCACTAGAATTTAACTCACAGCTTATATATCATGTATCTACATAAAATTTTGTGTATCTATTTTAAGTATTTACTTCAACAATTCTCAATACGCGAGTAGAGCTAGGGAGTAAGTTTTGAAAATATATATGGCAATTAAGCTACACAGAATTTTCTGGGTTTCATCAAAATTAGTCAGGCTATTGCATGAAATTGATGTTACTGCACGTTTTTATATATTCTCATGGTGCTGAGTTTGCTAGTCAGCCAAACAGAGTTTTTGTTATTTACACATCCATTTATCGCAGCCAATGATCGCGCACTTATCAAGCAGAGGTTTACTTGCCATCTAATTTACCCTTTCTTTGTTTATTTTTTGGAGAGGATAGAACCCTCTTTTGTGTTAGGAAGTGACCTAGTTTTAATCTCGGCATGTAGCTTAATTTCCATGTTTTCAAAACTTACTAAGATATATAAGTTGATTAAATTAATCAAACATAATTACAAATGATGATAGATGTACAATTTTCAATATACACAATCACTTAAAGGTTAACAGTAATAAAGAGAGTTCAAACATTTGCCATCTTTTTTCATAGTTTCTAATCATCACTCTAGTAGAATAAATTTAATGAATCAGAGATGCATGCATTAAAAAATAAAAACACAAACCACTTGTTCTTCCTTGGGTTTGTCAAGACCCCCTTTTCTCGAAGATGAGGAAGTTTCTGGACAAGGCATGTGATTAAGATTTGGATCATCTTCAAGTTTACCTTCTCTTTCTTCAGGGATTACCATTGTCTGTTAGTAAAAATAGAAAAAAAAAACAGACAAACCTCTATGGATCTGGAAAACCATGTATAGAGTTAATGAAAAAAATGATGGGCATTTCTTTATAATGACACCAACTCTTTTTCCAGGAATTATCACTGTCTTTTTGTACAATGTCAAGGCCAACCTTCAGGTATATCCCGCTCAACTTTGGAATCCTTCTGTCAGACTCTGGAATCTGCACAGAAATTTGAACAGAACCATTCAATCCATAGAAGTAGCATGCTGTCGTTCCATCAACCATGACCGATTAAACAGGTTAAATAAAGATGAGAACAGTAGTCTGAATAATCCAAATAATCCAAAATTATCAATCCCCATCTCAAAAATTGTTCGTTAAAAAGATGATAGGTAACAGATAAGCATCTAAGAATTTTGAAACTCATGTTAGTGAAAAAAAAAAAAGATGGTGTTTCTTTATAACAACACCAAGTACTTCATTTCAAATAATCCAGTTTTGAGAATGTGTATCTCCAATAACCGTGTAGTAATTAGTTGAACATGTATTAAAATGATTCAAGAAAGGTAAATTCAATTTTATAACTAATGTTTAATAATGAGCCTAGGAGGCCGGGGTTAAATCCTTCTTTAAGTTATACTAAAAAAAAAAAAAAGATAAATATTAAGCATTAGAATTAAGCCTAAGTGGAGCAATCCAGGGAAAGGAGTGGTGCCCGCCCTTACATCTTTATTAACTAGAGTAAGTAAACAGGAATTTTCCATGAGAAACTAGGTACAGGATTTAAGGTGAAATGTACAGAAAGTTAGGTCATGAAAGTTAAATCATGAAAGGTCAATTTGACAAAGAGGCCAAAATTATTTTTTTCTGTTGAATGTCAAGTGTCAAATTGAACAGACATAGTTTTTAGGCTATTTCATCACCCTTATGGGAGATGACCAAGAAGAGATTATTACTACAATATTTTTGAACTGCAAATAAATCTACAAGAAAATAGTATGCAGGAGCAAATAATAGAGCTGTTGCTTTTTTTTTTTTTACCTATCAACCTCTATGGGTTATTTAAGGTCAGTTATGTTTTTAGTTCAGAGAAAATAATGGAGCTGTTGCTTTTTATTGCTTGAATTATTAAAACTACAAAGAAAAAGAAAACCGTTGCAAGAAAAAGCAAAAGATCCAAACGTGTACTTTCTATTTGCTATGTATTTTAAAAACCTCTTCTCTGACTTAATCGGTGATTTTGTATGATCAATCACAGCTTTGTATCTTTCAGTAGTCTCTCCTTTTATTATCTAACAGACTGAATTGGCTTACATAGTACCAGATTTTAAAAAGAACTTTAGCCTAGTAAAAAAAAATGCGCAAAATCTACATTCAGTTTTAAATTTATTTGTATTTGAAAATATTACAGAATTTTAGAAATAAAATTGAATAATTGAATTAAAAAAAAAAAAAAGGTAAAATAAGTTGACAGCAAATCCAAACATCAAAATATCGTTTTGTTTTTGCATTCCTGTACTTTAGCAAAGAAGCAAACAAACCCTTGGTATTATACTATATTAATAAAAATTATAATAACTGGAATAGCTGTACCAAAAATTGGATTATTTTAAATAATCATGGTGGAGTGATTTTGTAAAGCAGCACAAATATTGACAATGTAAGTCTAAAATTAAAACATTTGATATTTTAAGTTATTGTTTTTGTTGAAGCCATGATTTCAAAACAAAGACTGATGAAGAAATAGTTGAATTTACATATAAAATATACATTAATGTTGGAATGATTAATTTGAATCAGGAATTAAAAAAAAAATCAGAATTTTTTCAAGCATCGCGATTGGAAAAATTTGTGCCTATTTTTCAATGCCCCAAATGATTCTTTTTAGTGTTTTTATTTTTGTTTGATACTTCATTTTGTACTTGTATTAATGTTGAAATGATAACTATTTATTGATTTTAAACTACCAGTAAAACTAAAATCATGCCCATAAGTGTATTTTTATATATGCGAAAATATATGCACAAATTACATGAGATTTTGTGGTTATCCGTCCCTGTCCCAACACACATAAATCAACTCTATACTTGGAAATTTAAAAATTATTGGAATCAGTAATTATATTGGAATCAGGAATTTAAAACAATCAATAATTGTATTAGAATCATCCCATCACTAATATATACATTTATTTCTCACAGAGAAGTTTGGTAAAAGGAACGTAAAATGGTTAAAAATCACAGACCTTGTTACTAACGGAAAAGTTCATGCTAAGGATCTAAACACAATGAAAACAACACATACTATCAGTTATAAAAAGTTGCATAGTATTGTGAAAGTAATTTCAACTTACTTTGAAAATATCTAGTCAGATCAAGGCAGAATGTTCCAGAGGAGGAAGTTGGTACATAGTATGAAATTTGTAAGTGGTTCCTGGTTGTTTGTATATCTGTCATAAATTACAATATTGTTTTTTGCAGATATTTTTTATCCTTTTTTGTAGGGAGGTGTCACCATTCTACCATAAACAACAAATAATATTCCCAAATTTTTACCCATCTCATATTAGCCAGTGAATGTCACTTAATTGGTGATCTAACAGTGTATCGATGTAATTATGCATTACATCCAGTAGAAAAGCCATGATTGAACTTGCAACCAGGATGTCTGATGCGAGATGTGTTATAGTCGTGAAAATTTATGGAAAACCAGGTGAATACATTCGATTGGTTTCAAGCCTCAAGTCAGAAAGAGGAAACGCCTTGTTCTAAATCTCACACATACATGTATTTCTTTGTAGAAGAGTGCATTTTCAAATTAGTGAGTAATAATTCAAGGAGATAACTTAAATATCGTTCAAGGGAAATAACTCTTAAATACTCTTTGTCATCATTTGTTAATGATTTTTATTGATAATTTTCTTTGTATGGCAAGAAGTATCGATGAAGCAATACTCACAGCTTTTTCTTTGATCAGATACTCAAATGCTTCTTTTTCTTTGCGCAATGTTGTTAGGAATCGTTGCTCTTCCATAGAATTTTTATAGATCAAAAAATAAACTCTGAGTGGAATGTCTGGTTTGGCTGCATGGTAGACCTAAACATAAAGAGATAACATACACAATTAATAGACTAAAGATTAATAGAAAATTCATTCATGCTTATTTACAACTAGCAGGACTCGTGTACTGGCATTGCCCAGTGGAAGTATGCCCCACTGTAAAAAAAAACAACAATTAAATTATGGTTGTTAGCGGGTACTGGTGCCTGTAGCCAAAACGAATGTACTGTGCCAAAGTAAAAACATTAGTATCTATAAACCCATTCTTAACATGAGGATTTGATTATGTGCTGTGATTATTCTGTGTTTTCACCTAACATGTCAAATAAAAGTAGGGTAGTGTGGCCTATTAGATAGCAGTTGTTACCATCTGCCTGTAATGTATGATGAAAATAAAAGACTGAAGTAAAAATTAATTATAACCCAGTGCATTTATTCCGGAGAAAACATTGTGTCACAAGGAAAAGAAACAACCAAACACCACTACGGCGGACCTGAACAATGATTCCCGTAGCCTTTAAATTTTTCCTTTTAGCTTTGTCGTAAATTTTTCCAGTGATTATCATCGTGTGCAGGCTTATTTTTCAGATTAAAAAACAAATTGAAGGTAGTATTTTTATGACTGGAATAGTCAGGGATCAATTTGTAATGATAACGTTCTAATAAATGGAAAACACTTTTTTTCGTCATGTCAGTTGTTAATGCTGCTGTTAGCTGTTAAATGTTTCCTTTTTTCTGTTGGTAAGGTGTATACAAATTTTTCCAAGGTATTTTGGTAATGTGAAAGCTAGGCATGTAATCTATGATAAGCATCGTAGAAATTTCTGAAAATTGAAATGGAAAAATCTAAATGCTAGTGGCAGCATTAACAATGGCTATGGCCAAAAAGTGGGTGTTCACTGAAGTAGAACGTTATAATTCCAAAATTAAGCGCTGATAATCACCTGAAAAATTATAGAATAAGTGAAAAATAAAAAAAGTAAATGGCAGAGGCAGTATTGTTCAGGTCCACCTTTTTTTTTTTAAATTATTTTGCAATCGGCAAGTTATGTGTGTTTTAAAGTTTCTAAATGGGTAGACATGTCCAATAGCCGACCCTAATTGGGTTGCCAGATTCTACTAAATATTTGAAGCCAAATTTTTCAGAAAAAAGGCCAAATTGAAGCCAGATTTTCACAAACAAAAAAAGCCAAATTGTAAAAACAAAGAGTGTGTGCGTAAATATATAAACATTTACGTATTTTACACTTCATTATTGCTATTTTTTGTGTGCTTGTGTAGATTGATGTTTTAAACCGATGCATTTTATATATATATATATATATATATATATATATATATATATATTTATATATTGGAGAGTTTGGCTTCCATATAATCGCATCTTTTTTATTATGATTTGTTCTGAAAAAAAAAAAAAAAATTACTGAATTTTATTAAAAAAGAATTTGTTACGGAAATAAAATTGTTGGAAAAAAATAAGTTTGTTTATTTCATTCAATAAATTTCTGAATGGACAGACTTTGGCGAGGGAGCCTTTATTATTTATGAATTGGAAATTGGAAAGATTGTGTTAGGTCTATGTATGTATGAACCAGTTACAGTCGGTGTAAGTGTGCAGAATCTGTGGAATGTGTAGAATTCGTCCTGGTGACAACAGGTAGCAGTGGTAGGACTAAATATTTAGAGAGAAAAATAGGGACTCTAAAGATGTTGCAATTGTGATGGTGTTGTTCGTCAGATGCAATGTAGCATTTTATTATCATGAATATGTCTAAAATGGTGTTCGAAAGCTACATAAGATAGTGGCTATTAGCCTAAATGTATTGAATTTGTATGTGGCATCTGTTGTTGTAAACCTATGATCCTTTGGTCCAGAGAAGAATTTTATCATATATGGAGATTAAACCTATATTAAAAAACTAAATTGCAGAAAAATCTTTATGATGTACATACCTATAGTGGAATGAAAATGTCATTTTCCAAAAATCACATAAATTGACCAAGTAGTTTTTATATATAAACTGGGTGAGGGCACTCTTGCTGGGTCGTAAAATCTTACATCATTTCTCACCATGCAATATATGTCCTCAACCATCACTGGACCATTTTTAAAGTTATTTAATGATCAAGCAAATCATATTTGTTATAGTAGGTGCACCTTCAATCTTTTGGAATGTGAAAGCCAAAAAACTTTCACTTATATTGTCAAGGCGGATAACAATGTTATTAAATCTATATATCTATAAAAGTGAACGTGTCTGTGTACATTTTCCTTCACAATAACTCTGTCAATTTTCATTCTACAGACTCGAAATTTGATATACAGGGTACTGAGATTTGAGAAAATCTATGTGATCGGTTTTCGGACAGTAATTTGGCTGTTATGGGGTCAAAGTTCAACGATTTTACCTTTGAGAACTCTATCAAACTCCTCCAACAATTTTGGGTCTAAACACTTGAAATTTTAGATATAGATTCCTTGGGCATGGATCTAATTTATTAACTTGATTTGAGCTCAAAACAATAAATGTTAAAAGATCATAATAGGGGACAAATTAAAAAAAATGAACCGTTTTTTCTTTTCGTTTTTTTTTTTTTTTGCTCAGCATACACCTCCAAACACCCGGCAACGCCGGGCCGAAATGCTAATATGTAAATAAATTTTCTGTGCATTTGAAGAAAACAAGTATTAAATATGATTATATTTAATCAATATCACTTATTTTGCCACAGGAATATAAAAAAAAATTACATCGCACCCCAAGAAAGGTGGTGAGCCAAACAAAAGTCAATAGAGGACTGGAGGTTGCTGACTCTTGTGCTAAACTAATACCATCTAAAACAGCAGATCTGTTTGACAACAGATAGGGCTTATACCAAATTTAAATTAGGATTCTGGAGACAGAAGGTATAAGGTCCAATTTCTAAGATATAAAAATATCCCACTTGTTATTTTAAAATATTTCCATATGCAAACTTGATTCTTTAGAGATTAAAACATTTGTCTCCTAGCATTCTTATGAGTTTAGACTTTGACGCCTTAAAAAATCTCTGGCTCTTTAACCCTGACTTAAACAAAAATAAAAGAAACCAAACTTTTTCAAGCCGAATGGAAGTTAATTAAAACGAAAAAAAAATTTAAAGGAAAGTAACTTTTACAGAAATTGTAAGTCAATTTAAAATAGAAAAAATATAACTTCAACAGTAGGTAAAATAATTTTCAAAAAGGGAATGTTATAGTGTAGTATAGAGAACATTCCAGAAGTAATGCCTCCTATATTTTCATTACACCTGAATGGATCAAAGGGGATTGTAAATTGCATTGTTATGATGACTAGACTTATGTAATCATGACCTGAAAAATTCATCTCTCTGTTGTAGATATTGATGGTGTGAAAGCAACCCGGCATCAATGTGCATCAGAAGCAGAGACGTGGTATTACATGCAGAAAAAATTTAACTGGTTAACATTCATTGGTGCCTGCTGAACATTTATGAAGCCAATGCAGTTGATGTCAGCACACCTACGAGATGGGTTCATTTATTTCAGAGTGCTAACAGAGATGCAAAAGACAAAGTGTGCTCAAGACTTATACAACCAAGGCATCATTTATTGATGGCAAAATTGCATTGAGAATGGTGGTGACTATGTAGAAAAATAACTTCCGGAACACAAATCAATGCCATATAAGTAAAGGTATCTAGTCGGCAAGAGAAGAGAGTCAAATTAAATAAGCATTGTTATCATCATCATCATCATCATATTTGGTAGAATGTCCATTTTACATGTCGACATGCATTGGATAGTTTTAAGAAATTGACTTCCAAACTCATCTATTTCTGACTAGATCTTTATCATCCGTTTTCTCAAATCTATTTTTATCACTTCCAAGTTTTCCTTGACCTTCCCCTATGAACTGACCTTGCTACCTTAACTCTTCTCATTTACTAACCCAAAAATTCTCATCCATTCTTTTAATATGGCCATACCATCAAAGTCTCCTGTTCTTCACATATTTCCCTATATTGCCCAGATTTATTTTTATTCTAAGGTTATCAGAATTAAGTCTGTCTTTAGGACTCACATTACACATTTCTCTCTATGCAACACATGTCCTCAACCCACGCTGGTTTCAATTACATATATTCTCATACTGTGTATACATGCCTGACAGACTCTTCCTTTGTTTGACAGTAATAATGTTCTGATAGTAAAATCCGAAATTCCCTGAATGTATTCCATTCATTTTGAACTCTTGAAACCACATTAGCACCTGCTCCATCCTGTGCTCCAATGAAAAAAAAATATTATTATTGAATTCAAACTTACCTCTAATTGTCTGACAAATTGCATATTGGAATCATAAAGGATGACATAACGAGGGTTGACTTCCCAAAGAATTCGCTGCAGACCCAATGGATCAGATCCACCATGGATAGGATGTATGATAATGGCAGGTTGAGACAAAATGCCGTAGTAAGCGTCTTCTGAAGAGCATTTAAAGTCGTCAACTTCTTGCTGCTCAGAGATACAAAGAAACGTACACAAAAAACAATGTTATTATTATAATAGATAAAGAAAAGTCAGCTTCTATAACTTAAGCTTAAATAGCATTGCATTTGTCAATGTTCACTTGTTCACATTTTTCAACCAACGCATTTCAGGTGAAAACACTATTACATTCTTATGTGTCATGCTAAAATTAGTAAAAATTTGAAAAAAAATGATCCAGTCTAAAAATAATCACAAGGAAAAATGACAATTTTCGAATTTAGCGATTTGTTGAATTTTAATGTATGTTTAAATAGTGAAAAGTTCGCAAGATCCAGGAGAAGGTAACTGCAATTGATAATTTTGTCTAAATCACCTGTACCATTATCAGTTATCTGAGACCATATTTCTGGCTGATTTTTTTTTATTTAAAATGCTTCTAGCACATTATCTATTGGATCATTTTTCATAATTTTTTGAATTTATACAAATTTCAGCATAACACATAAGTATGTAATAATGTCTTCACCTGAAATGTGTTGCTTTAAAAGATTATTAATATAAACAAGCACCTTTAATTCTGCCTATCCAGTCATGTGTATTTCACATGAAACAAAAAATTCCAATAAATTTCAGTAATTACATATTCTATCTAGGTCAATAATCTTTACTCTGCAAAATATATTTTATCATAAAATTAATTTAGGCCATCTTGTTTTGATGTTAATATAATTTAAATGAAAAAAAAAACTTTCATATTTATTCATTTAAAAATGTAACAATTACCAACTAGTATTGGGATGAAATTGAGAACCAGGGTATTAGAATCGATATCAGAAAATTTACAGCCTAATTTCTGATTCCAAAAACGATTCTTTAAATTTTTTTTTTCTTGGCAATAAGAAATGAAACAAACATGATGTGTTTATTTATTAAAAGACTGTATATTCATAAAATAAAACTACGGACCAAAACTGCATGTTACAAATCCGATTCCAAAATTTAACATTAACTCTCCAGTCTAATGGCAGTAAACAAAGTAAATATTCTAAAGTTCACTTAGCCCCTTCCATTAGTAAATCGTTTGAAATTTATTTGCACACTAATTTGCTAAATGTCTGCATGCTGTCTCTCAGAGAGTTAACAGCTGATTCTTAAAAGATTTAAATTGTTTTGGACATTTCTTTGAATTATGCTGGTTAATACTGTCATTGTCTGGTCATTGTTTTTTTTGTTTTTTTTTTAATAATTGATGTTTTATTGTATCTTTTTGTTTTGACTACAAGTGGAAAAATATAGATGAAAATCTCACAAGTTAATAAGAATTTTGAATAAAATATTTAGAAGTTTGCTGAATTAAAAAAGAAATTATATACATTTTTAAAAGTACTCTTCATCCCACACACCCTAAAAAAGAAAAATTAGATTCTGATATTTTTACTGTAACTAAAAGAACAAAAAAGAGATGTAAAACACATATATATAAAATAAATGTTACCAAATGCAAGATAAGTTACCGTTCTACCTACCTATCTGAATAAGTTTGTGTTTTAACTCATTTTAAAGTATTTTTAGTTCAAAACAAGCCTAGTGTCCACCCTGTTAAGTTATAGCTGCCCATAAGCCCTGAACAAATATCCTTATAAAAAGGATCCTCAAAAATCGAAAAATTCAACAAAATACCAATAGAAACAGATCCAAAAATATCAACAATCATGCAAAAATGTAATGTTCTACAAGAATTTTGTTTAATTTTCAAGTTTTGAGTAATTAGATTATACAAGATCAGTGGTTAAAAATTTAGTGAATACCTCTAAAAAGTTAGAATGGACCAGAAATTATGATCACTTTATATAAACTTTATATCTGAAGCTTATCTCCTCAAAATTCCAAAATTTTTTTTTTTCTCTTTCCATCACAATCATTCATATCTATTTTTGGTGTTAATCTACAAATTTGCCATTATTATTAGTAGTAGTAGTAATAATGTGATTATTATCTGTTTCTTGTTTTCCTTTTTACAGTAAAACAAATCAATATAATAATAGATCAAATTTTACAATTAGGAGAAAAAAATATGAACATTCTTCTTTTATATGTGTGAAGGCAGAGAATAGTTAAAAGGGCCTCTTCTCCATGTTAAGAATGTTTTCTAAATAGTAATTCATTCTTAACATGGGGACAGACTTTGTTAACTATTCTTTTTATTTTGCATACCAATTGTTAATTTGTTTGAATTATTAAAATTTAAAATAATATTAAAAAAAAAAAATGCAAATTGCCTTTGTTTTAAAATAAAAAAAAAAAACAATCTTACTTCACAATTTTCAATTAGTTATAAAGAAAACATTTGAGAAAAATATTTTTTAAAATCTACTCTGCAACATATGAACACCCAGGTCCATCTCAAGTGCATTTTTTTTTAGTTTAAGAAAAATATATGTGAACATTACACAGAAATTTTACTGGCATTTAGACATTTTTCAAAAGCATCAAATCTCTAATTAAAAATTTAGAAATTTTAAAGAATCAAAGAATTTTAAATCATTTTTTTTTTTTTTTTTACACGGTGGTCACCACTTATCAAGGCCCGGAAGCCACTCAGGGATAAGGGTTATTGCAAGTACAGTACGTTAGTGTGGAGATTTGATGAAGTGTTTACTTAAGGGGGCGGTTCATTAGGAATTTGTTAACGTTGAAGACATCCAAGTTGTAGTCAGGTGGGAAGCAGGCAGACGGAACAGAGTTCCACAGGCATGCAGTTCTAGAAAGAATATGTCCGGTTTCGTCTCCTGTAATTGGGTTTCAACCTCTGGAAGGTTGGAACGTAGACCCCTGATGTTGGAGAAGGAGACCTGGTAGTAGGGGTCTACGTTGGAAGATGGGGTTCTAGGTTTATTAGAGTTTTTTTTCTGGAGATAATTCATGTTGAGGTTTTGGGATTTGTGGAACAGGTCGGCATACTTGGTTAGAGCAGTACAGAGGGGGAAAGTAAGAGAGAAAAAGACAGGAAAATTTTTTTTTTTTGTAGCACATGAAAAGGTAAAGCCGTAACAATTACCCACTAGTATGGCATCGAGAGGCCCCACCAGAGACTACTGCATGGTCCAGAATCCATTCACCAAATGGCAATACAACAGTCCCAGTACTTTGCACCTGTTGATAGGACAGCCTCCTTAGTGGTTAATCCAAGGTTTGAGTCCCTGACTATCAGGCGGATAACGTCAGCCCATCATTTTTTAATCAAAGAAATTCAAAAGAATCGAAATCGAGAATTTTAAACAAAATCAGTAATTCTAGCTGAATCGTCCCATCACTATTATCAATAAAATATTTTAGAAGAAATTAGGTAAATTAATCAAAAACAATTCATTTGATTTTACCTACTCATTTATTGAATCTATTTTGAATTAATAAATAAATATTTAATAACTGTTATAAGCCTTTAATATTCTGTAGATATCAGGTATTAAGAAAGTAGCCATGTTTGTTTAGTCAATAATATAAACTAAAATGGCTGCTCAACCAATATTTACAGAAATTTAATGCTTATAACCTCTATTATATATTAAATTTTAGATCAATTAAGTTTCAAGGATCTCACAAAATAAGCAAAACAAAAAAGATGCCTTCAGTTCAACGCATGGAACATAAGAAAACCTGAGTTGTTTGTTATTTTATAAATTTAAAAAAAAAAAGGTGGGGGAGAGAGATATAGTAAATATTTATTTTTTTAATGTAAGCAGCAGGTTTTTTTTTAATAAAATTTTTTTTTTTTCCTTTGGAAAAGGAACAAGTACTTTACATTTTAATATTTATATTATCTTTTGCTAGGCATTTAAATTTTTAATTAAGACAAAATTAAATAAGGCATTGGTTTTTATGAGAAATTGTGCACCTTCTCCAAGTGATGTTTCCTCTAGTAACAGCACAAAGCTGGATATTCCATCAGACCAGATGAATTCTGGTCCTGGAATCCAGTAAAACTAAAAGACTACAAGAAAGATGCACTAAAACATATTTAAATGGTCGATTGGGGAGAGGGAAAGTATGTTCCTTCAGAGATAAAGGAGATTTTTAATGGAGTATTTGAATATCTATGTATCTCATATAGAGATCAAGTGTTAACTCCAGGAAGGAAAACTTCAACTGAAAAAAAATGAAACAAAAAGACAAAAACTGGAATTCATGGTTTTTCATCATGGTTTGATTTTTAATTTTTTTTTTCTTTATCATTTTTGACTGAGGATATACACTTGTAAAGAGACAAAAGTCTTTATTAAATTTATTTGGGCAGCATGTGATCAACAAGTTTAAAGAAAATAATTAAAATCTATTATACAAATCAAAGATCTATTTTTACCTGTTTGGAATCAGAAAAATCAACAGATCCCATTTGTGTTAAAGTTACTTCAGTAGATTTGCTTTCCTTTTCAGTTTTTTTCGCAAGTTTGCGCTTTTTTTTCTTGACAGGCTGTGAATGAAAACAAAGTAATTAGTGTTGGCAGAGAAAAAAATAAGAATGATTTTGAAAAATAAAATCAAACAACGTTAACAAATATTGTACAAATATATATAAGCTTTGAAGAAATTTATTCCACAGACAATCACCAAAGAAAAGATGCAATAACCAGTTAAATCCAAGAAAGAAACAGATGAATCAACACAAAAGAATAGCACACAAGTTTAAAGCAAGATGATTTCATTACAAACCCTTTCTCTATGACTTAAGCAGTTCAAGTGATATATTCCACAAAAGGAATATAATTGTTTGAAGCAGCTGAGTGAGTTTTGCTACAGTTTCAAGTAATTATCTTACTGAACTTGTGTTAATAGCCGAAACTGGTATTCCTAGCATGAGGCTAGTATACTTTTTAATATTCATCCCAAGTGGCTTCCCCAGTCAGTACTCATGTCTTAACCAGGCAATCATAATGTTGCAAGGAGGAAGGTTAGTTGTTTTTGTTTTACGGCATATCAACCCTTTTCAGGTTATTTAATGCCGAATCCAAAGATTTTGAAGAAAAATTTTTTAAGAGAATATATTTGTTGTTTTCAAGTCGGTTTCTATTTAACCCATAGTTGAAACCCTAACAGGTACTACCACTCCGGGTCAAATTGGACCTGGGAGCAATGGCAATTAAAGGGTGGCTCCACACTTCCCAAAGCCCGCAAGTTGGAGTCTCACCACTGGATATAGTTTAAGGTCATATCTAGGACCTTGCAAGGAGGAAGGATCCGGATGTACTCATATTTATTAATTAGAAAGATAGTACAGTAGTACATTAATAGAATAGTATAAATTCAGTTTTAGACTGCAAGACGCCAAATCTCTATCAGTAATAGTACAACAGTATATTAATGAACTCTCCTGTCGAATCTCAACATATGAGGTTCAAGCAACTAAAGATGATTTGTTTATAGTAGTGAAAACTTTATGTATGACTATTCACACTTTTTGGAACAACTGCTAACCTCAGTCGGTGCAAGTGATTGCCACAAGACCTCACGTTTTACATCAGAATTTTCCTTCCCCTAGATGCATGTCTAACTGGAGACTAAAGGTACATCTCTCCCAATGGTTTATGAATTGTACCCTTAGATA
Source organism: Euprymna scolopes (assembly GCF_053919585.1). Lineage (NCBI taxonomy): Eukaryota > Metazoa > Mollusca > Cephalopoda > Sepiida > Sepiolidae > Euprymna > Euprymna scolopes. The sequence continues at coordinate 60,437,717 of NC_136488.1, forward strand.
CTAACCTGGAAATTTCCCCGTCGTGGTGCAATACATACAGCACCTATTTCCAAATAGTCACCCATTTGGTAGTGGCCAGTACATTAATAAAAGTAATGATATAGTTTGGCTTCAAGCAGACAAATGCCAAATCTCCACCAGTAATAGAAGTACAATAGAACATTAATAGAAGTAATAGTATATTTCAGCTTCAATCATAAATATCCAACAATCTTTGTTTAATCATCATTCAATGATATGCTTCATATGTGCCATTTGCATGGATTAATACTGAGCACTACCTAATGGTTGTTAAGTTTTGGACATGCGAGGGATAAAAAGTGATTTTAATAAGAACAAGGCAATTCTCCACATTTCAAATGACTCATTAGAATAGCTGCAGGGGCACTTTGATGATTGTTTCATCAGTAAGAAGTTTAATACTGAAGGAGCTTCACACTCACTGGACCATAACCCCTGCCACAGATTTTTATCTGTATGGTTATCTCAAATATAATGTCTAAAAACTTCAAGCTATTTCTGAACTGAAGAGGGTTATAATCAATAAACTCTGGGTATTGCATGATTTTTTAAATGTAACAAATAAGCTCTCAGTATTACTTGATCAATGTACATGATTTCTGGAATGTGACAAATAAACACTATTTCCCCTTCTCCTAAAACCCCAGACACTGAATTTTAGCGAAATAATATCACTTCTGAAAGATAGCTTTGCATTTTTTTCCCACATTTAAACATAAATACATTAAAAAAATTAATTGAACATTTTCCTTGGTTTTTGGAGCTATAAACAACTACAGGGTGGAACGATAAAATTGTCGCCTTAAAGTAAACGACACTACAGCTTTATTTAAAAACTTTTATTGAAAAAAATCAATTCAGGTAACTTGATTATGTAGAGTTGACATCCATTCAATGTAGCCACCTATAGTGTCACTTTCAGACACGATAGAAAACTCCTATTGCTCTTGGGATTTGTCCACAACTGGCCAACTAGTTTGCAACAAAAAAAGAAAGCCGGTTTTCATCAAACGGAAATAGAATCAGGTCATCTTTTCTAGGGCGACAATTTTATTGTTCCACTCTGTACCAAAAGCAAAGTGTATCAAGATTAATAATACATGCCCAAACCATTTGAGCTGCCATTACCTCATCCTGCCTTTGATCAATGTGATGCTATAGCACTTTCGGATGTTGTTATTGCAAATATGGTAAAGCAGTGTAATTCCCAAGTTCAGAGCACTTTGGTTTCCATAATGGCAAATAGTCACCAATCTATATAATACTCTGCTAGTTCCTTCCTTACTTAGTCCATACATTATGCTTGGAAGAAGGCTAAATATTATTTTTGAAGGCCAAACTGTTTAAAAAAACAAACAAAAAAAAGGCCAAATTTGCAAAATGCAGCTTTAAAAAGGCTCATCTGGCAACCCCGAACAAGAATATAAGAGTGACCTACTTTTCATATAGCCTCATTTTCAAATATCATTTTAATAATATATGATCGATGTTTTAATGGTGTGAGAAAAAAAAAACTCACAGTAATTTTGACACGCAGCAGTTCCTCAAAGAAAGAAGTCGGCGAAACGTTATGTAAAAAAAGAAATGTTCAAAAGAATCAGAGCAAAGAGAACAACTTGTCTGTCGAGAGGTGCTGGACTGAAGGAGTAAATTAAAGATTGTATCTTATAATATGATTTTATCATTTATATTGAACTATGTAACATAATATTACTTTCCAAGTATTTATTAATACTTATTAATTTATTTCATTTGGGAAAGTTCTATATTTAAAAAACATCAGCTTTATCAAAACATATTTGTTGATTCAATATATTTCTCATTCTGTGGTCCTACTAGTATACAATATTCACTTATATTAATGTGAAACACTTGAGTGAGGCTATCAAAATAGCTCCAGATTTGGAAGTCTATGGTAGACAAGGAAGAAGTCAATTTAAATTACCTGCTGTCGAGAAATTGCATAGCATGGCAGCTGCCAATAGTTTTTTTTCCTTGTGATAGAGTTTCTTGGTAATATGGAGTGAGATCTGCCATATACGATGGGGGCACATGAGTATGGATGATGCCCTCAATCTACATATTTATAAAAAAAAAATTGTTGATGATGATTAATATGCAAATGTCTTACCTCTGTTTCAAGATGTTTTTCACCTTTACCCACCAGATGTTTGTTGAATAAATTTGCTAAGACATTTTGTGCTCCTTCGCATAAAAACTGAAAATAAGAAAAAAAACAAAACATTTGTAGAATTAACATTATTATAAAATGATGTCTGGACTTGATATTATCCCTGCTATATTGTCCTCTTCAACAAATGCCTTACAGTCTTGCTTTTCTGATAACTGGAAAATTGCCTCTGCTGTACCAGTATTCAATAATTCTGGTGAAAGAATGGATCCACTAAATTAGTCTTCCCCCCGATCACCCCCTCCCATTTTTCAGCAAAATCTTTAAGTCATTATATCAATCAATCACTCATCAATGCCAAATTTCTTTCTGACCAACAGTATGGATTTAGACAAATCCATTCTACTGTGAATATTTTAACAGTCATTTCTGAAGATATATACTGTGTGCTGGATAAGAAAGGTGAAGCTAAAAAAAAAGAAGACCTTTAAATCTAATAGGTTCCACACTGTTGGCCAAGCTCTAATCTCTGTCCCATCACCACAATGTTGAATCCCTGTGCCCATTTTACAAGTGTTCTAATGGAATGTCCTTTGATGAATTCATAGTACTTGACCTCCCTCAACATACATATTCCTAACCAACCTGACAAAATCTCACCCCTTCACTGTTGAGGTCCCTTGACACCAGAAAGCCTTCTACTCTAATAGTTTTTTTCCCCTTAGACTGGTAGACTTTGGAATTCCCTCTCCGTTTCTTGCATCCCTGACTGTACTGACATGCAGAAGTTTAAATGTAATGTGAACAAACATCTTGTTACTCAATTCTGCACAAATCCCAGTTAGACATGATCCCAAATGATAGCCCCTTATGACCAAGTAGCAATACATGTTGTTTGAGGTGAAAAACAATAAAAAGAAAGTTTTAAAAAAAGTTTAAAAAAAAAAGAAAGAACTTATGAAACATCATTTATTGTGTTTTTTAAATAATAAAAGTAAATTATTTCAAATTTAGAGAGAAAAAAAAATGTGGGTGCTTGTTAAGAACTCTCCCACCTGGAAAAAACAAAAATATACTAAAAATCTGTATCACAAAATCCTAAATTTGTACTTTTTTTTTTTTTTATTATTATTCAATTTTCACCCCAAACAAGGCACAGTGCCACTTTGATGTGGGGGTCTACTATCAGGGACATAAGTTGCAAGGATATTATGAAGGGAGATGAATAGCAAGATGTCTGTTTACATTACACTTGAACTTCTGCATGTCAGTACAGTTGGGAAAGCAGAATCTCGGAACAGAGTTTCAAAGTCTAGCAGTTCTGGGGAAGAAACTATTGGAGTAGAAGACTTCCTTACACCTAGGGATCTCTACTGTGAAGGGCTGGCATTTAGCTGCTTGTCGGGTTTGTCAGGGGTATTCACGTCGATGGGTTACAAGTACTTGTAGTTTATCAGAGCATCCACCATTAAAATACTTATAGAACAGGCAGAGGGATACAACATTTCGTTGATGGGACAGAGGCTGAAGCTTAGATAACAGTTCAGGACCTATCAGGTTGGCGACTCTCTTTTGAACTCTGTCAAGGAGTGAGAGACAAGTAGCAGTTGCACCAACCCAAATGTGACAACAGTACTCCATACATGGGCGAATGGTGGCCTTATAGAGGTACAGGATACTTTTAGGCGTATAAGTAGCTTTCTAGCACGGTAGAGAGAGCCCACCTTCTTCACAGCATCCTTGGCAATGCTCTCAATGTATCTATTCCAATTTATGTTCCCTGTAAACGTTAGATTGAGGAGTTTAAAGGAAGTATTTTTCTGCTTACTATATAACCCTGCCTCTCCTTCTCCAGCTATACGTTAAATTATATTACTGCTCTTTTTAACCGTCTCTCTCCATTAATATAGAAAAAGAGGAGGAAGTTTAAAGGAAGCAGCGACAGAAGGAAAGTGAGTACCTTTGTTAATAAACAGAAAGAGTGACAGAAAAGAGAGTAATAGAAAGTATAAAAATTAAGAACAGGGGATGGTCAAAAAATAAACTTAGGAGATGAGTCTATGCGAGTTAATTGCAAATTACAAGTATTTAGAACAATCAAAAGTTTTTTATGTTTTTTTTTTCAAACAGAACTTAATTGGAGAATTGAAGAATATATTAGCATGTATTTTTTGTATTTAAAATATATAGGAAAATCTCAGGGGAAAAGAAACTTGCATGAGACTATCAAAATAGCCCCACATTTAGAAGTCCATGGTAGACGGGGAAAGTCAACTTAAATTGCCTGCTGCAGAGAAATTGCATAGCATGGCAGTTCCCTACAGTTGATCCTAGATAGAGTTTCTTGGTGATATGGAGTGAGATTTGTCATGTACAATAGAAGCCCATGAGCGTGACTGATGCACTCAATCTGCATGTTTATAAAAAAACAATTGTTGATGATGATTAAAATGCAAATGGCTTAGATTTAGTGTAAAAAAAAGTAAAAATTTATGCACGTTCCGTTGACAGCTAACAGAGACATCTAGCACTGTCTAAATGACAAATTAACTAAACATTTTATGCGACCAAAATAGGAATTAATTCTCTAAATATATCTTCCAGAAACTTTCCTCATGAATTCTCTCAACTTTAAGACTCACATTACATCCTATCTCTCTCTAGACAATGCATGCCTTGAACCCAAACTAGCCAGGTTTCAATTCCATACATTATCACATTGATTACACATACCTTATAGACTCTTCTCTCGGTCGACAACGGTAAAATACATACCTCTTTAAGTTGGTTACATGTTCTATCATCTTCGGCTACAATTAGAATTCGTCCAGTTCCAAATTCAGGATCAGGATTTTCATTTTCTTCCTTAATCTCAGCCAGGATCTCTGAAAGGGCCGTCCATTTTGGTGGCTCTTCAAGACAAGGCACAAGTTCTGAAATCACAAATTTATTAATTCAGTTATAACAACATAAATAACTACTTTGCATTTATCATTCTACAAATATATATATATATATATATATATATATATATATATATATATATATATATATATATATAAAATGATTGTATTACTGTCGTTTCTTCGATTTTCATTCAATGAAAATCCAGTGTTTATAACAGTGTTCAATAAGCAGAGCTGTATTTGTAATAAAAATACAATTATATCTAATAATCACCACAACAGATTAACTGGCTACTTTTTCAAAATAAAATAGGATTTCTCCTTTAAAAAAAAAAATTTAAAAAAAAAAGGAAAAGTTTAGAAAAAAAAAGTTTATATATCTATATTTGAAGCCAGTTGAGATTAATGATGGATTTCGAAAGAAATCACAGCTGAAACATGTATGCACAAAAAAATTTACCCCCACCACACACCGTGTAACCCGGATATAAGATACTTCTTCTCTGGTCCCAACAGCTCTCTTATATCTGGTGCTCTTGTATTCGGATTACACTGTACATAATTACAAGCTCTAATTTGGGACCAGAGAAAATCTCTCTTATATCTGTTTTCCTTATGTTCGGGTCTCTTATATCAGGGTTAAACTGTATATGGAAAAATGAAAAACTAAAAAATTCAGATTTACATTTAATTTTATCCAAAGTCATTAGACACCAATTAAGCAAGATTCCATGAATTACACTTTTTTTATTCAGACTCTTTAAGCCTAAGCTTTAAATTTAGACCTTGTCTAAAATCAAAATCATGTAATGAATTTGGATCAAAATTAGAATTCTAGGTGCAAATTTGAATATTACTATTTATTGATTTTGATCATAAGAGGATGAAATAGTGCAAAGCTGTTCTGTTCTGAGTGTTCCTTTGGGAAGGGGACAGGAAGTTATTCTTTGATTAAACAAGTCTTAACCTCCTCTATCTGCATCAAGAATCAGTTGAAGTATAGACAAATTTACATGAAAAGAGAAAGATAAAGTGGGAGAGAGGAAGAAAAAAAAGTTTTAAGTGAAAAATCCTTTTTTTCTAAAGTAAAAAAAAGTGAAATTCAGCCTTTTCTTAATTACAAAAAGCAATGGAATTCCACTAAAAATTGAAAAGATAATATTAAAAAAAAACATTCCTAAACTATTCCTAATCATAGCTCAAATCATTGTCTTTTGGTAACACTCTCTTTCTCGACCCCCCCCCCTCTCAATGACATTTTAAAGAGGTCACCTTGCAGTACACAAGGATGCATCTGGGAGAAATTTAAAAACTCCAGTTATTCACTTGTCATTCTTGTTGCATCATTAACATTTCACAGGAGTTTAACGCTGATCTACCAATATAAACCGATGAAAAGCACGAGTTGACAGTGGTTTCTCAAAATATCAAAAATTCACAAAAAAATAGAAAAAAAATATTCCTTACCAGTACTTTGTTTCTTTTGTTCACTATTTAGAGATTTTTTTGAAGATTTTTCAATCGTTTTATATATTCGCGATCTGGAATTCTAAAAAAAAAATCTTTTTAAATAAAAATAATTTAAAAAAAAAAAAAGAAAAAAAAGTTGTCTTTTTTTTCCAAAGAGTTAAAGAGATTTTATTCAAATGTTTAGGCTAAAGAAAAAAAGAAAAAAAAAAAAATCGTTTTTGTTTTTCAAAGGGTAATGAAACTTTGTCCAAATGTTTAGGCTAAAAAGCTAATAAATATGGTTAATTTTCATTTACCACAGGATTTCATTACATTTGTAAAGATTTTTCACCTTTTTATAGCCCGCAGTTTATAATACACTGTGGAAATTGACTTCTGAACCAATAGCATACAAGATAGCATTAACAAAGATTGAACGGTCATAATTCGGTGGTTAATTGTGTTAAAAATCATGGTTTATGTTTTGAAAAAATCTATATACCCCCATTAAAAATTTGGGTATTTTAACAAAAGCCAACAAAAGAAAAAAAAAAGGTGAAAAGAAAAAAAAAAAAAATATATATATATATATATATATATATATATATATATATATATATATATATACAACAAATAAATGTTACCAAAGGAAAGATAAGTTACTCATCTACCTACCTGATTCAGGATTTTGGCTCATCACATCCATCATGTTGAATTTAAAGCTTAACATTCGTCTGTATTATTTTGATTGTGCAAAATTTGATAATTATTTTATTCAAAATATAATTTGCTTTTATTTAAAAATTTTTTTATTATCCTTTAATATAATGTAATACTGATATTTTTACGTTAGAAAATATTTTTTTACTGATTTTAAAGGATTTCAAATTTATTCATTCAGCTACAACAATGTTTCTCTCCTCAAAATTGAATAAAATAATTCAAAATCAAAAGCTCACCACAATCAGACTGTCAGCAGAATCCAGGAAAAGCCAACCAGAGTTTGAAGTAAACGCTTTTTCACTCGATCTTTTTCACATGTAAAAAAAAAAAAAAAAATAATTAAAAGGAAAGCATTTGACCTTTGAGTTTTCATGGCATTCACTCAGGAGGAGTGGAGTTAGCTTTCCCCATAGAACACACAATGCCTTGACCACACATGATGGTCCGCAGTAGCCAAGATAATTATGAGCAGCCAGTTGTGGGACCATTGGCAAATACATTAGACGTCTGAACCAGAGGTAGGTTCGACATTGGCTTTAATGGTGTGTAACCACATCTTACGCTGGCCTCCCGAGTATCTTTGCTGTTCTTTCATGAGGGAAGAGAGACAAAAAAAAAAAATTTTTATCACACGTGACAGCATGGTCCCAAACAATTTCATCCACGTTACTCAACATGATCCTGAACACCTCCGTCAATTCGACACGACACTATCCCAAACAACTCCATCAATTCAAACCTGAACACCTCTGATGATTTGATACGATCCCGAACAACTCCATTGATTTGTACCCGAACACCTCTGTCAATTGAACACAGCACGACACGTTACCAGAACAACCTCAGCAGTTAATCTCCAAATGACTCTGGTATCTGCTTTTATAGCCCTTGGATGAACACATTTTCGCTGTAGGTAAACCTGACTAAGACATTGGTATACAATTTTTTAGCACTTTCACGCATGCTCGTCACATTTATTAACCTAACTATTGCTTCATGAATGAACTTTCCTGTGTTGCAGTATGCAGCATGGCCAAACCAACAGTCTCCTCTTTAAAAGCACTTGGTTAAAGAGTATGATCTTTCATCATGTCCAGATTTGTGTATTGGAGATAAAATAATGTTGGCAGATATGGATATTTTGGCGGAGGCAGTATAGATCAAACACTACCAACCTTTTGAGATCCACAGCTTTCATTGGTCAGGTCTTGCAGCCATAAAGAAGGCATGTTTGAACAAGTACCTGGTAAATCTAAATTTTCGTACCTATCGTGGTCTTGGGACAAAATCACAGACAAGGTTGTAGGCTACTGAAAACATGCCAGGCATTATTGATTTGATTTAGATGTTAATGTTGTACTCATGAGCCATGACGGCAAACATTGAGCCCTCGTATTTGAAGCAATCAACCTCTTTTAGAGTTTCTCCATGAGAAGAATCATACTTTTCTTGGAGGGTAGAAATCCTGCGTAGAGGATTTTTGTTTTTGTAGCATTTAGTTTCATACCGATTTTAGACGTGAAGTGGTGCGTTTTTTTTTTTCTCCAAGAATGGCTATGTCGTCAGTGTAATCAAGATCAGTCAGGATGAAGTTGTGGAAAACAGACGCAAGTGCATTGCAAGTGATCTGATCAATGGCATAATTGAACTCCTATAAGAAAAGTATTGTACAATAATTATAATACTGAACTAGAAAATATGAGAAAAATACTCATCCCAGGATGATTTATATATAAAAAAAACATTTTATATATGTATGGGCCAAATGGCTGAGCCAATTTTTTTACAATTTCATACAAATGTACTTTATGTGTCTGGGAGTCTTCTTAGATAGGTTTTGTATTGAAATGCCTCTGATGCATATTGAAAATTGATAATCAAAAAAACCTGATTAAAGAAAGAATAGTCTGATTTTGACCAAAGTTAACACCCTTATACAGCCCAACATCACAAGTGTATTTGAAACATTTAATCACCACCCAAGCAGAAAGGCCCAGCTTATAAAATTACTGATTTTGATGACAATAAAAGTATTGGAAGTGTGGAACATTCATTGATTATTATTGGGTCTATAGCTAGTAAGCAATAACTATAGCATTACTTTTAAATTTTAATTTCTTTTATTTTTTAACAGGTATGGTATGATTTTGGTGGCACCTTCACAAATGGTAAAATAATACATAAATAACTGTAGCTACGTTAATCAATCTGTTATCTAGAATACATATTCTATAAGTTTGATAGTTTAGAATTTTATCAACCACATATATATTATTGATGCTTATGCATATGCACCAATCTTTTAAGAAAACATATTTAATATAACTCAGAATTTGATGTAGATCAATTCTTTTCTGTAAATTGCAAGTATGTAAGTTATAAAAAAAAAATGGGGTGGGAGTAATGTTTATCAATAAAAAAAGGCTTTGTACTTTATTACCTTCTCACATAATTTGTTGTTTGTTTTGTTTAATCCATGGCATAAGATTATTCTCATTCTATCAGCCATAACCAGATAGAAGTGCTATGTTATTCTTAGTATCGCCTGTAGTGAGGATTGAAGCTTTCCGGCATCTGAGAATCTCAACAGTAAAAGGGTTAAGATTTTATTGCTTGTTTGGAGTGATTATTTTTCATACTTTTATACATTGCATCATGGTGCAGTTGCTGCATTCTACAACCCTAACTGCACAAAAGAGATGCTGTGTAAAGAAGACTGAAAAGAAATAGGAGACTGTTTTATACAAAAAGTTTGAGACAGAAATGATAGACAATACACAGTTGAAGCATTTGACCTGGTAGGCCTATAATATTCGGTACAGATTATAATGAATAAATTACCTGATAGAATTGACCAAACTGTAGAATGTAACAGCATCATATTGAGTAAGTTGGCTGCGGAAAGGAAAGAAAATTGAAATGAACAAAATTAACTTCTGTGTTGATGAAACTATCAGGCAATATCTTGTATGTTTCTTGCTTATAAACAACTTTAATACACATTGAATTATTTTTATTTACTATTAATGAAATATTTGTTAAAATCAAAATTAAATATAGGAAAACCAAAACAAATTTTTAAAATCACATTTAATAAAAGAAATTGTAAACACCAAACTTGCAGAGTTCGAAAGTACACAGTTTAACTTAGATCCATACAGTTCTAAAAATTACCACCCAGACTTGTATGGTTCCAAATATTAACACTTGCACCCATATCATTCCAAATATTAACACTTGGACCCATACCGTTCCAAATATTAACACTTGGACCCATACCGTTCCAAATATTAACACTTGGACCCATATCATTCCAAATATTAACACTTGGACCCATACCATTCCAAATATTAACACTTGGACCCATACCGTTCCAAATATTAACACTTGGACCCATACCGTTCCAAATATTAACACTTGGACCCATACCGTTCCAAATATTAACACTTGGACCCATATCATTCCAAATATTAACACTTGGACCCATATCATTCCAAATATTAACACTTGGACCCATACCATTCCAAATATTAACACTTGGACCCATACCATTCCAAATATTAACACTTGGACCCATACTGTTCCAAATATTAACACTTGGACCCATACCATTCCAAATATTAACACTTGTCCCATACGATTCTAAAAATTAACACTTAGATCCATACGATTCTAAAAATTAACACTTAGACCCATACGATTCCAAAAATTAACACTTAGATCCATACGATTCTAAAAATTAACACTTAGATCCATACGATTCTAAAAATTAACACTTAGACCCATACCATTTCAAAAATCAACACTTGACTTTAAATGCTTCTAATATTCAGATTGCCTGTTGATTCTTCTTAGATAAAAATATCCGACTAGGATTCTCACAAGTCTGACTTTGATTAATTTCACAACCTCTGACTCCACAACTCCGGTAAACACAACTATATTTTATAAACTATTTTTGTCAAAGCCCAGCAGTCAGCAAAATGTCTCCACCCTGAGACAACGCCAAATAAATACAGCTTTTATTCAATAATATGCTCCATTATTTTGAATGAGTAGATTTAACCTGTTATTTTTAGATCAATTCCTATAAACTCGTTGATCATTCCAGAGCTGATTAAATTATCTTAGATTATGGAAGTTAGATTTCATACTAATGATTTAATAAGTACCAACTAAAATTATAGATTTGTGACCTCAAGTGAAATCTGTAGTAACATTTAGTTGTGTTAAAAGCATTATTTTATATGTGCTGTTACATTACATAAGGAAGAGGAACTTTCTGATAGAAATTTATCCAACGTGTAAAGAAAGTTACGTAATAGCAGGAATTTGTTGTGGCGAAGATACCATACAGATTCTTATCCTTGGGAGTCTGATGCTGAAGTAAATGAACATCTTTTCTTTTTTAAATCTAAATAAATCAAGAAGAAATTAAGATGTAGCCCAGAAGCAAATAATGGTGTTGATTGCTGTTCTTTTTAATTGCTTTCATTATTACAATCACAAGGGGGGGGGAGGCTACAATGACTACTACTTCTACAAAAAGATACAATGAACGATTCAGCAGACTACTTACATATCAACAATTCTGTTTCTGTCCATGAGTCAACACAGTTATTTATAATGGTACAAAGAGTTAGCTGATCAAAACATTGCAAACTGGACAAGTGATTGTCTTGCTGTTGTAAACTCATAAATATTACATTTTGGGGTGGCCTTCAAGATATATATCTCTCCCTCCCATGGCGGGATGATGGGACACAAGGGTCAGAAAATGGGATTAAACAGCGATTTCCCTAGCAGAAAAGCACTTTGACCTGCAAAAAATGCAGCCCAGTCAACATTCTCTAGTAGGAGTGCCTCAGGTGATTAGCAATAAATTAACTCTTTCTCACAAAAGCTAAGCCTGGGAGGGTGGACCTCCAAGAACTCCATAGGACCAGAGGCATACTTTAGTCAACAGGAGACAAATCATCTCAACAATGACCTAGACTCTGTTGGTTTTGGTGTCGAGGGAAAAAAACCATGGCTGAAGGCTTAAAACATCTCACCTTTCCCAGATGAGCGAGATCAGAATAAGCTTACACGCGAAAAAAGTGACATGCATAGGAATGCATACATAGAAAACTCAAACTGGACAGGAACGAACCATGTGACTAAAGAGCAAGCTGCAAGTTTGTTTTTTTTTTAACTGGGATTTGGGAAGAATTCATTCAGAAACAAATCAAAATAGATGTATGAAAATATTGTCTGAAAAATCACCAGCAGGTTAAGGCTCTTTCTCTTTACCTGAATCATGTATTTAAAATATTCACCCACTATCTCATACATTTTAACTGAGAGATCTTTTTAAGATTCTGACTGTTCCTTGAAGTACAGTTGTTTGAATCTCTCTTGCACTTGGTTCACTAGGTATGGTTAGGCACAAATTTGCTTGTGTTGATTATTTGTAATTAACAAGAAATCAGTTAGAGAAAATAAAGAATCATAACCAGACACGTTCTACATCCAGCTGAGCGTAACGGACAAGCCCCAAAAATTCTTCAGATAAATTAAATCTAATCAACATACATTTTAAATGTGTCATTTCTTTCGATGCCAAGAATATTTGGATTTTAGCAACTCAGTTTATTGACTTACCATGAAATTGTGCGTAAAGTTTTCAAGTCGGATACAAGTTCCTTAGTTTTGCTGTTTAGCTGATTCCATATTGGGTCAAGCTGCTGTCGTACAATCAGATCAAACGATCTTCCAATTGTATTCTCAACAGATACTTCATCGAGGTCAAGCTAGAAAAAGAAATAAGAAAATAGTAAGAATCATCTTGAAAGCATTTATTAAAATTTTGGACGATCAAGCAACAGTTGTTCATGTGGCATTGGCTGATGAATTAAACTATTACAGAAAAAAGGACAGAGAAAATTGCAGGATTAAGGATTTTAATGGATTCTTCACCATCTTTACAGAATTATTCCATTTTTAACTTGTAACAATGTTTTCACTCTCAAATTCTCAGCATGTTACACTTGTTTTTAACTGTAGTTGCTCTTGCCTTCTACTGTTGTTGCACTCCACCTTTTCAGCAGGTGAGTCTCTTAGCATGAAAATAATAAGCATATACTCCCGCTCCTACAGCTCTTACAAATAACTGCCAGACAGAATGAACACTTTTAAATGTGTAAGTACAAGCATTTATCATCGACCATAATCATCAATGCTATCAGCAGTGAAGGTGTAGTCATAACAGCAAGTATAAAAGATGAAGATAAACATCTTAAATGTACGAGTTATTCAATTATGCAAAGGGTGTTCCAAAAGTTATGCCTCATATTTTTTATTCTACCCAAATTGATCAATGCATTCATAACCTGAAAGTTTGATCTCTCTGTTGGATCAAAGAGGATTGCAAAGTGCAAAACTTATGCATTCATGATCTGAAAGTTTGATCTGTCTGTTGCAGAAATTGATAGTGTGAGACTAAGAAAACAATGTGTGTCAGAAGCAGAGACACGTCATTGAATTCCAGGCAAAAGTGCATTGAGAATGTTGGTGACTATGTAGAAAAATAAATTCTGAAATGCAAAAAAATCGCTCGTTTTAATGGTACCGGTCCCATTTTTGTAAATCCTCAACTTTTTGAGGTTAAAAAAATATATAGGAGGCTTTACTTTTGGAATGACTATTATAGGACAAAGCATGGTCCAGACGCCCATGCACAGCCATTGTTTATTGCTGGCAAATGTGCATTAAGAATGGTAGTGACTATGTAGAAAAATAAATTCTGGAGCACAAAACGTCACTAGGCTTTACTTGTGGAATAACCCTCGTCAGTTCACCATTTGCAGCATGCATCAAAATGTGTATTTTATTCAGTCAACTCATTTGCATGAGAGGGTAGCGTTGGGTTAGAGGAATAAATGTGAAATGTTCATTTTTGTCTCTTGACTTTGATATTTTGATTGTAAGAGTACTTTATTCTAACACAATTGTGGTTAGTCAATTTGAATATCCCTCTTCATCCCTCAGATTGAATGCATAGTGAATGATCTGTGACCCAAACGAATTAGTGAAACCCTTGATCAAACAGATAATGACAGAAATGCCATACATGTCACAGAAAGACTTAGCTGCATGCTATACAAGCTAGTAGCGGGAATTTTATCATGACATCCAATAAAGGTTATCCCATTGCACAACAAGAAGGAAAAAAAAAACGAAAGAATACCACGATAAACTTCTTTTTTTTTTAATACATGGGAAGGTAAATAGGGAAAGAAAGATATAGTCAGTTTTATGTTCACCAATAAAAGTGTCTGCCAAATTAGTCCCTCTGGCGGTTCTCAAAGAACTCCATTAACAATATTGTAAGGGATAGTAGGGGTAAGAATATAGGTATAGTCACGGCTTACTGCATGTCAAAAAACTTAAATAAAACACGTCAACACTTCATCTTTTTAAAACAGGGTGTATGTAAATTACCTCCCTTGTGCCATTAACTTAAATGTTCTCATTCGAGAAAATTTCAATTTCTGTAATCCAAGAAAATAATCCAAATATTCTGTGGTGTAATGTATTTCTATAAAGATTTCTTGGTTCCTTTTGACATGAATTCTAACGCCTCACTGGAGTTAGTATTCATTTTTTTTTTTTTACAAGACCAATTCTAGGCCTTAAAATAGTTCTTTCTTCCTTGGTGAAAAGATTGTAATTTCGTTTACGACTCTGATTTTTTAAACAGTCTTTTCTGACTGATTCTGTGTCGTCTTCCTTGACGAATCCCGATTGAAGAAAAAGAAACGAAACCACTGGTGTCTCTTGTTTAAACTTGCAATTTTTAACGTCTTTTCTCTGGTCGCCAGATACCAAGCCGACTTCTCTTTCTCTTGTTCAAACTTGCGATTTCTAACGTCTTTTCTCTTGACGTGGGATAGTAAGCCGACTTCTTTTTCCGTGTTCAAAACTTCCAATAAAATGACGCACACATCTTTTATCAATCGAAAGGCACGCATTCAACACGTGATATAACAAGCAGTAGCAGCACAAGATACACCAAGAAAGAGGGGGAAGAGGTAAAGAAGGAGAGGGAGAGAGAAGGAAAGACAGAAGGTGGAAAATAAACTTTCTACACTAGAAGATGCATGTTTAGCTGTTAGAAAATTTCATCAAGCACACTTCACTCTAATCCTGCTGAGTTAAACAGAGCTAAAGAAAAAAAATAACTTGTAATGATTTTATATAATGAGTATATTTATTTATTTTTATTATATAGTGTATATTTATTTTTTATTATATAGTGTATATTTATTTATTTTTATTATATAGTATATATTTATTTATTTTTTATTATATAGTGTATATTTATTTTTTATTATATAGTGTATATTTATTTATTTTTATTATATAGTATATATTTATTTATTTTTTATTATATAGTGTATATTTATTTTTTATTATATAGTGTATATTTATTTATTTTTTATTATATACAGTATAATTATTTTTTATTATATAGAGTATATTTATTTATTTTTATTATATAGTGTATATTTAGGCAGCAAGTTTTCATTTAAACATGTTATTGAAAAACATGGAAAGTTTCTGTTTAACGACTTTTGGATTTTTTTCCAATTAACGTATTAATCTTTTTATAGTATTATCAAATGTTTGTACGGAGGATCCATGTTAGATGTTGCATTGCTTCTGCTAACACTTTCTACGGAAACCTCAGTCGTTGGACATGCCTTAAACACATGACCATTGCCCATATCTCCCCAAATGTACTTTTCTATAAATAGATTTGATTTTCATTTAAAAAAACACCTAAAATACGTCTTCTGCCACCAAACAAACAATAAAAAAAAGATGAACATCTTGTTTAAAAACGAGCCTTTACTTACGACAGATGTGCATCGTTTTAATTCCATAATGCAAGCATTGATCAAGTCAAGGAGGGCTGTCTGACATGAAGACATGGCGGGTGACATCTGTACATGCATTTCAATTACTTCAACCTAATAAGAAAAGAACAGAGGAAAAATATTAATATTTGGAAAAAAGTTTTTCTGTTTGACTCTAAAAATAAAACATTGCTTCGTTTCTACTCTGCAAAATGGGTATTGAACACTGATGTTAGGTACTCCTGCATGAATTTCTTGTGCAAACTTGAGTAAATTGTTATTGTAATATTACGATAAAAATATCATTTAAGTTTCATTTGTTTCACTTCTGCTTGTCTCTTGCATAATCAAATGAATTTATTAGAAACCAATTTTAATTTTTTTATGAAAATTTTGAATGACAAGCATAAAAGTTCAGGACAATATTCCGTCAGGGTACATATTCTCAATAAACATTATTATTATTATTTTTTTTTTTTTTTTGTAATTCCATAAAGTCACAATTAACCCATGCATGGAATATTGTTGCTACATCTGGGCAAATGCATCTACCATTAATCTCTCACTCATAGTCCAAAAGAAACTCTCCAATCTAATACCCCCTGCCCCACACTATCAACCAGCTGCAAACCTCTGTCCTATCGATGTAAAATTACACTTTTTTTTACAAGTATTTTAATGGAATGTGCTCTGAAGAACTTGTGCCCCTCACAATACATATCCCCAATTAATCCGACAAGCAGCAAAATCCCATCTCTTCACTGTTGAGGTCCGTAGATGCTGGAAAGCCTTTTAGTTCAAAAGTTTCTTCCCTCAGATTGCTAGATTCTGAAATTCTGTCTTTGTTTCATGCTTCCCTGACTGTACTAACCTGCAAAAGTTTAAATGTAAACAGACATCTTGTTGCTCAACTCCCTACAGTTCCCTATAGACATGATCTGAAATAGTAGCACCTTCTGTCCAAGTGGCAATCTGCCTCATTTAGGTTGAGAAAAAAAAACTATGGTTTCTCGGTGAACTGTTATTGCCTTTTGGTCTATTCTGACCGAGTGAAAGTCACCAATGAAAAGTTTAATTGATGAAAAATACCTGTTTCATTTGCCATCTTTAATATTGTTTGCCAATAGCCACCTAATTTCTATTAATCATGCCTAACTTACTCATATGCGATGCATGTCACCACATGAATTCTTACAGCTGTTGATGAAAAAGAATTTCTATCCATCCTTCATTTTCCACATTGCCCATTGATGTCCTCACAAAATGTGCTGTGAAATGCAAGCCTTATTTGCCATAAGAACATATTTTACTATTAATATTTACTTGTTTTGAAATGGCATTCTATCAAGACATTTTATTTTAAATCACATTAATCAAGCTGTTTTTTTTAATCACATTAATCAAGCTGTTTTTTTTAATCACATTAATCAAGCTGTTTTTTATATCACATACAATCAAGCCATTTTTTTTAATTGCATACAATCATGCTGCTTTTGAAATCATTTACGTTCAAGCCATTTTTTTTTAAATCACATATGATCAAGCTATTTTTTTAAATCACATATGATCAACCCCTCTTTTAAATCATAGGATCAAGCCATCATTTTTTAAATCACATACGATCAAGCCATCTTTTTTTTAAATCAAATGCGATCAAGCCATCTATTTTTAAAATCACATGATCAAGCCATCTTTTTTTAAAATCACATATGATCAAGCCATCTTTTTTTAAAATCACATACGATCAAGCCCTCTTTTTTTAAATCGCATACAATCAAGCTATCTTTTTTTTTTTTAAATCACATACAATCAAGCCATCTTTTTTTTTTTTAAATCGCATGCGATCAAGCCATTTTTTTAAAAATCGCATATGATCAAGCTGTTTTTCTTTTAATCATATACAATGAAACCGTTTCTTTAAAATCACATACGATCAAGCAGTTTTTGTTTTAAATTTCATACAATCAAGCTGCTTTTTTAAAATCACATAGGATTAAGCGATATTTTTTTAAAAATCGCATACGATCAAGCCACTTTTTGAAATGATATAGGATCAAGCTGTTTTTTGAAATGACGAATCAATGAAGCTACTTTCATTGTAGATGTTGCCAGCTTACATAGAGCCCCTTTCTGTGAGTATCTGACTAATACAAACAAAACATAATTAAACACATTACAACTATATAGACAAATAAGTTCTGGAGGACAAAAGGTCGCTTATTTTTTAATGATACCACTCTCGTATTTATAGCTATTCAACTTTGAGTTAAAATAAAGGAAAAAAAAAAAAGCAATAGAAGGCTTTACTTTTGGAATGACCTTCGTGAAAGAAAAATTAATTTATTTACCTTATGGCGATCCAAACATTCAGCAACATTCACATGAAAGCGTGGCCAGAGAAAGAGCTTTCGGATAAAGAGATTCTTCATCACTTTTTCAACGTGAGCAAATCCGGATGTAAAAGAGGAAGGGCTTTCAGAAAATGATTTGATGAATCCGGTCTACAAAAAAAAGATAAGAAAAATTCCATAATAAAATTATTATTTTGTTAACATCCACGAGAAAAATTTTACTAAATTACTAACTACATGTCACGTGAGCCTTCTTGCAGACTCAGACTTTTTCAGCAAAAAGAACAGCGTCGTTTGGATGGATATTACACGTCTTTTGAGAAGAGTATTCAATATCTCATGGTGAAACCACACAACTCTAGAAATGATATATAGAGACTTACTGAGAGTATTAACCTCAGTTTGTAAAAGACGTGTTTAGTTTTCTCGGCATTGCGCACGTGCCACAGATGAACTTGTTTCATCATTTGTACTGTGGAGGCACCCATCATCTTACAATCAATCACGAAAGTGAACTTTTCCAGATAAGATACAAGATACATTTATCTCATAGGAAGATCTTTTGGGTGCTATGACAGATAGGGAATACTGAAAGAGTGTAGTGAGTTCAATCTTGACTGAGGCCGCAAAATGATGATGATGAGACTTCTTGCAGACGATGTCATTTTCTGACACATTAAAAAAATAATGTCTTAATTGTTTATTTTGAAATTAAAATTTTTTGAAGGAAATTATATTCAATTTCTTAAAAACATTTTATTAATACTAAAAAGTCCAGAATCATAAGAAATACAAAAAAATATGCAGGCTATCAGATTTAATATTTATTTTTAATCAAATTATGGTATCTATCCAGAATATAACCAACTTTCAGGTAACTTTGTGTCGGCATCTGCGGAAGATTCCAACGTGATTAGTTAATCAGCTATCAGCAGATAACAAGTTTCAATGAAATTGTGAAATTTATGTGAACTAGAAACAAAATATTTAAAATCAAAAATAAATTACATCATGCCATGTGAACATATTCAATCTCCCAAATGAATTCATAATTTTCTCTCTAAAAAAAAAAAAAAGTAGGACTACATCATCGTGAAAACTGAAAGAAAGACACTTATGAACAAGTTTGCATGGCAATGCATGAATACATGTTAAGTTTTGAGACATTGTGTTGAACAAAGATAGCGGCGTAGTTCAGATCAGTAACCAAGATGGCAGCCAAGAATCAAATGCAGTCTGTGGCGTAGTTAACCTGTTAAGTTCTGAGATATTGTGTTGAACAAAGATGGCGGCGTAGTTCAGATCAGTAACCAAGATGGCAGCCAAGAATCAAATGCGGTCTGTGGCGTAGTTAACGGCGAACTGATTGAATCCAAAATTCGACAACTTTTATAATAATTTTGAAACGTTTTCATTGGTTGCTTTGCACAGCCGTTGCTTATAAAAACGGAATTCCAGAGTCTAGCGGTTCTGGGAAAGAAACTACTGGAGTAGAAAGATCTTTTACATCTAGGGATCTCTACTGTGTAGGGGTGGGATTTAGCTGCCTGTCGGGTTTGTCGAGGGTGTCTACGTCATGGGGGCACAAGTGTCTGCAGGTCGTCAGCATTCACCATTAAAATACTTGTAGAACAGGCAGAGGGATGCAACGTTTCATCGATGGGACAGAGGCTGAAGCTTAGATGCCAATTCAGGGCCTATCAGATTGGCGACTCTCTTTTGAACCTTGTCTAGGAGCGAGAGACTAGCAGCAGATGCACCAGCCCAAATGTGACAACAATACTCGATACATGGGCGAATGGTGGCCTTATAGAGGTACAGGATACTTTCAGGTGTCAGTAGTTTTCTAGCACAATAGAGAGAGCCTACCTTCTTCGCAGCGGCCCTGGCAATGCTTTCAATATAATTGTTCCAACTCATGTTTCCTGTGAACGTTAGGCCAAGCAGTTTGAGAGATGTACTCTCAGACAGGGAGTCACTGGCCATTGCTATTGGTGGCAGAGAAGGTTTCTTGTAATTATTGAAGGAAACCAGTTTAGTCTTTGCAGCATTGAATGTGACCATCCATTTATATCCCCATTCCACTACCGATTGGAGGTCATCCTCTAGTGTTTTTGCCATTTCTTTAGTTATGTGTTCATTTGTTTTCCTGTCATGGCTGTTATAGAGCGTCGTGTCATCAGCATATATACCATTCTCAGAGGCAGTTTTGTCGGGGAGGTCATTAATATTAGGGACAATAGAGGTCCAAGGATAGACCCCTGAGGCACTTCCGCATATATATCACACTGTTTAGATGTACGACCGTCAAGGACAACCTGGATTTTTATCTTATCTAAGAAGGATTTAATTATGTTAAGTATTCTACCATTGTTCCTTGGTTCCTTTTAGGTAACGAAGGATTTGTTTTGCATGAGTAAGGTCTTTAATCGTCGGTTTCGATAAGTTTTGAGATAGCTTTGTTACAGTGTAACATATGTCAGGCCTTGTTGCGGTCATCAAGTAGATGAGGCTCTCTACCATTTCCCTGTACATTTGATTATCTATGGATTTTGTTTCGGTCCCTATATTTTTATTTATGTCCATTTCGACGGGAGCTGAACGTGGCTTACAATCTTGCATTCCGAACTTGAGCAGAATTTTTTCAATGTATCATGATTGGTTCAGTTATAGTTTCATTTTCACAGGTAAATTTTATACCGAGAAACAATGACAGTCCTCCAAGATCGGCCATTTTAAATTTTTTATTTAATTCATTTTTAACATCTTTTAAAGTGTTGTCACAGTTTGAGGCGAGTAATATATCGTCAACCCAAAAAACCAAAATCAACAATTTATTACCTACATTTTTGGTATACATGCACGCGTCTACGGGACATTGTTTGAATTCCTGTTCTATTAAATAATTATGGAGTGTTAAATTCCAATTGTGTGCACTTTGTTTTAGTCCATATAACGATTTATTTAATTTCTTCACCCAATTTTTTTTTTTCATTTTAAATCCCTCTGGAGGGTAAATGTAGATTTCACAGTCAATCGGAGCATTTAAATAAGCATTTTTTACATTCCATTTAATGTATTTTTAAATTGTATTGAGCGGCAAGTTGTAATAAAATTCTAATTGTCGTTAAATTTGTCGTTGGTGAAAATGTTGCAAAATATTCCACTCCAGAAATTTGTGAAAAACCTTTTGCCACAAATCTTGCTTAAAAAGTTTCACTGCCAGAAGCTGTGATTTTTTTGGAAAAAACCCAGTGTGAAGAAATTATATTTTTATCTGTTGGTTTTGCCAATATTTCGTATGTGTTATTTTCAGATAAAGCTTTCAATTCGGATACCATACCTTGTTCCCATTCTTGGTGATTTTCTGAATTAATCGCCCCATTAAAACTTTCCGGTGCGCTGTTCAACGAATAACAGTAATCCACGGCGTAATGTTGTATCTTTTAAATTTGTAAGAAGTTGGGCCTTTTTCGCTCCCTTATAGGGTATTGACGTGTCTGGTTAATATTTTTGTCAGAAGTTCTACTGTAATTGTCGTCGTTATTTATATTTTCATTGTGATCAATTAAGATGCTACGTAATATTTCACGTTTTTCATTCACTGGATTGCCATTTTTAAAATTTAATCTATCATTGAATTTTACACATCTAATCCTTTTTATGGCATTTTGAGCTGCAAAGTAGATTAAGTATGCCGGACTATTTTTATCGTAACCTACGAAAGTACCTTTTTTGCTTTTAGTATTTAGTTTACTAGTGTTTTCTATAAATGCAAAACAATCAGAACCAAATAGATGCATTCTGTTCATCTTAGGTTTTACACCGCAAAACGCTTCATACGGTGTTTTTCCTAGCCTCTTATTGAACGATCTATTTCTGATATATGCTGCTGCCATTAAAGCTTATGTCCATAAACTATGCGCTAATTTCGATTCGATAAGTAGGCATCTTGTCATCTCAAAAAGGGTTTGCCATGCCCTTTCAGCGGTGCCATTTTGGAAGGGGGAATACGGCGCTGATTTCTTGTGTTTAATACAGTGGTTAATTAATAGAAGTTCAAAGTCTTTACTAGTAAATTCAGTCCCATTGTCTGATTGAATACATTTTACTGAACCGTACGGGGCAACATCAGATAAATATTTCTTAGTGGTGAGGATAGTGTCGGATTTGTTTTTTAGAAAATAAACCGTAATTAAACCAGAAAAATCATCAATAAAGTTCAAAACGTACCTTAGATTATTTCTCCCCATCGGGCTGATCGGACCTGCTAAGTCACAATACAAGTGAGAGAATTTTCATAGCTTTTTTGTCTGGCATTTAGCTTATATATTTTGTCATTTTCCCCTGTGCACAAACATCACAATTTGGGAGATCGTGTGAAGGTATTATTTTCATGCATTCGACTACATTTGGTAATTTTTTAATATCAGCTGTATTGCAGTGTCCTAGAATTTTATGCCATTTTTCCAAGTCGTGACAGGCAGTTTTTGAGGGAACCATACTTTTTAAATAATATAGTCGGCCATTTTCTTTAATGTCAAATACAATTCCATTGGGGTATATCAATTTTGATGTATTTTGGCCAAATTGTATATTCGCGTCTTGTTTAATTGCAGCCTGCACGGAAAATATATCTTGCGTAAATGTAGGTATGAACAGAGCATTTTTTGGAATACAGTTACAGATTTCGCCTTTATTATTTTTAGGGATATTTTAGCATCGCCTCTTTTCAAGACTATATCATTTATTTGACTACCGTCGGCAAGTTCGACAAAATGACTTTGAGGATTAAAGTTTGAATCAAAATTAATAAAATCAGATTCCTTGGTGATAACGTGCGCTGTAGCACCACAATCTACAAGGAGATTTTTACCATTTGTGGTATTGTCAAAGTTACATGTGAATAGAAATGTATGTTCTTCCTCAAAGTTCTCAACGTTTTTTACGGAGTCCATTTTAGAGCGTTTATATCGACATTGGAAACTTTTGTGGTTGGGTTGTCCACAATTATAGCAGATAATTTTATTCTTTTTCTTGGGAAAATTATTTTTGGATACGTTGCAGTAAGGTGTATCATTTGGTGGTGTCAGCTTTCGAAAAGCATTTTTGAACTTCATAATATTGCTGGAGTTATTATTGTCCACAAGCATACGATTAGTCTCTTCACCACTTTAAATTCGCTGAAATTTATGGGTTTGTCTTTCTGAGTCATAACAGTTGCAAATGGTTTAAAATCGGCTGGAAATCCTTTGAGGGTCATTGATATCAACAAGCTATCGCTTATTATTTCACCTGAGAGTTTTAAGGCATTGGTGGTTGTTTCTGCCCTTATAAAGTAGTTGGTAATCGTTTCATCCTAGTTACGTTTCAGAGACGTTAGTTCTGTATATAGGGATATTATTTTTGGTTTTCCTTTTGATAAATAATGTTCTCTTAATATGTTCAATGCTTTCCGTCTGTCATCCAATGCGTCTCTTATAATCAGGGACAGACTTCTATCGTCTAAACATTGAATCAGTTCTGCAAAAACAGTCACATTCTTTTCAAGAAATTCGGGCTCGTTTGGATACTCTGTTGGAGATTGTATGACTTTGTGTAGTTTTCAAATCTTTAGATATCCCAGATTTTACCTGCCACAATTCGAATTTAGATTCCAATCCGTCAAAGAAAAGATGGTGGCGGGGCGCATAACCTGTTAAGTTTTGAGACATTGTGTTGAACAAAGATGGCAGCGTAGTTCAGATCAGTAACCAAGATGGCGGCCAAGAATCAAATGCGGTCCATGGCGTAGTTAACGGCGAACTGATTGAATCCAAAATTTGACAATTTTTTTTTTTTTTTTTTTTTTTATTAAATTTTCACCCCAAACAAGGCACATTGCCACTTTGGTGTAGGGGGCTACTATCAAGGGAAACATCTACTGGGGTACTATGTAGGGATTAGGGCAACGAGATGTTGGTTCACGTTGCACTTGAACTTATGCATGTCAGTACAGTTGGGGAAGCAGTGACCCGGAATGGAATTCCAAAGTCTAGCAGTTCTGGGGAAGAAACTACTGGAGTAGAAGGATCTTTTACATCTAGGGATCTCTACAGTGTGGGGGTGGGATTTTGCAGCTTGTCGGGTCTGTCGAGGGTGTTCACGTCGTGGGGGCACAAGTGCTTGCAGTTCTTCAGAGCATTCACCATTATAATACTTGTAGAACAGGCAGAGGGATGCAACGTTTCGATGATGGGACAGAGGCTGAAGTTTTGATGCCAGTTTAAGGCCTATCAGATTTGCGACTCTCTTTTGAACCCTGTCAAGGAGCGAGAGACTAGTAGCCGATGCACCGGCCCAAATATGACAGCAATACTCGATACATGGGCGAATAGTGGCCTTATAGAGGTACAGGATACTTTCGGGTGTTAAAAGTTTTCTAGCACGGTAGAGAGAGCCCACCTTCCTTGCAGCGGCCCTGGCAATGCCCTCGATGTAACTGTTCCAACTCATGTTTCCAGTGAACGTTAGGCCAAGGAGCTTGAGAGACGTACTCTCAGATAAAGAGTCGTTGGCCATTGCTATAGGTGGTAGAGAAGGTTTCTTGTAATTATTGAATGAAACCAGTTTTGTCTTGGTGGCATTGAACGTGACCATCCATTTTTGTCCCCATTCCACTACTGATTGGAGGTCATCCTCTAGTGTTTCTGCCATTACTTTAGATGTATGTTTGTTTGTTTTCCTGTCGTGCCTGCTATAGAGTGTGGTGTCATCAGCATATATACCCATCTCAGAGGCAATCTTGTCGGGGAGGTCATTTATGAATATCAGGAACAGCAGAGGTCCCAGGATAGATCCTTGGGGCACTCCCGCATTTATATCATATTGTTTAGATGTACGACCGTCGAGGACAACCTGGATTTTTCTCTTATCTAAGAAGGATTTAATTACGTTAAGTATTCTACCAGTGATACCGTAAGATCTAATCTTCCTGAGGAGACCCTCATGCCATACTCTGTCAAAAGCCTTAGATATATCTAGAGCTACCGCTCTTCCCTCTCCCGCTTTATCCAGTGAATGGTATATGCGTTCAGAGATTACAGTGAGGATGTCTGCCGTGGAACGGGCTTGTCTAAATCCATATTGACGGTCGGTCAGAAGTTTAGCATCTGTAAGGTGCTGGACTAGAGCATGGTTAATTAAGGTCTCAAATATTTTGGCAAAAAGTGGGAGGAGGCTAATAGGGCGATAATTTAATGGGTATGTTCTTTCGCCAGAATTCTTGAATACTGGTACTACAGAAGCAGTTTTTTTTAAACGTTTTCATTGGTTGTTTAGCACAGCTGTTGGTTATAAAAATGATTAGCGAATCCATTCATCTCATACCCCCATTAGGAGTCAAAAACATTTTACAATACAAAATTGGGCATATACATAAGATCTGACAATTTTTTTTTTTTTTGCAATCAAGAGTGGCTGTGGGTCAAATACTGAAGGTGACGATATATATCAATGGTCCCACAACATGACCACTGTAAAGAATTTTTTTTTAAAAGCCCCCCCCTCCCACCTTATCCCCAGAAAAAGATCCAGCAAAAATAAAAAAAAAATTTTTTTATCGAAAAAATAAATCATTTTTTCATATAATGAAACTTACTGTAATTATTTCCTTGCTTTACAGTTTTGTTTACAATGTTTTTTGTTGTTCTGTTTGTCTGTCTACTTACTATAACCATGCCGGAAGATGCTAATATGAAGTTGCCAGAATTTGGGTCATATTTTGGATAAGTACCAAAGTTATTCATGATTCATGATAAATATGCTTTGTATTTGATGCACTAATTTGATGCATTAACATGCTTTCATCAAAAGTTTATCAACATTGATCTTTCAAACAAAAATGCTTAAAAAAAAAGTCTTCATCATGTTTTAAATACTTGAAATTTCTTTAAATAACTGGATTTTAATCTGAAACTCACTTTGTTTTTCTGCCGATACAGTCGTAAAATGAATGCTTCTTGACAGGATTCTATGATTCTGAAATAACCAGGACAGAAAATGAATAAGATCAGAAGAAAATAAAACAAGCAGTTCTTAGTGTAAGTCAATCTATTATTTATTTGTATTTTTTTTTTTTTACTTACCTTCACCCCAAACAAGGCATGTTGCCACATTTTTATTTTATTTTTTTTTTTTTCAATTTTCACCCCAAACAAGGCATATTGCCACTTGGATGTAAGAGGCTACTAATTGGGACCATGTCTAAGAAAGATTAAGATGTTGGTTTACGTTGCATTTGGACCTCTGCATATCAGTATAGTTAGGGTAGCAGGTAGCAGGAAGGGAATTTCAACGTCTAGCTGTTCAAGGGAAGAAACTAGTAGAGTAGAAAACTTTCTGACATTTAGGGACCTTAACAGTGACGGGGTGAGATTTTGTTGCTAAGCAGGTTTGTTGGTGATATGTTTGTCGAAGGGACACATCTAGCCCAGTAAGGGCCAAAGTGAAATATTGCAAGCCACATGATCTTTTTAATTACCGAATCATGCGTTGCTCAGCCACCAGGATCCAGTCCTCAAGCATTACGAGTTGCCACCCACGGCCAACAGGTTGTGGGGAGGGGGTGTCTTACCCCTCTGCAAACGGGTAGTCAGTGTATTCTAATGCTCCACCTACAGGCCTCATAAGTTTGTATGGCAGTGTGGACCTTTTTATATGATTTCATTAAAACTGTTTTTATAGATCTTTGTAGATATGTCTAAATTTGAGTTTTTGCTGGTATATGTTTGCTTGGTCATCAGATTCGGTTTCACAGCATTGGAAAAACTTATACAAGTTATTATACCAATCAAAGCTACTGAATAACGATAGAATATTGTTTTTTTTTTTTCAAGTTGGTTTCGATTTAACCCATAGCTAGGTCAGAGTGATAGCAATGGCAATTAAGGGATGGCTCCACACTCCCCAAAGTCTGCAAGCTGGAGCCTAACAATTGGATATAGTTTAAGGTCATATCCAGAATCAGGTTAACAGTGGAGGAAAAATTAACAGTAAATAAAAAACAGGAACAAACCTTTAATTTCAAACATAGAAAGGGATATGGTAAAAGAAAAAAAAGACAACTTAGCTGATTATAGTAAAATTCCAATTGTGCTTTTCATGCATTAAACAGCGAGTTTACATACAAAGATGATAGGTATTAATATATATATATATATATATATATATATATATATATATATATTAAATTTATTTATACAAACAGTGATGCCATCAATGTTTGTATAAATAAATTTAATATACCTAGTCTGTTTAATCATTGAGCACTTTTTGGTAGACACACGTTGTTTAATTGGATGTACTTCTAGGAAACTAAACTCTACTGCCATAATATATATATATATATATATATATATATATATATATATATATATATATATATATATATATACCGACTGTCTTTGTATGTTAACAAAAGAATTATCTCATCCAATCTGCTCATTAGAAGTCAACAGCAGATGACACAATAGAGAGTAAAGAGTAAATCACTAATACTGAGAGAGAGGAAAAAGTAGAGAAGGAGGAGTTATTGATTATATATGTATATATATATATATATATATATATATATATATATATATATATATTATCAATAACTCCTCCTTCTCTTCTTATATATATATATATATTGCTTAACTTCTGTGATCTGACGAGAACCAGGATATCAACGTTGTTATGCCATATATATATATATATATATATATATATATATATGAAGACAAATAGAAATAAAAGCAAAAAATGAAATACAGGATACAGCATTAAAAATTAGTAACAAAATACAGTACAGTATATAATACACACATGTATATGATCAAATAACATTATAAATAACATCGTAAGGCAGGGCAAATACTGTGATCAGGGGCAGGAAAAACATTGTATTCTACATAGTAACCAGAAAAAAAAAACATATCCTAGGGCCACCATATCCTGGGATTCTACTGTATATAATATGTAGATTTACTTACTTGTGAGCACGGCAAACAATAATGCCTGAAATGAGATGTGCTGGAATATTATCAGTGAGGAAGTCCACAACCAGAATTCGAGAAGTAATGAACAAAACGCCACCTTCCAGGTAAACTTTGTTTCTAAAGATAAAAAACAAAAAATTTATAGCAAAATTAAATTTGACAAAACATTTGAATGACATTATAAAGCCTAAAAATAAGGATCAACATTTAAGCTTATAAATTTTATATCTTTTATAAGGTTATGCAATCATCAATGCAGCCGCATAAAACCTACTCCTGGGCAGGAAACAACACTCACGTGAATTTGATATGTATTTACTTTGAAAATAAGGAAGTCAACCTTGAAATATAAGAAAAAGTTTGACATGATACATAACACACTATTGATTAAAGATGAAACAGAAACTAATAAAGAAAAGAAAATTATTCAATTCAATTGATTTGGCAAAAGAAAAAAATGAAACGACCATGTTTCAATTACGATGTAGGGAAAGGGTGGCAGAAATTTACACAGAAGAAGATATAATAGCCAAGCATCTGTACAAAATTCATTTTGAATTGTTGCATTATTGGTGCACTTATTACATATTGGAAGTCCATTCCAAGGTCTAGGGATCCTGATCGAGCAATTGTCCCTCCTTCAGTTCAATCAAAACAGCTGTGAAATAGATTCTTGTAGCATCCATATAGATCTCTTTCTGGTTCATGAGTGAGTAATAGCTCATAAAGAGAAATGAGTTCACCACTTAATTACTAGGGCTCAAGGAAGAAAAGGTTAAGTTTTTTTGAGTAGGCTTTTATAGAGTAGATCTGATACACTTGCACGGTTCAAGTAGCCAAATTTTGAACTCTGTCTATATTAGATATGTAACAGAAGAGGCCTAGACACCATACTTTTACAGTTGTATGATGAGAGAGACAAAAAAAAAAAAGGAGAAATAATTCAGGAGTGAGTTTGCGGAAAGAACATCACATGAGAAATATAATGTTTTACATATTTTCTCTTTATATCTAACATTGTATTAACTCACTTGGTGACTAAAATCTTATATCAAATTGTGACGACCTTCTAAGCTTCAAATTGTTTTTAGTGAGAAGCAAATTATTTTTTGTGAAAAAAAATATTTGTGCTTTTAAATTGGAAAGATGGTCTCACCTAAAAGAAAAATGGCCACTTGTTAGTATGATGATAATAGAAATAATAAAATAGAAAAAAATAATAATATAATAGAAAATAAAATAATATATAAATAGCTTAATAGAAAAAAAATTTTTCTTGCACACAAAAACAAAATCCAAATTGAAAATTTTAGAAAATAAAATACTAAAGAAATATTTGACTTATTAATTGTTTCTGTCTATTTTTGCTTGGTCAAAAATGATTTTTTGCTTTTACTATCAAAAGAAATATTTAGCTCAATCTCTAATGTGTTATGCATCCTTTTATGAAAATTCAATGTTTTAGCTATTGAAAAAAATCCACATCACGTAACACTAGAAATAATCATTTAGCTTTAAATAGTTTGTGAGATGTCAAGAATATCTGATGAAATTTAACCCTGCACATCTTAATCAGAATATATGGTATGAAATATAAAAATGAAAAAAAAAAAAGAAACTTTCTCTGTTTTTTTTTTTTTTGTTACATAGGCGTCACCACTTATCAAGGCCGATAGGCCACTCAAGGATAAGGGTTAAAGAGTATAGAGTAGTCATGGTTTGCAAGTTTTCTACACTTAACTTGGAATATAAAAATATTTCATGTACAAAAGCGGATATTGGAATGCTAACGTGTAATAGAATAATGTAATAAGAAAATGAGAAACTGATGGTTTGAGGTGAAAAGTGTGTACAATCAATGATAATTCCCTGTCTTTGATGGGAGAGTAAGTAGCTTAGAATTAATGTAGGAAATTCCAAAATTAAACAGACTGATAATTTCTGGAAACATGACTTTATATAGCACTTGTGTTTATAGTTCTATGACAACTGAATTCAAACAATAAAAAGCGAAATCATTTTATTACGTAGATGTTAAACTGATAAACTGACCTTTCTGGTGCTTGATATTCATTTGTGATGATTTTTGGAGCGGGTCTGACACCATCAGCTTCTAATCGTTCAATTAAATGATCCTAAAATGTACAGAATGTCAAATTAATAAAACAGAAATATAATCTAAATAAAAAACAAATATTTGTATTGAAATAACAATAAAAAAGCAACATTTTATAAATCTATGTGCGTGTAATATTTTTGCCGTGGATAAAAGAATGACAACACGCTGATATATATCTTTATTGTCGGTGGCGGAGTGTGAGTTAGAAAGAGAAAAAGATACACACACACAGGAATTTGCCAGGTAGTTCTTCTCATGCACAAAATAAGCTGACAATATCAATATCAGGTTGTTATGATATAATAATTTGTGACCCTCTGCAAATGCCCACTGCAGGATTTCAATGTTAATGTAGCTTAGAGAGTTTTATTTGGCTACAAGTTCTTTTCTTTTGACGTTAACTTTTTGCAGTTGGTTCTAATCAACAATTATTTTATTTTTGACAATCCCCCATTTTTGTTTTTTTTTATCCTAGTCAGGTGTTTGTATTTCAATCACTAATTATTTTAATTTCTAACAATCAATCATGTTTTGTTGTTATCTGCTGGCCAGGTGCATGTCCATGCCAAGTGCATCTATTTCTATCAAATGACCTGAAGTGTGGATATTTAACGTATCTATTAGTGTTGCGACAATTAATCAGAATCAGGACTGGGCAAAATCACACTCCAAAGTTTGTTTCACAACTTTTTTGGGATATCAGAATCAGGATAAAAAAAATTGTGCTAATTTTCCAATGACAAAAACGATTCCTTTAATTATCTTTTTTTATTTGATTTTGTTTAAACCAAAATCTTCCACTGCTGGCGATAATAAAAAAATAAATATTTATTGATTCAAAATACCAGTAAAACTAAAATCTATAGATCACCCCTCCCCTCACAACTGCGTTTTTATGTTTAAGAAAATATATACACTTTTAACATGTGTTTTTATGGTGATTGGAACAAAATAACCATTTTATAGTTAAATATTTTAAGATTTATAAAGAATTGGAATCGTTAATTGTATTAGAATAAAAAAAAACATTGGAATTGTCTATGTATAAAAACAAGATAAAAATAAAAGAGAATGAGAGTAAGAGAAATAAAAATTAAAACACAGAGAAGAAAAATGGCCGGAGAATATTTTGTGTTAATATTCCCATGCAATTTCCTTAATAATGTTTTCATTTTTTTCGTCTTCTTGTTCTGTGTTGAGGTTTAAACTTTCTTGAATGACTTCAAACTTCTGTCACCATTTTGCTGGTGCTGCTCAACAGGATTAAGTCATCATCAACTGATCCCCTTGGCATACCATCTGACTTTGGGCCATCGACATCAATGTGGAGCATACTTTGGAGTGTTTCAGATGACTGACAGCAGGTGACCTGACCGTATTAGCTGAAACTTAGTTAAAATATACTTTCTCAGGGAGGCCTGTAGAGAAAAGCTGCCAATTTTCTTGATCCGATGCACTGCAGCCAACATCTCTTTTATTCAATTCTTCCAAGATCCTCCTGCTACACACGTTGGGTAACTTCTAATTTTAATGAAATTCATTTTCTTTGTTGCATGTACAATTACTGTTTGATGGGTTCCGATTTGTATGAAAAGAAGCCTAATACAATTTTATTTCTTTACTTTGTTATATAAATACATGAAGTGCTTAAATGAGTGCCATACTTTTCAGCAATTTTCAAGAGATTAGATCATATAAGGCTTGTCTTTACGGTTTACATTACACATCCACCATAACATATCATTTCTCTCCATGCAACATACGTCCTTAACCCTCACTGGTCAAGTTTCAGTTCCATACATCATCACGTGGGTTAGGACAACAGCATATTCTTTTCATTGTTTTGACTCTCGAGTATATATCCATTGATATCTTATGTTTGTATATAGAGTGGTGTGGTTCTTGGTTGATTAACTGTCTTCGTTGGATATATACTCGAGAGTTAAAACAATAAAAAGAATATTCTGTTGTCCTAGCTCTAATCATTACACTACGTACACATGCCTGATAGACTTTTCTCTTGGTTGGCAGTAGGAAAACTCTTCTGGTTAGTACAAGCAGAAGTCTCCTAAACTTATTCTATTTACTTCTAACTCTTGCAATCACACTAGTATCTGATCTACACGGTGCTCCAAACAAAATAACAAAATTTTGACATATTCAAGTTCATATCCACCTCTATTGTCTTATTATCATTGTCTGGTTATCCTCTCGCAAAATACCAGTAATTCCAATATAATGATTCTATGACAACAGCATATTCTTTTTATTATCAATACACATGAAAAAATTGAAATGGCTTAAAATATTTCAATATTGGTGTATATATAGAAAGAGCTTGATGAGCTAAGAAAGGATCTTTTTAAATTTTAAAAATCCGATTAAAATTAAGGAATTTATGACTATTTTTGTGCCTCACATGTTTGGATATTTTTCCCTCTTTAAAACCATATGCATTTTGTCACATTTTTTACACAGCTTTTTCAGTAAAAATGCTATATTTTTGTTAAAACAGAAGATTAAGCAATGAAGTTTACCATATAAGTGTATTTTTGTGCTAGAAATTAGAATATGCTACTGAAAATCTCCAGAAATTAATGGTTTCCAAATAATCTGCAGTAAATGCACATAAATATGCTGCAATTCCTTAAAAATACCATGTATTCATTAAAAGAAAAGAAGTTAGAGAACTCAAAACCGGATTGTAATGCATTATATGTACAAATAACTGAAATCGAAATCTAGGACTGTTTAAAAATGAATATATTGTATTGATATTATTATAACCATTCCCCCGTTAACCCCCCACCCCCACTCCATCTGACCACCTCTCCAAGATATGTGATTTTACCTTTGTAGGCAATTACATGAAAAACTTTAATGAAAGATAAATTTAGAATTTAATGTAAAATGATTCTTCATTTTAAGCCATTCTAGCGTTTTAGGGCAGTTAACCATTTTCTTTTTTCTATCGGAGAAAAATCCTGTGCGCCTTTTTTTTTTTTTCTTCTGTGTGGTTTTAAGAGGGTCTTTGTGCAATTATAAAAGGGTGGGGAGGTTGCCACTCTAACTTTGGGTTAATGATAGAGCTAACGCAAATTATGCGTGAACACCCTGAAGACTTGATAGTAACAAAACAAAAACAATTCAAAATTTAGGGTGGGGATTAGTTTCACATAAATTTAATGTAAAATAATTCACCATTTCGAGACCATTCTAGTGTTTTAGGACAGTTGATCAATTTTTATTTTTTTATGGGTGATAAATAGTGCACTTTTCTTTAAGGAAGAATTTTTTTTTAGACACTTATATGTAGCTTACCAAGGAACTTTATTTGTTGAGGAGCTTGCCACTTGGACTTAGTGTTATTGTTAGGGCTAAACAAGATTTTAGGAGGAGAAGGCTTTTACATTTACATTACAAAATCTTACCGAAAACTGTTTTATGATGTTAACATTTTTATCACTTTATTTGCTTAAAACTCTTAAAATATATAATGTACATTATTATTTATTAATTCATTTGAAAGTGTATTCATTTTCGAACAAAACGGTGGTATTTTGAGGACTTAAGGTGCTTTGGTTTTTAAAATATGACAATTTTAGCAGACCCCCCCCTCCCATTGAAATCCATAATTATCCAAATCGTTTTATCTGTATTGCTATTTTTATTTTCACTCTCAAGTGTGTATCTGTTGATATCTTATATGCTTTTATATAGAGTGATGTGGTTCTCGGTTGATTAACTGTGCCTGACTGTGTCGGATATATACTCGAGAGTCAAAACAATGATAAGAATATGCTGTTGTCATAGCCCTAATAATGATATAAATTATTAGTGTCTTGTGTAAAGAATATGAGTAAAGCAATTGGGCCTGATGGCGTCCCAATTATAGTGTTAGAAAAGCTTCAACCAGAACTTGCTCCCATACTTACGAAACTATTTAAGCGCTGCCTTAAGAAGAAGTGCTTTCCGACTCCCTGGAAGACCTCATCAGTTTGCCCTGTATTTAAGAATTCAGGTGATAAGTCATCTCCCTCTCAGTACAGACCAATAAGTCTCCTGTGTGTTATGAGTAAGTTGCTGGAATCCATATTAAATAGAGAAATAGTCAACCACCTCAGCAGGAATAACCTTCTTAGTGACACACAATATGGTTTCCGTTCTGCAAGATCTACCGCAGATGTGCTGACGGTTATATCCCACAGGATTAGTGAATCTCTTGACAAAGGCTTCCTTTCTAGGGCAATTGCTCTTGACATATCAAAGGCCTTTGACAAGGTATGGCATAAGGGTCTACTTCACAAGATTTCCAGCTACGGTATAACTGGAAATGTTTTCTCAATCATAAAATCATTTCTCTCCGATAGGCTCATAAGAGTAGTGGTAGATGGACAAAAATCGGAGGCCTGCAATATAAATGCTGGAGTCCCTCAGGGGTCAATCCTGGGCCCAACTCTCTTCCTGATCTACATCAATGACCTCCCTAAACACATACTTAAATCATTCGTTGACATCTATGCTGATGACACGACCATCTACGGCAACACATCAAAGGCTGTAAATGACAAAGTTCTCTCTGATTCTCTCTCCTCTGATCTCAAGCGCGTGGTTCAGTGGGGGAAGATGTGGCTGGTTACCTTTAATGCATCCAAAACCAAACTCCTATCCTTACATCATCAACACTCTAATCCCCATCTGGCATCAATTGTGATGGATGGCTATCGTCTGGGTGAGGCCCCATGTTTTGACAAGCTTCTGGGTTTGACCTTTACTCCTGATCTGAAATGGAACACGTACATCAAGTCTGTTGCCAAGGTTGCTGGAAAGATGGTGGGATCCTTCTACCGCTCCAGAAGATATCTCATTACTGATGCAATTCTCTATCTATATAAAAGCCAAGTACGTCCAAGGATGGAATACTGTTGCCATATCTGGGCAGGAGCTGCTAAAAACAGCCTATCCTGCCTTGACAGAGTACAAAATAGACTTTGTGGCTTAGTGGGGGATGCACTTTTCTCTACCCTGCAACCTCTCAGAAGAGACGTTGTGAGTTTATCCTTGTTTTATCGTTATTTCCATGGCAGGTGCTCGTCTGAACTCCAATCTCTGGTCCCCCTCGCCAATCTTTCACGAAAAACACCCGTCTAGCTGAATCCACTGTGAAAAATTTTCCCCACTCTATATCTGTGCCTAAATCAAAATGTGGATTCCATGAACAAAGCTTCTTTCTTAGAACTGCACGCCTGTGGAACTCTGTTCCCTCTGCCTGCTTCCCACCGGACTACAACTTGGATGTCTTCAAGTCCAACGTTAACAAATTCCTAATGAACCGCCCCCTTAAGTAAACACTTCATCAAATCTCCGCACTAACGTAATGTACTTGCAATAACCCTTATCCCTGAGTGGCTTCCGGGCCTTGATAAGTGGTGATCTGTGTAAAAAAAAAAAAAATATGAGTACATCAGAGTTCTTTCTCATGAAAAGAATATGATTGTCTGGTTAAGCCATAAATACCGACTGATAGAGCTATTGAAAGGTATGCTACAAGCCTCGCACTAAGGAATACCAGCTTCGACCATGAACATTGGTTCAGTAAGGTGACACAAAATTATGACTCAAAACTGTAGCAAAACCCATTCAACTATTTCAAACGAATACATCCCTTTCACAGGACATATCATATCTGATAAGCTAAAAAAATTTACGGATGACCATTTTTAAATGATGAAGTAGTTCTTTCTGAATCCATTTCAGATGGAGGAGTTTGTCTAAATTCTGCTTTTCAATCTAACTAGCAGGGGAACCCAGCGTTGCCCGGGTGTTTGTAGGTGTGTGTGGTGTTAAATAAAAAAGAAACCGGGGGGGGGGGTAGGACCGAACCCGAAGCCCTGAAGCGAAGTTTGAAAATAAAATTGGCTAGCCAGAATGAGTTAGTGAAAGATGTTTGAAAGTCGTCGAGCGTTACGACGACCACGATGACGATGTAAGCATTGTTATAAGCGAAGTAAGAAAAGAAAACGTTTTAATTAAGCGGAGGGGGGGGGGTAATCAAAACATCAAAAAAACACACAAAAAAATCTAACGTAAGGCAAACGAACGATGAAAACAGAAAAACGAACACATGAAAAATGGCTTAAATAAGCCTGTTTTGATATTAAAATTTAAAAAATCGGTGGATACCCGGGTGTTTTGGGGTGTCGCTAAGAATAAGCGAAGTAAAAAAAAAAAAAAAAATAACAGGAAAACGAACGTTATGTGAAAAATGGCTTAAATAACACAGGATTCAATATTTAAATTTAAAAAATCAAAAAAAAAAAACCATCTCACACCACGATTCGAACCCAAAACGTTTAGATAATGAACAAACACGCTAATCAACTGCGCTAAAGCGACGTAGACGAACTGTGTTTGGTTTTTCAACTATTTAAAGTAAATCAGGTCATGATGTCATCTGACGCATGCGTAGAATCGGTCATCGTTATGAGAAACCCGTTTTTGTTGACCCCCTCCCAGTCGAAAATTGTTGATTTCGGGGTGAAAAAGTTAACGTTTTTGGCCAATTTTTCGGTATTTTTCAAGCGAAGGATGGGACTTCGATATGATACCGAGTTTGTGAATTTTTGTTGCATCTGTCGAAAGTTTTTAGCAGACACACAAACATACATACATACATTTTCGCTTTTATATATATAGATAACCTATTTATTTGTCTCCCCATGAGAAACGACAAGGTTGAGTTTTTAGATGGGGATAAAATCTAGCTCCCTGAAAAGGGGTTCTCTTGATAAGACAAAAATAAAAATTGCCTCAGTCTAAAAAGACCCTTCCTTCACAAATCAAGGACAGAATTGATACTACACTCATCCCGGCCTAAAGACAAAGAAAGGTATTCTTAAATGTTCTTACCTCTTCCAAGTGTGTTGTATTCAAGACGAGAACAAGGCTGCTTTCATCACAATATACTTTCAATAAATTAAGTAGAATCCTTTGAATGCCAAGTCCTCTGTGGAAAAGAAAATAAGGTAGAATTTTTTTACTGAAGGAATTAAGATATTTTATTTTTCGAATAATAAATGCTTACCAGCTTATGCAAAAGTGAGTAAATATAGGGTAATGCACCCTATATATATATATATATATATATACATATATATATATACATATATATATATGAACAAATGATTAATAAAACGTTAAAAGACATCTTGAAAAAGAGTTAAAAACATATTTAATTTTAAAAAAGGAAGCACAAGATAAGTGGATAGTCCTTA
Source organism: Euprymna scolopes (assembly GCF_053919585.1). NCBI lineage: Eukaryota > Metazoa > Mollusca > Cephalopoda > Sepiida > Sepiolidae > Euprymna > Euprymna scolopes. The sequence goes on from NC_136488.1 coordinate 60,475,610, forward strand.
ATCCGCAGAGTTTCGAAGAAATACTCTCCTTCTCATCAGAGGAGAGGAATTAGCAAAATGCGGGATCGGATTTTTTTTATATATATATATATATATATATATATAGAGAGAGAGAGAGAGAGAGGGAGAGAGAGGGAGAGGGTGTCCCAATAAAATGTATACACTTTTTAAATTATCTCAACTTGCTACATGAATATGCTATGCCATGTTCCCAAGAGATGTTTAGGAATACAGAATGGCACTTCCAGCAGGATGGAGCACTTCCCCACTGTCATCATGACGTAAGAGCAGATCTTGATAGTCACCTGCGAAACAGATAGGTAAAGTATCAAGTACTGTCCACGCTTATAAGATTTGACCCCATCCCCATGGATTTTTCGGGGGGGGGGGATGTTAAACACAGGGTTTACACCACAAATCGAACTACAATGAATGAGCTGAAAACAACCATTGAAAGATGTGTCAACATACCAATTGGACTGATTAGGAACGTTTTTCAATTCAATTAGTGAGTATTGTTAGCTGTTCATGGACCACAATGGCCAACAATTTGAACACTTTCAATAATTAGCTGGCTTCTATATTTGTTCACAGTATTTTGATATATGAAACTTTTCTTTATGATAAATGTTGGTTTTATGGTCATTTAAAGAGTGCATACATTATATTGGGACACCCTGTATAGTGAAATTCAATTTCAATTTATGATATCCGTTTAGTTTTTAGGCTACTTTGATAAAATTTTTGCCTATCAAATTATTTCCAGCTTTTTTTTAAATGGCCTAAATGAATTGTTTTATTTTATTGATTTACTATCGAAAAAAATCTACATTGCTTTCTAATGTGCTATGAATCATATTATGAAGATTCAATGTGTTAGCTGTTGAAATGAATCATATAAACAAAACTATGTTGCCATGTCAATTTTGCGCATTTTTTTCTTTTTAGATGACATAAGATTTTGTGCAATGTTTAAGCTGGCTTGATCTAATAATTATTACTTCAATTATGACTAATTTTTATTCAACACAAGATGACATGATAAATTTGTAAACAAGTCCACATTTTTAGTCATTCACTGTGAAAATTGACTTCTGGACCAATAGAACAAGACAGCAAATTTTCTAATTTCCAACAAAATTTGAATAGTTATAATTTAGTTATAATTTTGAATAGTTATAATTTAGTTATAATTTTTCTTCACATGGACCATAAAAATCAGGCACAAGCCATCACTCCAAATATGGAGAACTCCAGCTCTCACAAAAGGGAACTTATCATGCCACAATAATTTGGTAACTAATTAAGCTACAAAAAAAAAAAAATCTGGTATTATTTTTCATGTTTTTCAAATATCTTTGTATTAACATTAAAATCTTTTAGATACAATAAAAAAAAAAATCTGGTATTATTTTTCATGTTTTTCAAATATCTTTGTATTAACATTAAAATCTTTTAGATACAATAAAAAAAAAAAAATTGGTTTGGGATAGCTACTATAAATATTTATAGATACAAAATTTAGAATGACATTTAGTGGATTGACATTTACCAAAATCCTATGCACATCAATTGACCAGTGGTGTGCATGAAAACACAAGCCATGCCTAAAAATATCTAAAAATAGAAAATATTTATTGTACAAACCTCACTACCCACAATAGACATACATACTCCTTACTAACCTGACAAGAAGCAAAATCTCACCTCTCCATTGTTGATATCCCTAGGTGCCAGAAAATCTACTTTAGTAGTTTCTTCCCTTAAACTGTTAAACTTTGGAATTCCCTTCCTGTTCCCCAGTTCTTCGACTGTAGCCCTTTATATCCAAGTGGCAACATGTCTTATTTTGGTTTAAAAAAAAAAAAAATAAAAATAATGATCATGTGATTCTGCTCTCACTTATGTGTGGACATTGCTCGAAATCACTTTTTGCACCCAAAGTAAAAATCATTTTTTTTTTTCAAGCTGATTATTAAATATGCCATGTTTTGTTTAATTTACAACAAAATTATTTTTATTGATTTTGAAATGATAAAAAAAAAACAAATATTCTTTTTCACACATAAGCAAAATGATTAAAAAGAAACAAAGAAACAAAACTTAACAAATTTACAAGAGAAATAAATGGAAAGATTAAAACAATTAAGAATAAATTATTAAAATAAAAAAAAATGGCAGCTATGTGCAAATATTTGGAATAAATGTTCAAATTTATATATGTCAAAAAAATAAATTAAAATTTTATTTCATGACAAAAAAGAACCAGATTATGCTGAATAATTACACTTGGTTATGACGGCCAAATATGATGTCATTATATTTTACCAATAACCAGATATTTCTTTTATTTAATTTATTTAATTTTTTTTTAACAAAATATTTTCGGGTTATTTCATTAACTTTTATAAATGTATTCCATAATCATTTACTTATATATTAAATTTAATAGAAAATATAGTAATATGACAATTTCTTTAGCAATGGATACATATATATATCATCATTATGAATTTTAATTTGTTATATAAAAATAATAAACAAAATTAAAACCAGTTTGATTTTTTTTTTTTTAATAGTAGTTGACCTGATTAAGTTTGTCACAGATGTCTGGGTGTTTCCCACCCAAATGATGGTCAAATAGTGGCACTTGCTGTTGAAACTACCCTCTGCTACTTGGGTGATATGATAAATGCTGGTTGGTGGAAACATGTTATTACTGCTGTTATGGAACTGGGGCGACGCTGATAAAAGTGGAGATGTGCATATCCACACATATTCCAGATAAACTTTTGATCTACACTCTTGTGTCCCATAAAAATGACCAGAATTGTAATTATCACCAAAAACAAAGAAATGTTTACATTCCAGGTCGGAATGCTATGAATTACTCAACGCAAAATAAAGAGGAACAATGAAATATGTTAATATTTACATTTCAGGAATGAGGGCTGATGTCTATATAAGAGTTAATATAAGCAAAGAAAGAAAGAGAGAGAGAAGAGACCAGACTGACAATCTTTCAACATGATTAACATTTGTCAGCCATCGTCGCCACACATACAAACCAACCCCTATAGCTAAACGTGTCTCTCTTTGTCGATGGGCAAAAGTTGAATTGTACATTAAACTTCTATGTTGATAAATTTGCCTCTGTGTTAATTTTCAGAATAATGACAAAAGAATTGTCAGGTGCATATATGATTTTATCAAGCATTCGAAAAATGCAAACTAGAAAATTATATATACATTCAATAATGCTTGCTATTGTGTTATTTGGAGAAAGTTCACAAAGCTGCTGCCAATCTAGGCACATATCTCATGGAACTCGAGGCAAGGTTTTTTCAGGCCGTATTTACTCCATCATCTTGCATGAGAATGAAACATGGGCCCTCGAGTGCTTCTGATTTGCAACGGCTTCAGTATAATGATTGTGTTATGATCAGATGTATGGAAGGCACCAGACTAGTGGAAAAAATCCTATCAATTATCTTTCATAAATAAATTGGTATTGGTATGATTTGGGATTTTTGATGCCTTACGTGCTTGGTGTCTCAGGTGGTTCAATATCATCTCCTTAACATGCATGGATACTGTATTTTGCCTCAAATAGTACCTTCAAAAAAGTTTTTGTGATTAAATAAACCAATGAAAACCTTTTGCATATGTGCATTTTAGGGAACAACTATCAAATTAAAACCTGTTTACGCAGGGTCCACATTTGCTCTGAAGTACCTTTTTTTTATTATTGTTGTTGTTGTTGTTATAATAATAATAATAATAATAGTTGTGGTTAACATGCATGGATACTGTAGGCACAAGAATGCATGGAAAACCAAAGAAAAACCTGGCTTGAATGTATACAAATGGGCCTGATTACTGGCAACATGACTATGGATCAGACAGTATAGAGAGCAGGCATGAGATGTTGCGCGGTGTTGCTATTCATAAGTTCAGGACACTCACAACACTTTAAATATCTAATGATGATGATGATGATGATGATTTGGATAATAATGATCTTGATGATGATAGTGATTTGAATGATTTGCAGAAGCACAGGTGCTAAGAATGCCCCTAACAGCTAAAAGAAACACGATGAAAAATTATTCACACGAAAAAAAAAATGAAAATTTTACATTTGTCTCAAATTGACCACACACTTTAAAATTCCATGTCCTTTTTTCCCCATACTAGACTTAAACCAACCTTAATGATTGACCAAGATTTACACATATACAACTGACCATCATCTCTCTCAGATACTTTGATTGCAATAAATATGGTCATTAATTCATTATAGGTAATTAATTGTTACCTAGGCACATCGGCTGAAGTAACCTTTTATCTTAATGAGTAAAGTGAAATCCGAACAGAAAAAACTAGTCAGTTCGTGGGGTGAGGAGGCGAGTCAGGAGATCCCCACCCTGACTCCACAGGCAGTTGTCGAGCCCTGGGAGGAGAAGATACCAGCAGCAGCCAATCCAATTGCCCTTATCAGGGTAGCTCGCAAACTATGCTATTCAATCTTTCATATCTTGCTGTCTGCTTCATCCACTTGATTCCAACTCTCCTCTTCAGTTCTTGCTAAGACTCCTGCAGTTCCAGCTTCTAAACCTCCAATTCACTCCTCAAGCTTCCAGTTCCAGCTCACTTCTGCAGTTTTCAGTTCTGTGGCTTCAACTCACTCTTGCTGCTCCAGCAGGTATGACTCCAGTGCTTCATACCCGAGCAACTCATTCCAGCAACACCTACTTCAGAGGCTCCATCTGTTTTCTGCATCAGCCTTTCCAACAGTTCCTGCCAATACCCACCAGCTCCCTGTTGCAGTGACTGCTTATGTCCGGCTCAAGGATCCAGCCTTTCCCGCAACTTTTGTTTCTGTTGATCCAGCCCTTGACCACGTCCACACGGACCAAAACTACCTGAGGCATCTCATCATACCTCAGGGACATACACATCAATCTCCATGTTACATCACTTCATGCTGTCTAGGATCCAGTTTTCACATCTCCAGACTTTCCAGTAAGCCAGCTTCCTATCTATCCAGTCTCTGCTACTGCCCAAGATTAACAAAATATTTCCAGTTCTTGGTACTAGTGCACTTATTGATCCATGCTGAAATAATAACGTTATTATTTAAAAAAAGCCATTCTTAACATGGGGAAGGGAGGGTGTTTTGTACCTATTCTATATTTTAACCTTACAATTGAAAAAAAAATATCATAAAACTTTAATTAAACTTGGAAATACGATTTAAAAAATAGCACGGATCAGTAAGTGCACTAGCACCCAGTTCTTCAACCTTCCTGCTTCCAGAATTGTCAATCGACTTTCTCCAGTTCCTCAACATTTTTCTTGTGTATTTATGGTGGAATAAATACGTTTCTTTGGGTTTGTTTTACTGTACACATAGATTCGAAAACGTTGTCAAAAAAGAAAATATATAACAAATAAATGTTATCAACGGCAAGAATAGTCACTTTTCTACTCAACTTGATAATTTTGTAGTGTTTTTATTTAATGTAACATGTTTATTCAGCTCGACAAACATACAGTGTTTACCGTTGTGTTGGAAAATTCAAAATGGCGCCGAACTCTCTGCTGAACACGGTAAGTTTGGGAAAATGAGTTAAAAATAAAAAATATACAAATACTGCTAGAAACTAGCTCAATATATGTTACCGTGACATAGGCTGACATATATTCGGTGGGTTTTTAACAGTATGTGGTATAGTCTTATTTTTAACTCATTTTCCAAACTTACCGTGTTCAGCAGAGAGTTCGGCGCCATTTTGAATTTTCCAATACATCGGTAAACACTGGATGCTTTTCGAGCTGAATAAACATTTTACATTAAATAAAAACACAAAAAAATTATCCAGTTTTCATTTGCTATATATTTATTTTGTGACAACTTTTTCAAATCTATGTGTACAGTAATACAAACCCGTTTCTTTTGTTTGTCCTCCCTTGTTTGCAATTTGATTTTTCTTTGTTTTTTTGCTCATGTTTACTTTCAGCACCCAACCTATCGACTTGCTGTAACAAGATTAAGAATGCATACTCTCCATATTAAGAACGGCTTTCAGAATAAACACCCCCCAAACCTCGAAAGCCGTTCTTAACATGGGGAGGAATGCATTTTATTCTACATTACAACGAATAAGAAGCGAAATGCGAGATATTTCAACGTTCCCTAAACTAAAATTGAACCTTCATTTCTTCTAAGTAATGATTTTATTTCTGCTCTCAAACAAAAAATAAAACAACAAAAAAACATTTTTAGCCGCGCGGCGCGGCGGTGCCGGTGCGCCACTATTGTATCATTGAACATGCATACTAGTTAAAAAAAATAAATAAATAAAATATACATAGATATTGAACTCGTACAGAAACTGAACACAATTGTCAGCTACTGTTTTTTTAGGGGGGGGGTATGTGAAATCTGTGTGAAACAAAACAAAGTAAAACATTGGCGAATTCTATTGAATAAAGAATTATTGGTACTTATGCATAACACGGACAGTGCTGAAATAATAACGCTATTATTTAGAAACTTATCCTTAATATGGCGAGGTTGGAGGCATTGTTAACTATTCTGTACTTTCACTTAACTTAATAAACAAAAGACACAAACTTGAAAACCCCATCTAAAAAATAACACGGTCGTCTTTTGCATAAGTACCGAATTATCATTCATCTTACTCAGACATAATAAGAAGTCCATCTTCGTGGAAACAATCCAAAAATATTTGATTTTCATATTCCAGCAAAGGCATTATAGATTTTAGTAGAATTGAAATAATAATAATAGAAAACCAAAAAAAACGAACACGCGGTTTTGATGACAAAATGGGCGCACCGGTGTCGGCATATTTATATGTATAAATATATATACACTAATAAGTATATAAACATCATCAAATTTATCTAAATATAAAATATAATAGTGAAAAAACAAAAAAACATGAAAATTATTGAAGTTATTGCTTTAAAAACTTTTCTTAGATATTTATTAAATAGATTTATCTTTATAGGAATTGATTTCGGTGACATTAAGAGTATATTCCCGTATGAAAAAACACCCGACATGAGATGACGGACATAAAACAAACAAGTTTTTGGCCTTCGGGACCAGATCACAGTGTTGTAGTATCTGTTCTGATGCTACAATTCATCTTTTCTGCCCGGTGTAGGAGAAATCCTTCATGATTGAGACAATTTTTATTTTTGTTTCTATCCAGAGTAGTCCGTATTGGGGAGTTGAATTTTTCCCACATGTTGAAATATTAAAATAACTATTACTTTTAATACAGAAATTACATTTAAAGTTTTGGTTTTCTGTTCTTCTATGTCCATTTTTTCCCCCATGTTTTTCATCAAAATGTGTTGCGTATTTTCATCAGTTACATAGTTAGGAATCCTATACTCCACTATAGTCTTTATTTTCATATCAGTGCAGAAATGAATACGAAAATGAAGTTCACATAACTACTAAAACGCAATCATACTATAATATGAACATTGGTTAAAAATTAAGAAAATATAGTAAACATCTACGGGTGGTGGTGAATTTGGAAGGGACATTATTATTATTATTTCACTCACTGGGAGTTGTCTCACAGGCCATCATCAGTGATCGCTCACTGGCAGTAACCTGTAGTATTCGCTGGAGACTGTGACAAGAAGTCTCTCCAGATTTCCAATGTTCTCCATCCACCTCTTGACCACTCGTGAAGATGATTGCATGTTATCGCAACAGCCATTTGCCATTGATTTCTCGTTGGCATCGGCCATTGGTTTTTCCTGGGGTTTGGGTGAGAAAATGCCTTCCCAAGGTACCAGATTTTAACAGCACACTTCCAGTGGAGGTCTGGTTAGTACTCTCCCACCTCGGACTTTCCATCCTCCCTGATCCTTCACAACTAGTTGGTGTGGCGGCAGTCAAGTCGATGTCATCTACAGTTTTTTTTTTTGGGGCACTTCACGGGGACGTGGACCCTGCATAAACAGGTTTTAATTTAATGGCTTCTCCCTGAGGTTTACTTTGTTCGAACATGTTTTTCCTCACATATACACACCTACATGTACGCACGCATATACGCACACACACGCATGCATATACACATCCTCATACACACGCACACATGTATGCATGCACATATGCACAAACACGTACATATATTCACGTTCACGTATATACACTCACATTCATGTGCATACACACACATGCTAACGTACACACATGTACGCACACATGGGAAACGTCACTTCCCCTGAAAGTAATTCTAGACATGCGCAGTCAGAACACTCACCCCGATATAAAAGTCAACAACACCATTCAACTTCCTCTTTCTTCCCTTTTTGCCTGGGTTCATCAACCAGGCAAGTACGGCGTCCACAGCTCTTTGCCTGAAGATTTTTTCATGTGGACGACTGCTATCATGAACGCACGTTTTTGCTGAGGCCAACACTCCCTTTCTCTTTCCCTTTCTACATGCGGGACTGCCATTTCTTATCCTCAACTTCATTCTTTTTTTTTCTACGCATGTAGTTGTCAACGCCTGAATGAACACGTGTTTCACCTAAACCCTTTATTTTCGCCAGAAAATAAACGACATGTTTATTTTATCCAGCAATTGAGTTTTTGTTTCCTTCATTCCATTCGTTTCATTATTTTCTTTTGTAGCGAGTTAGGATATTTATATCCTGGTCCGCAATGCGTGAGCCTTTTCTAGTCTCACACAAAAACATGCATTCACATTTCATGCTATATTACTTGTCATATACATACGCGCACACAAACATACGTGCCCACATCCACACATGTACATATTCACGTTTGCGTACATACACTCACATTCACGTGTATACTCACACACGCGCACACGTACGCACACAAGGACAACATCACTTCCCCTTTCAAAGGAAATCCACACATGCGCAAAAGACCACCGGAAACACCTATAAAAGAAAGAGCAATAAGCGGCTTCTTCCTTTCTAGGACCAGCGTTCGACAGCGTGCCTTTTCGGCATGCACGCACACGCGCATACCTCACACCACTTGCTACTATGTGAGACAAAGAGCTAACAGACCGTATGTACACTTTATACGCTTTCTATCTCCATAACTTGGATTGACATTCTCACTCATTCTCACTCTATCTCCCCTTCGTTTTGGTCCATTAAAACAGACATGTGTGCGATACTCTACTGAGCTTAACCCTCTCTTTCTACAGGCCGGCTTGCCACTTCACGTTTCTCTATCGCATTCCCCTTTCCTTCCGCGCGCGTAATTGTCAACGGCCGAATGAACACGTGTACACCCAAGACTTTCATTTCTCAACAGAAAATAAACGACATGTTTATTTGATTCCAGCATTTGAGTTCTTTGTTTCCTTCATTCAATTCGTTTCATTATTTTTTTCTTGTAGTGAGTTTAGGGTATTTATATCCTAGTCTTCTACAGCAACAACTTTTACTTTCTTGTATATATCTCATATACTTTTTTTGTAATCGAGTATGTATTTCATTTTGGGAATTATTTTTTTATTTCTTTAATTAAATTTGATTCATACTTTATTATTTTGTTTTAATTTATTTTTATTATATTATATTTTCCACACTAATATTTTTAGTTTTTGTTACATTTATTTTTTCATACATATTCAAATAATGCTTCTGGGCTTTTTTTGCCTCAAATAGTACCTTCAAAAAAGTTTTTGCGATTAAATAAACCAATTAAAACCTTTTGCGTATGTGCTTTTTAGGGAGCAACCATTAAATTAAAACCCGCTTATGCAGGGTCCACGTTCCTCGTGAAGCACCTTTTTTTTTATTATTGTTGTTGTTGTTGTTGTTGTTGTTATAATAATAATAATAATAATAATAATAATGGTGGTGGTGGTGCTGGTGCAGTGTACGCACCATATTTTAGGCAGGGTTTTCAAGTTAAATTAAATTTTTATAGTATCTTTTTGTTTTTCATTGAATTGTTAGGTGAAAGAGCAGAACAGTTAGAAAGCCTCCTCTTGTAAGAATGGCTTTCTAAATAATGTTATTATTTCAGCACGGTGTATACAGCATTTATTTATAAGATAAAATACAAGAAAATATGTTAACTAAAATTTAATGTACACTTTATTTTCAGTTTATATCAAAACTTTAACTTAAACTGAATAGTTAATAAATTTTTAAGATGAATTTGTGTTCATATGTCTCTGGAGAGAATTTCCAATTTAATTTCCCATTTCAGTCATTTAAATTATTTACATATAAAATGTTATAAAACAAACAAAAACTTTAACAGTTTTAAATATATTTCAAAGATATAAATTACGCCCGGTGCTAAAATATTGAATTCATCGATCATTTTAGTTTAAAAAAAAAAACAAAAAACAAAAACAAAAAAAAACAAGAATAAAGCAAAAAATCTGTTGTGAAAAATACTTCTAACTTAAAAAAATATTTTCATATAGAAATTGGTTGTTTTGCAGTTTAAAACAAAAAAATAAAATGAAATATTCGATTCCCTTCAATAGATATAAACATTCAAAAACAATCCACTTAGTGCTATATTTTATAAGATTAAAATTATCCCAATGTGCAATTATATAATTATCCAAATGGAGAATTGTTTTTTCTCTTTAGGAGAATAAAAAACATAATTATAACAGCCACAAATATAAGGCAACGAAAAATATATTTTATGGCCATGTGGTTGAACACCAGAAGCTTTAGGCACCTTCGTGCCTTTACTTACATGTTGATCTGTTAATGACGTCATGCTGTCATGTTCATTGGCCTGCTCTCTCGGCAGCCGTGGTCTAACTCTGCCTTAGAAATTTGCAAAAGTCTGAGGGTTGACATTCGAATATAATTGCTTTGTACAGATGTCTCCCAATCAACGTTAATTATACAAGAAACAACAGAATATTAAAAGCAGACATTTTGTTTTTTAATTTTTTAGATAAGTATTGATAATTCATATTATTTGTATTATTAAGAATACTGTTCTCACTTTGAATGTTATTCTCACAAGGTTTCGGCCAATGTAACATCCAACTTCAAGTGTATCTTGCCAAACTCAGGGAATCTTTCTGTTGAATTCAGAAATCTGTACGAGATTTCAAATGAAACCTTTTATTTAATCCACTGGGCTAGCTTGCTCTTGTTGCATCAACTATGATTGTGTATAAATCTTAAGTAACTTGCAATTGTATTTTTGTATCCAGAAAATGTTGCTTAGAACTGAATTTTACTTTGTAATTTAACCGTTATACCATGGTCCTCCTAAGAATAAAATTACAATTATTTAAAACTTTTTGAGAATTTAATTTTTTAATCCCAGCAGTCATCAAGCGGTGCCAGGGGGCAGCGTGGGGTTCAGGCATTTTTTTTGCCTTTGTTAAGTAGAATGCCTGCACTTCTTGACCGGGTGTGACTGGCATCATCATCACCATCATCTTTACTTTCCAGCAGTCAGAAGGAGGGGTGGGGTAGTGAGGGAAGAAGGGCTTTTTGCCCGTTTTCCCCAGTTTAAGGTTAGCTGAAATCAACGTAAGATGCTGGGCTTTGCAAGTTCCGTCAAAAACCTTCTTTTTTTTTTTTTTACATTAAACATGACGTTTACATTACAATTTCATTCCCGGTTAATTATAAGGCGACAAGGCTTTATCAGCTGGGAAACTATTAGTTTCAAAGAACTAACGGAAGAAACCGGTTGGTTTTTGAGATATTTTTCTGTAAGAAACGGAAATTAAATTTGCCAGCCTGTCAGACAAGAAGACAGACAGATTATTGGCACACACGTTCTCCAGAAAAGTAACTTAAGGAAAGAGACCGTTTTGGGAAACAATTCTACTGAAATTCCCTTCTCATCAGGACATTTTTATTTTAAAAGAGAAATTTTAAAAAAATACTAGAACTAGAAGGTTCTAGAAGATTGAGAGAGTGCCTCTCAAAGAAAAGCACTGAAAGAAAGAGAACATTTTTAAAAGACCCCTTTTTGCATGTTTCTTTCCTTTCAGGTTTTACATATCAAGTAAGACTGTTTTTTTTCTTTATCATTATTTTAAAAAGGAACAACAGTGCAAGTCTATAAATGGTCCACAAGTAATCTTTTTTACTATAAAAATCTGAAAAAAATCTTTATAATGTACGTACTTGTCACTGCATGAAAATGTCATATTCCAAAAATCACGTAAATCGATCAAGTAGTTTTTTTATTTAAGAAAATCAAATATTATGAGACATTTTATCAAAGAAAAACTTAACGCCATCTTGTTTTTGAATGATACACTGCTAGCGACACCTATTGGGAGTGTTTGGAATATAAGATCGACAAGGGGCAGACAATCGACTTTCCACACTATAGAAAAAAAACTTGGAAAATTAAGACATAAGTTTTTGAAGAATTTGAAAACGAAAATAACGTTTAAAATTCCAGCAAACGAGTAGTTTCCAATATATGAAGAAATGTTAATTTAAAGAAAGTGGGGGATCACTTTTCTATAATAATTTAACGTATAATGATCACCCACTTTATGGCCACCACTAGTGTAAAACTTGAATTTACGCCACTGAAATACACATTTGCCAAATTTTTGTTGGAGGAGCGTCAACATGTGAGTGCTCAATTTACATAAAATTCTTCATATATTGGAAACTACTCATTTGCTGGAATTTTAAACGTTATTTTCGTTTTCAAATTCCTCAAAAACTTATAAATGTCTTAATTTTCCAAGTTTTTTTTCTAGTGTGGAAAGTCGATTGTCTGCCCCTTGTCGATCTTATATTTCAAACACTCCCAATAGGTGTCGCTAGCAGTGTATCATTCAAAAATAAGATGGCATTAAGTTTTTCTTCGATAAAATGTCTCATAATATTTGATTTTCTTAAATAAAAAAAAACTACTTGATCGATTTACGTGATTGTTGAGTGGTGCATTTTAGTGGAATAGAGATAAAAATGAACAGGAATTCAAAGGAGGAAAATAGACACACGTGTTGACTGATGAGAAGAACTCTTTATTAAAGGAAAAAAAAAAAAAAAGGGGTTATGGGGTATGTACAGGGAAAGGGGTTATGGGATATGTACAGGGAAAGACTTATCTGACTTTCAACAGTGATTTTTGGAATATGACATTTTCATGCAGTGACAAGTACGTATATTATAAAGATTTTTTTCAGATTTTTATAGTAAAAAAGATTAGTTGTGGACCATTTATAGACTTGCACCGGAACAACATATTTTCCCATTTTATTTGTTAATATCGTTCGGATGATAAATTTGACTTTGTCGTCCCATTTGATAGAATTAATGCTAGAATCAGTCTCTCAATTAGAGACCTCTTTTTTTTTGTATGTTCGATTGCTTTTTTTATTATCTTTTTGCAGTTGGTACTTAAGGTTAATTGTAAACCCTTGCTTTGGGAAATAAAAGTAACAGCATTTTATTTCTTTAAATAAAATTTGACTAAATTGATATTCTCTTTGGGTCGGATTTTCATTTGTTTCCTTTTTATATTTTGCCTCGCTTTTATTTATTGTCACTTTGCCTTTATTCACAAGACCCATTCTTTTCTTATATTTGTTACACTAAAAACGTATTTTGGTAATGACTACAAAATACGTCACTCACTTTGCTTTTATGTTCTAAAAGTCTTATGTGTGAACAAACTACATAAGACATTTTGCTTTAAATTCTGTTAACTTCAAATCACAATTTCTTATTTTACCCTTGTGGTTACCATTGTCGTGGGTTTAACAAATTACACACGACTTCATTTTTCTTTAGAATTCTCTCATTATTTTCAAAACTTGTATGTGTGACGTCAGCATGCGGGGTTCTCTCCTTCCTGTTTCCTATCCCTTTACATTAGTCCATTGTTTTTAAATGGAACTACAAAAAATGGAAATAAACCTACAGCCACTCGATCAAATAAATAAATGGATCTTGCTCCAAAAGTTAAATTTTTAGATAGGGGGAAATTTAACTATAAAAGTTAAATTTTCCCCTATCTAAAAATTTAACTTTTGGAGCAGGACCCATTTATTTATTTGATCAAGTGGCCGTAGCTTTATTTTTATTTTTGTATGTTTTGTATGTAATTTTTGTAAGCTATTCATCCACCATTTATCACTTAGCACCGCTCTATTTCCCGTCCCTTATTTAAATTACATGCGTCTTCCTATTTTCTACGACAACATATTGAATCCTTTCCAAATATTAGCATTAATTACATGGCAAATAAATTTGCTATTTACTATTTTAAATAGATAATTTTATATGCTCAACTTTTTCATTTTTTGTTACTTGTTGTGTCATTTGAACACACGTAACATTTGTTATATACATTTAATTAATTTTCTTCTTTATACTCAGTATAGAAATATTAAAATACCATTTACCACATGAGCTGTATGAGAATTTAATAAAATATTTACCGCCAGATAATTAGACCTAAACTGTAGGTTTCTTGAGAGATATTTTGCTCTCTTTCAATTTTTTTAATTTACGATAAATTTATTTATTGACAATTTATTTTCCCATAGCCATAGTGGGTTCATGATTTGAAAGAAAAAAGTCTAAAAAAGAAATATTTTCCTTCCCTGTAAATTGTATGCGTTTAGGCTAACAAAGAATTTATTTCTTTTTTGTTAATTCATTTATACTCAAGTCGTGGTTCTTTAGGTTTTAAGAAGAAAGTTTTCAAAGAAATATTTCCTTGTTTCTGTTTTTCCCAACCTAAATTTAAGTTGGGTGTATTTAATTATTGTAAAGTCTACTAAATGGGACATTAACCCCTGGACTAAGCGTTAATAATGAAATTTAAGTTGTAGCTTCCTTCTGACTTTCGTTCTGTCCTTAGCCAGAGAGAAAACATTTCTTTGTACAATTTCTATTTGAATACAAGGATTCTTTTACCCTTACTTAAAAAAATGAAAATTTATACTGTTCCCAATAAGAAGATAAAATTGTAGAATTTCAGTTAGAAGACAAATAACAAAGTTTCTCTGCTAATAGTGAAAGACGAAAGAGAAAATTCTTCTGTACTTCTTTTCTGATAGAAGAAAAAATTATTCTATCCATTCAGAAAAAAAGTCATATTCTGTTCCATGTGAGAAAAGAAATTCTTATGCACTGTTTTAGTTAAAATAGAAAAAATTCTTCAATCCTCAGTCAGGAAAGGAAAAATTATTGATAGTTTTTCTGTGAGAAGAAAAATTAGAAAAAATTCTTCTGCACTTTTACAGTTAGTGTAAGAAATTTATTTCTGTCCTCAGTCTTGAAAGATAAAATTCCTGCAGAGGTTATTTAATTTGGTTCAATCAAAAATGCCTCCTTCGAACTGGATTTTCTCCTTCATTAAAATAGACTTGGTGTCCTTAGACCTTGTGGGTAGATAAATTGATAATTTTATTTGTACAATTTTATTACAGGACTAATGCAAGCATCAGTTTAATGTGTATTTCTGTTGAATAAGATTTAGTTTTAAAATTTAGTTAGAATTCTGTATGACCTTTAATCGCCTCTAGTTCATATTTATTTATGTGTTCCGATTCTTCTTATTGTGCATTGGTGGAGGAAAGCCTATTCATTATGGATGCGATTATCCTCAACCTCATCATTATGAGAGAGACTTCATGAATTATTTCCAGTGGCTTTTAATGAATACAATAATTTATTTATCATCCGTCTGTTTAATAGCATCTCGTGTTTTACTAAATGAGTGGTGATCTGCAAGCAGGATATGACAAAGCAAAGAAACAACTTTGAAAAATATTTCCGCATATACTTCAAATTCATTCTTGTCACACTTATTGACCCCCACATCAGATATCAGGTCTTGCAAATATGTTTGCAATGCAGAAAAAAAAAATTTCAGCACTTGTAATGAATGAGCATCCAGAGGAATTCAGTATTTAAGTAGTCACTCTTGATTATTGACAGAGAATGTTGAGTCAGTCCCAGAAATGGTCAAAACAGTTTGAGGAGAGCAGAAAGTGGACCTTAGGTTTACTTACAGCAGCTTTGTAACTTTCACTTAGCTAATTTTGTCATCTAGTCCTCACATTCTATGAGTATGGAATTCTGATAAAAAAATATTTGCTGTTTTTTTGGATACAAATCTATCTAACATTTATTGTTCGCTAGTTTTTTAACCATGAATATATATATATCCTTGGGGAGGCTTATTGCCACTCAAATTCCAGTAAAGACCAATGGCCACTGCCAACAAGAAATCAATGGTAAGCAGCTGTTGCGATAGTGCAAATTCATTTGCAAATGTTATCGAAAGAGGTGGAGAGTACTGGAAAATCTGGGGAGACTTGATGTCACTCAGCTTCCAGGGAACACCGCAGGCTGTATTCAATGAGATCTTTAATGACCTGTGTGAAAGCTCCTTGTGAGCCAATAATAATAATGATAATGATAATAATGATGATGATGATGATGAAGCAAATACACAGAGCTAGCCAGAGAGTTAAAAGAGATTTGGATGATGAAGAAAACCCAAATAGTACCGATAATAGTAGGAGCACTAGGAACAATTCCGAAAAACTTCGAAAAAAGAATGTCAGAAATTGGAATCAGAGGAATAACTGCAAAAGTACAATGACTAACGATAATGAAAACGACTGAAATATTAAGGAAACCCTTGAATGCAGAGAATAATACAAGACAATATAACGAATAAGCGTTACAGGGAATGAAGAACACTGAAACTGTATAAACAAGTTCTACACCCCCCATCATGCATCTCCCCCATTGTTTCATCACCGACCCCCCCCCCCCCCCCGCCTCCAAAAAAAAATGATACCAAAGGGCCGAGAAGGATCAATAAGGACTGAAAGACTGAGGAGCGAGCGCCAACCAGACCGCGGCTGGACAAGCGCAAAGAGAACTGGGACCTTAGGGGAGGCTGAGTGCCACTCAAATTCCAGTATAAACCAATGGCCACTACCAGCGAGAAATCAATGGTAAGCGGCTGTTGTGATGATGCAAATTCATTTGCAAATGCTATCGATGGAGGTGGAGAGAGCTGGACGTCTGGGGAGACTTGTTGTCACTCAGCTTCCAGAGATTACCACAGGTTTCCAATCAGATCGCTTGTTGACTTGTGTGAAAGCTCCATGTGAGCCAATAATAATAATTAATAATAATGATTATAATAATAATAATGATAATAATAATGATAATTATAATAATTTGGAGTGTTAAAAAGGAACATAATGAAAGATGTGAAGCATAAATTCGAAAATAAGTTAAAGCAAACCTAACATCCAGTGATAGTGAACAAGGATAAAGTTAAAAACAATGTAGAAAATTTCAAATTCGAAAGCTCCCAGACCAGATGATGTACAGGGATATCGGATAAAAGCCTTACCAACTTGCATGAAAGGATTGCATCTCAAATTGATGGAGTTTCAACAAGAGATGTATTTCCTGAATGCAGCACGCATGTACAGTGTTCTACCAGAGGGAACTGTGGTTAATATTGGCCTATCATTTGCCTTCCATTAATATGGAAACTGCTAATAGACAATATCTGGAACAGCAAGAGATCTTAACTGAGAAACAAAAGGAATGTAGACGAGGTAGTAGAAAGACGAAAGCTCAATTGCTTATTGATATGGCAATACTTCAGGATTGTAAGAGAAGATTCACAAATCTATGCATATAATTTGGTTTTATATAGCTGGATTAAGGAATGTATAAAAAAAATTTTTTTTTCTTATTTGGGAGTCACCACTTTTCAAGGCCCAAAGGCCACTTGAGGATAAGGGTTAATGAATGTAAGGTGATGGTGTAATCACTTATGGTGTGAATTGGGTAGAATTAGATTACTTAGAAGGATGGCTTAACAGGAACTTGTTTACATTAGACTTGAAGGTCGCCATCTTGTATTTAACTGGGAAGCATGCCAGCAGAACATTGTTCCAAAGGCGGGCAGTTCTGGGAAAGAAGCTTTGTTCATGGAATCTGCATTTAGATTTAGGCACAGAAAGAGAGTGGGGAAACTCATATGTAATAGTTGTAGCTAGTCGAGTGTTTTTTGTGAAAGTTTGGCAAGCTGAGGGAACAATAGATCAAAGTTCTGTCAAACACTTGCCATGAAAATAGTGACAAACCAGAAACAGGCTTGCAACGTCTCTTCTATGGAAAAGAAGTTGCAGAGAAGAGAAAAGGGCATCACCTACTAGATTTTGAATCCGGTTTTGAATTCTATCAAGGCAGGATAGAACATGCCGGGCAGCTCCTTCCCAGATATGGCAAGAGTACTCCATGTTAGGGTGCATTTGGTTCTTATACAATTAGAGGATTACATCGGTAGTGAGATACTAACTGAAGTGGTAAAGTGATCCTTTTACCAGTGATCTTGGCAACAGATTTGATGTATGTGTTCCATTTCAGATCAGTAGTGAAGGTTAGTCCCAGAAGTTTGTCAAGACACGGGGTTCCCCCAAGACGAGAATCATTCATTTCAATTGATGTGTGGTGGGGGAAGTATGAAACAATGGAAAGTGTCATTAACATCAAATGGAGAAGATCTTGAAGTTCATGTGAAGAGAGGGATTTTTCCAGGGGACAGCTTGTCATTATTGTTTGTTTTGAGTATGATACCATTGTCGTTTGTGATACGAAAGGTAAATGTGTACTATGAGTGGAGAAAGAAGGAGTAACGGGTAAATCATTTCTTATTCATGGATGACTTAAAGTTGTATGCAAAGAATGAAGACCAGCTAAGTATGCATGTGAGAACTGTTTACATGTTCAAAGTGTGGTACCCTGAAATTAAAAAAGGGGAAAAATTGTTGAAAGTAAAAGAATAAAGCTTTTGAATGGGAAATAATAAAAGAGGTTCGAGAAGGTTATACCTACTTAGAAATTGTGGAATTAGATAAAATAAAAAAAAAGCTGAAATGAAAGAAATAATAGGAAAAGAATATAAGAGAAAACGACAGTTGGTTCTTAGATCAAGATTGAACAGGAAAAACAAAATATCTACAGTAAAAGCCTGGGCAGTAGCCATATTCTAATATGGGTCGGGCATTATTCAATGGAGAAAAAAAATGAGCTGAAAGATATGAACAAGAAAAACGATGACAATGAATGGAGCTTTTAACTCAACGAGTGATATTGATAGGTTATATGAGAGAAAAAAGAGGGAGGATGAAGACTGATAAGTGTAGAATAATGCATTAAAGAAGAAGAAAGTCTGAAAGTTTATATCTCCAACTGTAACGGAAGGCTTATAAAGGGTTTGTCAAAATTTGAAAAATTGCAAGAGAGTAAACTAGTAAGGAGAAAGGAATGCAAGTCAATAAATGAACAAAAAATTAAATTGTGAAGAAAATGCATGGTCAATTCAGTAGCGATCTACCAAAAGCAGTAGACAGGAAAAAAAAAGTGGTGATAGTTATCAAAATATGACTTGAAGATTGGGACAAAAGCCCTAATATGTGTCACACAGGAGCAAGTGCTTAGGATAAATTATGTGAAGTGTCACATTGATAAAATGGATGAAAGTTCCCTATGTCGATGGCATGGACAGAAAGGTGAAAATGTACAACACTTTGTCAGTAGTTGTGAGAAGTTAGCTTAAAAGGAGTACAAGAGGCATCATGACAATATTGTAAGAAAGGTCTACTGGGATATATGTAAGAAAAGAGGGTTGGAATGAAGTGAAAATGGCACAAGCGTGTTCCAGTAGGGGTGGTGGAGAGTAATAATGTGAAATTATTGTTATATATGAATATCCAATGGGATAATTTAATCGAAGGAAGAAAACCAGATTTAGTCTTGTTAATAAAAAAGGAACACAGCAATAATCATTGATGTAGAAGTGCCAGCCAATGTGAGTGAGAAAAAAAGAAAAAAAGTCGAAAAACACAAAAAAAAAAATAAAAAAAATAAAAAGATTGTGAAAGTTGTACAGTAAAATTTGTACCTGTTGTGATGGGAGCCCTGGGGGAGTGTAACAAACGTATTTGACAAGTAGATTGAGAAAATCGGGATCCATTGAAATGTTGGAGTACTTCAGAAGACTGTCTTGTAGGAAACTGCCAGAATCTTGCAGAAAGTACTAAGGACCTGAGAAAAGAAGATACTGATAGCCTATGATCATGTATTATGATTCGACTATCAGCATAAAATAAGCAAATAACAACAGCTAGACAAAAAATGTGACAGAGAAATAATAATAAAACAATCAGCAGGAGTCTGATACTTGATAAGTTTATTTCAACCCAAATGTTTTCACTTCAACTCTATCAACATGCAATATTACCTTCTGATGTTTGAATAATATATATATATATATATATATATATATATATATATATATATATATATATATATATAACTACTTAATTTACTCACATAAAGTTAATATACAAAAGTATAGATTTATGTGTAAACTTTAAGTATTTACTTCAAAAGTGCTCAATACGTACGTAGAGCTAATTAGTAATTTATAAAATATATATGGCGATTAAGCTACACTGAATATTCCGTGTTTCATCCACTCTAGGACTCTTCAGGCTTATGCGTGAATTCTGTACACCAACACAATATCTGAAAATACATTTTTGTTGTAATGAAAAGTATGACTTTGTTCTATTTCAGAACGAGAAAATAACGAATTTCCAACAACTTTTCTCGTTCTGAAATAGAACAAAGTCATACTTTTCATTACAACAAAAATGTATTTTCAAATATTGTACTGGTATTTTATTTATTATTTTCTTAATTTCATTTATCCATAATAAGTCTTACAATAAAGACAAAATGTTGATAAGCACATAACTTAGTTTGTTTCTTTTTTATTTCTCTATCTCGTCAGAGTTTCCATTATTCTATTCTCATCTCACACACACACACACACACACAGTGTTGTGAATATGAATTATCTCCCTTGATAATACAAGACTATAAAAGTTGTGCACTTCCGCTTGTCAAGTAGACAAGTAGTCAAATTCTGAACTGAATAATAAAGATTACTAGACGGAAACTTACCATTCTTCGTATATATATATATATATATATATATATATATATATATATATATATATATATATATATATATATATGAGCAAACAGTTAATAAAACATGTTAAAAAACACTTTGAAAAAGAGTTAAAAACATATTTAATCTTGATAAGTGGATAATCCTTAATCCGCGAAGTTTCAAAGAAATACTTTCCTTCTCATCAGAGGGTAGGAATTAGCAAAATGCGGGATCGGATTTTGCATACAAAAGTATTTGATGAAACAACAATAAGTCAAAGATCTTACTTGATAACAAAAAGTGGAGCAGAGGGTATATGGTGAAGAAAAAGGTGATTTTACGTGAATGGATAGTCTGGTGAAAGGTAAATAATCCAATGACGATATAATCCAAAAATATAACTCCAAGAAAGTTAATTGAGTTTCCATTTGCACAAGTAAAATCTAAGGAAATCACGTAATTGGAAGATGGTCCAAAACAATCCAAAAGGCCGAAATCCATGGAATAATTCACAAATATGTACAAAGAAAAGAAATGGGGAAAATTCCAATAATATTAATAAAAGAAAAATAAGATATGCTTTTCACACGACTGCCGAGACATAATAAGAAAGATCAGAAAGAAGAAGAGGAAAAAAAATTAAATGATGAGAGAATTAAATATAAGATAGAAAAACAAATGTCAAAAGTCATTTTGACATTTGTTTTTCGGACAAAAAGGATGTTAAAAGGCGCAAAAACAATATAGGGCAAAAAAAAAAAAAATTATTTTATTTTATATATATATATATATATATATATATATATATATACACGACCACCACAGTATATTAAAAAATTTGTTTAAAAAGCTTTAAATAGAAAAAGTAAGATTTTAATATCAATGTCAGAGTGAGAAACTCAACTTCACAGGTATATAGATAGACGGATATATTATAAAGAAAAAATTATAACATTTTATTAAAAAGTTGTAGGACTCACAGCGGAGTTACCAATTGTAGGTACTGACCATGGAGTCACTAATTTTTAAGGGTGTGAGTCGGCTTTCACCAATTCATAATCAGGATCTGTCAATTTTTAGGATTGAGGTTGCAGGTGTGTGAATCATTGAAGTCGAAAGTAGTAGGGTATCCAAGGTAATTTTAACAAGATCGCTGATTAATAGAATGGTTTCACCAATCCACATCCCCACATAAAAAAAAAATATAATCCTCAAAATAATGACACTCGACAAAGAACTTGAAATAAAGAACATTTATTTATCTATCAAGAATATCATTTTTAAATTGTTCCAACAGAAGTGTTTTCTTGTGTGGAGTGTTCATAATGCAGGAATAGCAAAGTAAGGATTTCGTGTGAATCGCACAAGGTTTGAAATTTCTGATTTTTATGGTCAGAGATTCATGTGTGATTTGAAATTAATGTGATTATTTTCTGAGAAAAAAAAAGTCCATAATCGTGAAAGTAAAAGCGTGTGTTTGTGTTCATCTCATAACAACAGTAGTTCGAAATAAAATTGTTTAAAAAAGAGAATCAAATTCTCATTGAATGTGGTAACTTTCCATGATGGATGTTGTCAGAAATTGCATGGCTTGAAATGTGAGCTTCATTGGTTTGAATTGATGCATTTTTAATTATAGCCTTTCTGATTGGTTGATTTGCGCTGGCAAGTTCAACTGACAAAGATGTCAGTTCATGCTAAGCTTCCAAGCATGATAGACGTCTGTTTGTGGCACAATACATTTTTGCAAATGAGAAGAAAAGGCTACCGGCTTTCATCAGCCAGGTAAGTTTGCTTTTTTAAAGTTGTGTCAATTTCCACAATGGCAGAGCTCTAAATTATGTGACAATAAATTTCTCCCAGTGTTGAAGAGAAAAACTGGTTTTATTTTTGTTTGTAGCATGCATAAAGTCAAGACAGAATTTGGCGTATTTGATAACCATGGGCAGCGCCGGCAGCGGTGATGGTTACTTGTAAAACTGCATCCTGGACTGTTTGAATTTTGGGAGTTAAATCCCTATATAGAAATGATCTCGAAAATTCCAGCCTGTTTGTTGTATCTCTATGCATAGTTCGTTTGTTCTATGTGTGCAGGTGGTCTCATCACAACGTTGTATGCTTGCGCGTTCTTCATACACATGGGCATCGAAAACAGTGATTGCTACCAAAATGTTCCTGCTGAAGATTTGTTCCGGCTACAAAGTTAACGGTTGGCAATTTTTCTTTACGGCATCAAAAATGATATAATAATCTATACAAGAAGAATTAAATGCATTTCTGCATTCTAGTGTTTTGTTTTTGTTTTTTTTTACAATCGAAAAATCAAACTACACTAAAGTAAACGCAACAACACAACAGAAAACATGAATAACCAGAATATTATCAATTAAAATTTAGGGTGCTAATGCACTTATTGATCCGCTCTATTTTTTAAATAGTATTTTCAAGTTTAATTAAAGTTTTATGAGGTCTGTTTTTATTAAATTGTGAAGTTTAAGTACAGAATAGCTACAAAACACCCTCCCCTCTCCCATGTTAACGATGGCTTTCGAAATAATAACGTTATTATTTCGCCACGGATCAATAAGTGCACTAGTACCAAATTTAGAAATAAATTTGGTCGCGTTGAACAACTCACCCCCCCCCCCTGTAATTTTTTTACCGATAGTTTCATTAAATTCTTTTGCTGGATTTTCATTGATTACACACTAATCTAATAGATTATGAAAAAAAAAAAAAAAATTTATCATTATTTCGACATTTGGAAGGGGTGCTCACTTTTTAGTTACAACGTTCTCGTAAACCGGTCACCCATTTTGTAACCATCGATATTTTTTTTTTTCTCATAATCTGATAGATTAGTGTGTAAACAATATAAATCCAGCGAAAGATTTAATTAAAACTATCGGTGAAAAAAATTACAGGGGGGGGGGGAGTTGTTCAACTCGCGATGTTTGTTTTTTATGAAATTGTTTTTTATAACAATGAATGGACATATTTTTAATTTTTTTTAAATTTTTTTTGTTTTTATGAAAAGTTTCAATTGTTTTTACTTCGTTTTTATTTTTTCTGTTTTTTATAACAATGAATGGACATATTTTTAATTTTTTTTATTTTTGTTTGTTATGAAAATAAAGTTTCATTTTTTTTTTTTTCTTACTTCGTTTTTATTTTTTTTTTGTTAAGGATTCAAGTCCTATAGATTTCACTGACATGTTGGAGAAATGTTTCAAAATTCTCCATCCCCCCCCTTGTCTGCTGTCATGTGGTATGCCTCCCGGTACATTGCTTCATCAACGTGGGACCATTTCATGTCTTCGGAAGACCCATAGATGTATTTTATGCGTCTTTTAATTCTTGACCAGTACCCTTCAATACTGTTTGTAGGGTCAACGAAATGTTCCGAATGGTTGACTGTCCCGTGCACATATCCGAGATTTCCTAAATTAGAATAGCTCCGCCACTGGTCTGTATAAATTGTTGACCCGACAGCAACAGTGCAACACATTCCACAATTACTTGCTCCAATGTTCTTGCTGAGCGGTCCGAGATTCGCCGCAGGAATCCTTTCCTTTGGGTTCGGTCATAGAACCCTACAACCCATATCTGGTTTGTCACTCGGCCAATGTTATACTTCCTCTTAAATAATAGACTCTCGTCTATTTCTACAACATGTCCCGGACCGCCTAGCTTTTTCCAGTCTTTCAGCATTTTACTGGAGCAAATATCCCGGCAATACTGATACCACTGGATACATGTTTTCTCGCTAATGCCAATGGCGTTTGCCGACCCTGTAACAGGAGTTTGTGTTACGAAGTCGTATATTATTTGTAACAATGTGGAAATGGTCACTTTTGCGTGTTCAAAAAATGTACCACTCCGTAATGATGTGATTTTTTTGCAGCGGCAGCATCTCCAACAGAAGCCATCCAGTTTGGCTTTCCCATATTTCTGCAGGGCCATGTCATGGCCACATGAACAAACCTTACTTTGCGCTATCAAATTCTTCTCCCTGGCATAATCTATTGGCGTTTCATTCATTTTCTTCATTAACTCCCACCTTGGGTTTCCGGAGGTAGCCATAATTAAAAATTAATTTATCGGTAAAAAAAATTAGAGGGGGGGTGTGAGTTGTTCAACTCGACCATAAATTTAAACAAGATTTTTTACAGAAATTAAGATTTATAAGTCATTCATTAACTGGGGAATTTTTTTAAAACAAATTTAAACAACGTTCAATAAATTTCGTGTTGTCTCCCCTGGCTCCGAGTTGAACTCTCCAAAAATGGAAACAAAAAATTAACACGCAAACATGCCAGTTATGTTTTAATAATACATCTAAATAAATAGCAAATGTGGACACTGGCGAAGCATAATTTTTATATTTTATTGATGAAGAGTAGTGTACACGAGTTTTTAAAACGGGAGACTAATACTGTACCATAATAATAAAAAAAACTTTTTTTTTCATGACGGGGTGATTGTAAACATATATCGATCGCTATCCTAAACATTCCTCTCTCCCCGTCCTAGTCTATTTTTCTTTCTTTCCATATTCCATCCTCATTCTCAGCTACTATTACAACTAATACTAATTGGTTGGTTGCTCTCTCTCTCTCTCTCTCTCTCTCTCTCTCTCTCTCTCTCTCTCTCTCGTGTGTGTGCACTTGCACTACTTGGTAAATAAATACATTGGACAGAAGACGGGAGTGTCGAATACTGTGATATCATGTTTCCTTTCATGGTGTAAATGTGATCACATCACCCATTACTGGTAAGTAAATTGAAAATATCTGTATTGATCCTTTTTTTTCCACCAGGTCGATTTAAGGGGCACTCTGATTACGAGGTTCGTGACTCTAGCTGGATGGTTCCAAAAATTGCCATGACCAGTCCCGTCAGCAATCCCCGGTAGGGGCGCCTCGCCTCGGGCAATGAGCAATAAATTATTTTAGAGAATCAAATTGCTCCCATCCATCTCTAATCAGGTGTTGGTTATTCAGAATATTAACTCATTGTTCTAAGGGAGGTAACTCTACTTTACTAAAGTATTCAAAAAGAATTATTTTTAATAAAAAATCATTTTTTCTTACAATTCTTAGTAAAATAGTTACCTTCCTTGAAATAATAAGTTAAGATTCTAAATAACCCAGGTGGTTTTGTTTTTTTTCGGGTGCTTTGCAAAAAAATAAATAAACAACAAATAAAAAAAAATGTCTCGCTTTAATCTTACCACTAACCCTAAGTCCAGGTGGCGATGTGAAAAATGTCTGAAGTCACAAATAATGAACCATCAAAACTCGCGAAACGGGAGTTATTTTATAAAATTACCCAATAACCCCCCCCCACCTCCACAGCACACACACACACACACACACACACTTAATGCATGGGAGAATGGGCCATTCTCAGAATGGCTTCCAATATTAGTAACCTATAACGATAGACTGTTTTTTTTTTGTCTTTTATTAAAAACACAATAGCAGTTGCTTAAAACAAAAACCACATATATTAAAAATCGATCTGTCGACTTTATCTGAACAAGTACCTTTATTTCTTTTAAACTACCGGTGGTGTGCACTGGTGCATGTGGAAAAGTAAACCGGGAAATAGTGTCACCTTTAGTACGTAAACATTTGGTGCTTCTGTACCAGATGGGTACCAAATTTCTGATCACGGAAAAGTTAGATCATTATACAACCGGTGTAATGTCAAATGACATAGCCCCGTCCTTTTTGATCCGTGTGATCTTTCCATATGAAAAGATGTTTTTTTGTTTTGTTTAAATTGGTTACTTTTATTTTTGTAACTTTGTGAATTTATTAAAAACTAACAAATAAATAAATAAAATAAAAATAAATAATCAGTTCCAAGAATCTTTTTTCAGCAGACAATTAAAAGATATCTTTAACATTCGTCCCCCTGCCCCTCTAACGCCCCCCCCCAATGTAAATAGATTTTTGTGAAAAATGAAACAGTTCAGTGTGCCGGCGCGTTACTTACGGTAAATTGGTGGGTAGGTGGGGGAGTGGGAGTACTTTCGGAAAAACGGTAAATTAAACTGCAGAAGCAAAGCACCTGTTGTACAAGTTTTATAATTGAATGCCCCCACCTCGAAAAAAAAAAAAAAAACGAAAAATAAAAATGCTTTTGTAAACCGCTCGTGAAAACTTATATTTTTAGATCAATTAAAAAAGCATCAAAAACTACGCAACACAGAAAAATGAACCACATTTTTTTTTGTTTTCTGAAAACTTTGTTATTTCAAATGTCTGCTAAAAAATTCTTCCGCGATGTGACAAGTCACCTTACTACGCGCGTCCATGCGCGAACGTATAATGTAAGAATAGCATAAACGATGGCGGTGAGATGGCACAAAATAGTGCGAGAGTTCATGCAAACGGTAAATTTGCGACGAGTTTGAATATCAGATTCGTTGTCAGCGACCCCAAAAACCTCTAAAAAAAACAAATTTTATTGGTCGGTGTTCTGTTGTAGTTAAAGTAAACATTTACCGTTTTTTTTTTTTTTTATTCAATTGTAAGGTTAAAGTACAGAATAGATACAAAACACCATCCCATGTTAAGAATGGCTTTTTAAATAATAACGTTATTATTTCAGCACGGATCACTCTCTGCATGAGTACCAATAAAAGCATTTTTTTAGTACTAGTGCACTTATTGATCCGTGCTGAAATAATAACGTTATTATTTAAAAAGCCATTCTTAACATGGGGAGAGGAGGGTGTTTTCTACCTATTCTATACTTTAACCTTACAATCGAATAAAAAAACATATAAAACTTTAATTAAACTTGGAAATACGATTTAAAAAAAAATAGCGCGAATCAGTAAGTGAACTAGCACCCATTTTTTTAAGGCCATAATAATAAACCAGTAAAAAAAGAAAACAAAATATTGTTTTCTTTCTAAATTTAAGAACTGTGTGTGTGTGTGTGTGTGTGTGTTTTTTAATATGTTGCAGCTGGTCGGGAGGTGGTATGGAGATGCGCCAAGCGGCCATACAACTATAAGGTAGACATAGAGGCAAAAAGATAACGGCAATAGCAAAAGAAAAATGCCAGATACTGAAATTCGTTTAAAGTAAATAAATGAAAGTGGCAACTTCGAAAGGCCTGGAGATCGTGATCAGTCCGAATAAGGATCAGTCTCTGGAACGGAGCAGCTTGATGTCAGTAGGCACTGGAGAAGGTAACCAGATGGAAGTGGGTACTGGAACAGGGATGCTGAATGTCAGCAGGCACTAGCATGGGTAGCCGAATGTCGACCAGCACTGGAACGGGTAGTCTGACGTCGAATGGCACTGGAACGGGTAGTCTGACAACGAAAGGCATGGGAACGGGTAGCCTGATGACTACAGGCATTGGAATTGGTAGCCTGCAAGAGGCACTGAAGGCTGCAGAAGGTGCTGGAGGCTTCAGGCTATGGAAGTGATTGTAGGACTAACCTGAGCCACCCCTAAAAGCCAAGAAATAGGACGAAAATAATACCATTCCCCACAAATAATAGTTTCCTAGCCCCTCTCTATCTCCTTCTTATAAACCGAACACAAACCAAGAACTGCTATCCAGAGTCCCTCTGTCTTTCTCTGTCTCTGTCTGTCTGTCTCTCTCTCTCTTTCTCCTTAACCAAGCCCTAGCCAGCATGACAGGCAAGTAGCCAGTACACTTTAGCCACCGAACCAACAAGACATACGTTGCTGGCGAACATTATTAACAAGAGATATACTCTCTCCAACACGTAAAAAGGCAAATAAAGTTCTTTCCTTTTAGAGTTTAACATTGGTATTACTTTTATCATTTTAACTACTACTAATAAAGACAAGTGCCAGCCAGTGTTACATGAGCCAGAGTTTGCTGGTTGTAGGAGAGTAATCTCGAAAGGCAGGCAGACAGTAGTATTTGCATACAAGTAGTTTGTTGAAAAGGTAGTCCTGAAAAGGGCTGTTTGAACTACTTTACTGCTTCTGAGACCTTTTGGCTGCAGGGCTTGTCGACTTGACTGGGAATGTTAAAGTTGCATTTGGAAGGCCTCCTACTCTCTAGCTCAGTTAAGGCTTTTTTTTGTCACAATCAAAATAGTTTCAGATATATATTGATTGCGTTTATGTTTGATTCGGTTTGAAATCCAAAGTATGTTGTTATTGATTATTTGGAAAAAATCAAGTTTTAAGTTTTCTTCCGTTTAAAACAGTTAAAACAAAAGAATTGACATAAAAATCCGTCCATGCACATTGACGCACATGAATTGCACGTGTTGGTCACATGACTGACATTGTGCCATGACGCGCCACCATTGTGTGTTTGTTTCTTTTTGTTTGAGTAGAAAAAAGGCGCTGTTCTGATACACACTGCAAAAATCTTCGTTCATAAAAAATCTTTCTATTTGCATCCCTATAAAATAATTAGTAGTCAAACACGTAGCACAGAATTATAAAACAAAATCTCCTTTAAAAACAACAAAAGATTTGTTTCATCAGCTGAAAGCTGGACAGTGAAATAAAGGGAGAATTAAAAATTCTTTGGTCATCGCAGGTCGGCCAATAGTTATCTTCAGCGAAGATCATCTATGCTGGAGTGTCCAGTGGACACGATAGAGGAGAGAGATTTTTCTTTGATGCTTACTGGGTTCTCTCTGCTGATCGACTCTGCTTCTTTAAGGGGTTAAATAAATTCCTTAGATGACAGAAGAAATCAGTGCTGATTAGTCATTGTGTGGCCAATTCACTCATCGGAAGCATTGATTTGCGAGAAAAAAAAATCTTTTATTTTATTTGTGATTGCTACAATGTCATTTGATGTTACACCAATCATATATCATGTGACCTAAATTTTCCAAGGTCAGGAATTTGGTACCCATTTGGTACACTAGCACTTTCCAGAATCCCCTCCACACATACATTTATGAAAAAAAACAAAAATAAAGAAAAATGTGTATAATGTACGTATCAGAGATGCAAAGAAAATATCATACACCAAAGATTATGTAAATTAGATTAAGTAGTTTTATTTTTATAAAGAAAATCAAAGCAAATATAAGTTTTTTGATATGGTGTCAGTAAAAAAAAAACAAAAAAACTGAGCCCATGGGGTCTTAAACTGTGATTAAAAAAACAAAAAAAAAAACAAGTGAGTGCACAGTGAACAAGGCATTAAAAAATGACGAAGTTCAGCATTTGTTCCCCCCCGCCACACACACCTTTAGCTCCAAAACTTCTCAGCGAATATCAAATCTTGGTGGAAATGAACAAACGGTGCAGTTTTAGGGCTTAACGTATGTAAATTTGAGTTCTGCATCATGCAAAATTTCATCATTTGACTGCCCCCCCCCAAAGGCCTTAACATATTTAAATTTGAGTTCAGCACCATGCAAAACTGCTAAATAGACATACACAGATAATTTTGGGAAAATATGGTAAAATAGTCCCAAAAATGAAGTGCTTTTATTAGTTCTAAAAGAGCCCCTCGGGCACACCCAAGAGTTATTGCGAAGTATAGACAAAAAAATTATATAGAAATCAGTTAGTTACAACTTTTCAGAAAGTTTTATAAAATTCCAAGGCATCAATTTATTTTAATAAGCACAAAAGTGTCAATTTTAGCCATTTTAATCCGAAAGGCACCCCTACGGGGGCAACCAGAGTTTTCCCGGAAAATCCAGTTACTTTTTTACTCATATCATGTTTAATGTATGTGCAAACTTTTTTAAATTCCAAGGCATAGTTATTGAGAAAAGTGTGGACAGACGAACGGACGAACAAGGGTGAATTTACAGGTCCACCCTCCTTTTGCCGGGGGACCCCCAATTTTTTTTTAATATTCCAATCAAGTGACTTGCATGAAATAAACTAGGTATGTATTTTTTTCCTCAATGTAAGCCTTGCGTAAATTCGAACTTGTTAGTTAAGATGCCAATACAACTCGAAATTTGAAAAAAAAAAATTTATTTAATTAACAATTTAAAAAAATTATTTTAGTTTTAATGATATTCCAAATATGGAAACAATTTGCATTTTTTCTTTTCCCTTTTCAATCTTTGTGGCATGATGTCACTAGAAAAACAATGTCTGTGTGATCTTTAACAGTGATTTTTTTTTCTTTTTCTTTCTAAATGTTTCAATCAGGAGAATATTGTGGCGTGCATTAAAATTAAATGAATTAGACTTTTTGTTTTCTCAATATAAGCACATAAAATTATGTTTTTGGATGAAACAGGGTAGTTGGTAAACTGAGAATTTCAAACTAATTTTAT
Organism: Euprymna scolopes; assembly: GCF_053919585.1. Lineage (NCBI taxonomy): Eukaryota > Metazoa > Mollusca > Cephalopoda > Sepiida > Sepiolidae > Euprymna > Euprymna scolopes. The sequence continues at coordinate 60,506,899 of NC_136488.1, forward strand.
TTAATTAAATTTTATTATTTATTTTATTATTTTATTTATTTATTTATTATTATTCATCATTCATTTATTTATTATTTCTTTATTTCTTTATTTAAATTTCAAATAAATTTTATTTAATTAAATTTTATTATTTATTTTATTATTTTATTATTTATCATTTATTATCTGTCATTTATTTATTTATTTTATTATTTCAATTTTAAACTAATTTTATTTAATTTTTATTATTTATTTTATTATTTTATTTATTTATCTATTATTTATCATTTATTATTTATCATTTATTATCATCTGTCATTTATCTATTTATTTATTTTATTATTCCAATTTTAAACTAATTTTATTTAATCAGATTTCATTATTTATTTTATTATTTTATTTATTTATTTATTTATTATTTATCATTTATTATTTATCATCTGTCATTTATTTATTTATTTTATTATTTCAATTTTAAACTAATTTTATTTAATCAAATTTTATTATTTATTTTATTATTTTATTTATTTATTATTTATCATTTATTATTTATCATCTGTCATTTATTTATTTATTTATTTATTTATTTAATTATTTCAATTTTAAACTAATCTTATTTAATACACTGATTTAGACTGCTACTATTTTTTAGATATCCTATATCGGTTAACGCACATCTTGATTGTCTCATCAAGCATTGAATTCACAACTTCCTGGAGAGTTAAATACTCTCTTTTTGCATAAAAATGTCCTGTTGATACTTTTCTTGACGTTAATATATTCAGGGAGGACGACAGCTTAAAATATGTATCATTTGGATTCTTCGGACTACTGTACTCATTTTGAGTGTTATTTTCTATTTTTCCTGTTTCCGATATAATTACAGATTTCGATTTTCCAGTAATATTTTTGAAAAATTGAATTATGAATTAAAAGAAATTATTTTTGTAAATGAAGGTGGTTCACTGTGTAATGTGGCCGTTCTGCTTTCCAGTGCAAACCTCTCTCAGACCAAATGCCGTCTGGCACTGTCAAAAAGGAACAAACAAACAAAAATAATTAATCAACATTTTTTCTTTTTTAACAAAAGCATTTATAACCATTATTCTCATGTTTCAACACCACTTAAAAAATAATTTCTCGATGCCACATGTCCATCAAACCTGGCATGCGTTTTTCTTTCTTCTGACTGCCTGCTGGTCGCAGCCGGCGCATCCTCATCTTCACTTTACACGTTCATTTCCTTCAGCGTTGACTTTTTTCTTCCCGACCATGTGGTGTCCTTTTTTTTCTTTTTCTTCAGATGCAAGCCCGAGCACACTTGCCAATTTGCATATGCGTTCAAATGCTGCTCCTGCTGCTAATATTATCGACCTTTCGGCTGCTGCTGATATTTTCATGCACGCCTGTTACAACTGAATGGAGTAATAGGAGACGCCATGTTTTAATTATAGTTTATATTTGTTTATTGTTTGGCAATTATATTCGATTATTTCAGACTAGCAGGGGCAACCGACCTTGCCTAGTTGTAAAATACGCTTAAATATATTTTAATTCATGCAGATTTCATATTTACTATTATAGAGCCAATTCTTTATTGAATATTACATTGTGCCTAATATATAGACCCGATTTCAAAAGTTAAAAAAAAAAAATAACTTGGGTGCTATCAGCTAGAATCGAAACCAAAATATTTAGCTCTCCAGCTGTGTTCCATACTGTTTGAGTTATTGGCAAATAGGTAAGAAAGGTTTAAAATTAAACCACTTTAAGCTATGAATAAATTTACGCATGCGCAAAAGTAATAGCAATACGTCAGCAAGTTGAAATGATTATTCTTGCATTTCAACTTGCCAACATATTTCTGTATGCATTATCCATACATCCAAACAAAGATCTTACTTGTCATCCTAGGTGTATGATTAGTATTTCCTGTTAATTTCAGTGTAATGTGACCAGTAGTTTAAGAGTTTATTGGTTGAATAATTTCACACAGACACACACATACATCTACTGTTTTATTTATATAGATGAGGATTGCATCCAGCGAATCAGTGCGTAGTAAAAGTATGAAGAATAAGCTTCAGGGAGCAATCAACATTTAAATAAGAAAGATAATATCACAGAATAAAAAATGAAAAATTAAACAACGACAGTCAGTTAGAAAATTTATCCAACGAAGAAATCCTAGTGTATATGGTGATGGTGGTCATAGCAGATTTTTGCATGTGAGTAAAAGTTACTCTGCCTTCTTGCCTTACTTTCTGTTTGAAAGAGTGATGCACACTGCTGGAGTTAATATAAGAAATTATGAAACGGCATGAAACTGATTCAGGGTTTGTACAGACTTGAAAAGTCCTTGAATTTTGACTTTTGCCTTGAAAAGGCCTTATTTCTATTATTACATCGAAAAATTCTTTAAAATATGGAAAATGTCTGGAAAATCTATTGAAAACGTCTTGAAAATTGTATTCTTTATATTCAGTAAAAAATTTGTGTTGAAATATTAAAAATAAAATCGAAATAAATACTATTAAATTATTTTTAAGTATTAATAAAAATACCATTAAAATATTTTTTAAATATTGAAAATAAAATCAAAATACATTGTTCCGAAATTGCATATTAGTATTGTGGATACAAGAGTTACGTCCCTTAATTACAAAACTACCTTGTGATAAAGATTCAAATCTCTATTTTTGTTCTCATTTATAATTTAATTTTTTGGGAGGGTAGGGAAACAAGGGGGAGGAGTAGTGTCGATTACCTTAAATAAAATTACCCTCACCCTGCTCTAAAAAATACTTTCTTTGTGCAATGGGACTCTCCAATAGTGACCCCTGCGCACCCTCAAAAATTGCAATAATTTAAAATCAGGCCGGCAGCCCCCCCCCCCCAAATGCACAAGACGGCAGCCATCTTGGGTGGAAATTAAAAGCTGTAAAGAAAGTTAACATTTGAGATTAAATAAAAAGCATTTAAAACTACTTAAAAATACCAAAAATGATGCAGGTAGGTTGTAAAGTAACTTTTATTGACTATGGTAACATTTATTTGTTTTATATTTGATTTTTCACCACTTTTTTCGAATCCCTGTGGATTGTAAAACAAAGTTTTGTTTTGAAAATTTGAATTTTGTTTGGAGAAAACCTTGACAAACTTTGAAAAGTCCTTGAAAAGGGACATTGAAAATCTGTACAAATCTTGTGATTGATAATTTCCTAAAACACTCATCCATTATTGGCATATAAAGCACAACCATATTGGATTTCTGTATAACGTTTGTGTTTTATGATAAAAGTTTCTTTTTATGTTTCAAAATTTTTGAGATGAGGATTGATCATTTGTATTATTTGGACTATAGTTCTTCTTTATGATGTTGTTCTCATAATGTTTTGGCGAATATAATCTCTAACCGTTTTCAAATGCGTTTCATTGAAATCTGGAATGTTGAACTTGGAGAATTTGTACAGAATTTTGAACTAAATACTTTATTTGATCCATGGAGGTTCATTGTTCTTATTCTATCAGCTATCACTGGGAAAAAAGTCTTGAAAAATTTTAATTATATTTTTAGCATCGCCTGTACTGAGGATTGAACCATAAACCTCCAGAAGACTATCAATTAGTATTGATTATTATTTAGCATGTTATCTATTGTATAAGCATACACAAATTATATATACATACATGAATTTGACAAAATTTGCCCGAAGAAAATTGGAGGTTACATCACTTGAAATGCTGTGAGAATAACATCTTTAATCTCAATTATCCAAATGATACAAGCCTTTGCTTGTCTTTCGATTTATCATATTTAGTTTTGGAACTTTCACTATTAATGGATGCTTCTTCTTTTTCTATTTTTCCCCTCTGAGTAATTTTAGTTGGAAAGAGATTTGTTTAAGTTTTTCTTTGTGGATATTTTAATTCTTATTAACTTATTTTTCTCTTTTTTTTTTACAGTTACGAAAAACAATTCAAAATCGTAAAATAAAATTGCCTCAACCTTGACCGGTGATTAAAACAAAGACAAAAATGAATCGTAAAAAGTCTTCCATCTCCTCATCATTCTCCAAGACCAAAATCCAATACAACTGTGCAACAACAACAAAATGTAGCCACAACGTCAAAAAGAAAGGAGTGAAACACATGCCTGAACCTAGTGGCCCGTACCTCGTTGGTTGCACGGACATTATGACCGAAAGAAATGATGAGGATAAATATGGTTCCTTTTTCCGCCTCTATTATCCAACTGGATTGGCAACACATAATTCTACTAAAGATAGTCACAATGGAAACCTTGGAGCATCCTCATCCTCATCTTCTATCGGTTCCACTCCGTCCTCCCAGCCTGACGATCCCCAGGAACACCAGTGCAAAACAGATAATAAAAACTATGTAAGTTTAAACAGTTTTCTTTTGTTTATGATTTTATCTGATTTTATTTGTTGATATTTCTAAGATGTTACTATTTTTAGATCTCATTTTCTTTGATGCATTGAAAAAAGAAAAATAAAGAAACACAGTTTTTAATGAAACTAAAATTATTCAATAAGAGAAAAACAAAAATTAATTCAAAAGGAAAAACTCTGTGTGTCTGCATTAAAAAGAAGTAAATATTTTGTTGATTTATAAATTTTAAAGACTAAAATTCGTTTATTATTTATTTAAAAAATAAAAAGAAACACAATTCAGTTTATACTGAAACTGAATTGTTTTTAATACTAGCAGTTCAGTCCGGCTTTGCTCAGTACTGTTCATTACGTGCCCTACGTGTGAATACACTTTATGTAAGATTTCAAATGTTTAGACAAAAATTGTCTGAATAATCTTGTAGAGATCACAGAGGTTATTTTTTAAAAACTTTGACCCCAATTTTGACCCCTTAACATTTATTATTTTGGTCTCAAATCAAAATACAAAGTTTTACCTATGTCCAAGTTATCTACATCTTAAATTTCAAGCCTTTAGACCCAAAATTGACAGAGGAGTTTGGTAGAGTCTGCAAGGTCAACTCTTTCAACTTTGACCTTTTGGCAGCCAAATTTCTGGCTGAATATCGATTAAAAAGATTTTTCCAAATCTCAATACTTCTGTAGACTGAAAATTGACAGTTATTTGGTCGGGAAGTGTAAACAGACACACACAGACAGACATTTTCACTTTTATAGATATACTAGCAGTTCCGCCCGGCTTTGCTCAGGCCGTATGTACTGTTTATAACTTTATGTGCATATGTATATATTAAAAAGTGTGAATATGCACGGAAATGCTTTTCTATATAATAGGCTTCCTTAACTACCATAGAGAAAAGTTGTTAGAAACAGCAGAGGTCAAATTTTTTTAACTTTGACCCCAATTTTGACCACTTTACATTTATTGTTTTGGGCTCAAATCAAATTAAAATATTTGATCCATGTCCAAGTAACCTACATATAAAACTTCAAGTGTTTAGACCCAAAATTGGTGGAGGAATTTGGTAGAGCCTGCAAAGGTCAACTCTTTCAACTTTGACCTCTTGGCACCAAAAGTTTTGCCCAAAAACTGATTAAAAAGCTTGCTGCATGTCTGAATACCCTTTATGTAAAATTTCAAATGTTTAGACCCAAAATTGGCTGAATAGTTTATTAAGAATCGCAAAGGTAAAATCATAAGATCGCTAGCTATGGTATAGCTGGAAAAGTCTTCTCAATTATTAAATCATTTCTTTCTGATAGGTTCATAAGAGTAGTAGTTGAGGGGCAAAAATCAGAAGCTCACAGTATTAATGCCGGTGTCCCTCAGGGATCCATCCTGGGCCCAACTCTTTTCCTGATCTACATTAATGATCTTCCAAATCATATCCTTACATCATTTGTAGACATTTATGCTGACGACACTACCATTTATGGTACCACATCTAAGACAGTAAACGACCAAGTTCTCTCCAATTCTCTCTCCTCTGATCTTGAGCACGTAGTACAATGGGGAAAGGAGTGGCTGGTTACTTTTAATGCATCTAAAACCAAGCTTCTCTCTTTACATCATCAACATTCTAATCCACATTTGTCATCAATTGAAATGAATGGCTCTCGTCTTCAGGAGGCCTCAAGTTTTGACAAGCTTCTGGGCTTGACCATTACTCCTGATCTTAAATGGAACACGTATATCAAATCTGTTGCCAAGGCCGCTGGAAAAATGGTGGGATCTTTCTATCGATCCAGTAGATATCTCACTGCTGATGCTATTCTCTACCTATATAAGAGCCAGGTACGTCCAAGGATGGAATACTGTTGCCACATCTGGGCAGGAGCTGCTAGAAAGGACTTGTCCTGCCTTGATAGAGTTCAAAATAGACTTCGTAGCCTCGTAGGAGATGTCCTTTTCTCCTCCTTGCAACCTCTATCTCACAGAAGAGATGTTGCGAGTTTGTCTCTGATGTATCGTTATTTTCATGGAAAGTGTTCAACTGAGCTTCAATCTTTGGTCCCCCCTCGCCAAACTTTCACAAGAAACACTCGTCTAGCTGTAAACACTATCAATAATTTCCCCCACTCTTTATCTGTGCCTAAACCTAAACGTAGATTCCATGAACAAAGCTTCTTTCTTAGAACTGCACGCCTGTGGAATTGTCTTCCGTTTTCCTGCTTTCCGGCTGACTACAATATGGTTGTGTTCAAGTCTAAAGTAAATAAGTTCTTGATGTGCCGTTCCATATAAGTTATTAAATTTACCAAATTTTCATTACTAATGATTACTATATTGACCAATTTCTACTGTACACTCTTTAACCCTTATCCTTGAGTGGCCTCTGGGCCTTGATAATGTGGTGATGCCTTTGTAAAAAAAAAAAAAAAAAAAAAACTGTGACCCCTTGGCAACCAAGTTTTCGTCCAAAAACCGATTAAAAAGCTTGCCCTATGTCTGAATACACTTTATGTAAAATTTCCAATGTTTAGATAAAAAATTGGCTAAGTAATTTCGTAGAGACTGCAGTGGTCAATTTTATTTTTGCCCCAATTATGACCCCTTAGCATTTATTGTTTTGGGCTCAAATCAAATACTTAAGTTAGATCCATGTCCAAGTAACCTATATCTCAAATTTCAAGTGTTTAGACCCAAAATTGGCGGAAGAGTTTGATAGAGTTCTCAAAGGTCAAATTGTTGAACTTTGACCCTGTAACAGCAAAATTTCTGGCCGAAACCTGATTAAAAAGATTTTCTCAAATCTCAATATCCTGTATGTCTAATTTCGAGTCTGGAGACCGAAAATTGACAGTTATTTGGTAGAGAAGCGTACACAGACAGGTAGACAGACATTTTCACTTTTATAGATATATAGATAGATAAAGAAAAAACAACAAGAACTATGTATGTAAAATTACATATGTTTGAAATAAGAGAGAATTGAATACTGCAAAAACTGAATTATAAATTTATGGAATAAACAAATAAATTAAAATTGAACGATAAATAATTAAGAAAAATGAAGTCAAATAAATAATTTTTGTAAACAATTATTATTAAAAAATATGATGCAAATATGTGACTTTTAGTGAAACGTCCCTCTTTATGTTTGCCGTGATTTTATTCATCATGATTGTATCAGTTAGAGAACATAAATTGTGTGCTGAATATTTGTGTTCCATACTGACTGCGATGAAAATAGAAATCAAAAGAAATAGTTATTTTAATCCACTTTTTTGTCCCTATTAACCTTTACCAGCTTTTATATTTTAATTTTTAATTTTTTAACTTTTTATTTTAAACTTTAGCTTTTTCTTTTTTTTGGTTTGCACATAACACACACAAACACACACAATTTATTCTCCACAAGTCAAGATTATTTCTATTTTCTTATTTTTTAACCTTTATATTTGGTAACATTTTTATTTTTTTAACTCTTTAACTTTTTAATATTTTTATTTTTTTAACTTTTTATTTTTAACTTTTTATTATTTTAATTTAAAATGTTTTTTTAGCATTTTCTTTTTTAAAACTTTTAGTTGGTAACTTTTTGTTTTTGACTTTTTTGTTTTTAACTATTTTAATGTTTTATTTTTTAATTTTTTAACATTTTATTTTTTGAATAGTTTATTTTTTGAATAGTTTATTTTTTTAAATTTTTATTTAAAAATTTTTTTTTAACTTTTTTATTTTTATAACATTTAAATTTTATTTTTTAACATTTTTTTTTAACGTTTTATTTTTTTTTTAACTTTTTAATTTTATAACATTTTATTTTTTTTTACCTTTTTATTTTTTAAAACTTTGTTACACACATACACCATTTATTTACAAACCATTATTTCCCACAAGTCAAGCTAAAAGCTCATGTATTAAAAAGAATTTTTTAAATTTTCTATATCATCTCAAAATTTTATTTCTACAATATACGAATTACTCATGATGAAATTTTAAATTATTTTACTAAAATACTTCCCCCACTCACTTTTTAACAATGTTTACTTTCAACAACTAAATTTTTGTTGACCTCAGAGTGTTTTTTTCTCCCTCCCACTGATGGAGCATTTCATTAGTGTTGTTATTGTGAACCACCCTGTGAAAAGCAAAAAAAAACATTAATAAAATTAGATGATCCAGATTTTTGCAAGAACTATTGTTTTCATTGGTCACACCCTTATAAAATGCTGCCTATGCTTCGCAGATGCACTGAATGATCTTTAACTCAACTGACATTTTCTTTATATTAATTACTAGCTGCCCCTGTCTGTCATTGCCCGGGAATCTTTTTGCACTGGTTAATAAGTTACATGACTGAAATAGAATTCTTTTCCTCATAAAAAGCATGTTATTTTGTTTATGAATAAATGTAAAAAGATTTTGGGTCCCCCTTTGAAAAAAGTAAAATGTTTATCTACAACAAATAAAGACATGACAAATGCTAATTCTCTATTTGTGTGATATTTAGGCATGTCATTTGAGCAACCTGAGATGCTTATGTTAAGAACAATGAGAAGCAACTGATTTTAATTTAGATGAAAAAAAAGTCTTTGTACGAAATAAACATTTTTTTGTTCACACTGATGTGCTGAGATTTAGGTGAATTAAATAATTTTTTGATATATTTACTTGTCATTGTCATTTTTTTGGTAAAATCTATCTATATATCTATAAAAGTGTGTGTGTGTGTGTGTGTCTGTCTGTCTGAGTCTCTGTGTACTTTTCCCTACGCAATAACTCTGTCAATTTTCAGTCTACAGACTCGAAATTTGATGTACAGGGTATTGAGATTTGGGAAAATCTTTGTAATCCGTTTTCGGCCAGAAATTTGGCTGTTATGGGGTCAAAGTTCAACGATCTGACCTTTGAGAACTCTACCAAACTCCTCCGCCAATTTTGGATATAAACAATTGAAATTTTACATGTAGGTTCTTTGGACATGGATCTAACTTAATGACTTGATTTGAGCCCAAAACAATAAATGTTAAAGGGTCATAATAGGGGTCTAAGTTAAAAAAAATTTGACCTCTGCTGTCTCTACCAAATTACCCAGACAATTTCTGGTCTAAACATTTGAAATTTTACATAAAGGGTATTCAGATATAGGGCAAGCTTTTTAATTGGTTTGGGTTGAAAATTTTTAGTTACCAATATATAAATGTATGTATGTTTGCATGTCTGCCTAAAACTTTCGACAGAGGTGACAGATTTTTACAAGATCAGTATGGTTTTGAAGCTCGACCCTTCAGACGACAAATATCGAAAAATTGGCTAAAAAATTAATATCTTCACCTTCAACAGGGCACTTTTCTACAGGGGGGTGCTTTTTTGCCGATATTTTCGAAAGTCATCCCTTCTTTTCGATTATCTAGTGTTAATTTAAACCTACGTCACTTCCGGTTTGGCGGTGGTCGTAACAGCAAAGACATCAGGTTTTTTTCCCATTCTTTTCCTCGTTTGCGGTATGGGTTCGAGCCTGCTTTCCTACTACCACTTTTTTTTTTTTTTTTTTTGCTCAATACACATCTCCAAACACCCGGGCAATGCCAGGCACCCATATGCTAGTATTCTATAAAATAAAACATTTGCAATTTTAAAAAAGTAAACAAACTTTAAACTTAAGGAAAGATTTCTTTCTTTTTATGTTTGTCTTGTCTTTTTTTTTAATATTCTCCCTGAATCTGAAAAAAAAAACTTGTTTACTTTTTACAAACATATTTAGCACCCCCTAAAAAAAAACGAGTCATTTGTTATATATGTATATATATATATATACTTGAAAAAACTTTTTTTTCCAATTTTGTATTAAAATATAGATTTTAATAACACAAAGTTCTTTTAGACAACTTAATAGTACAATACTATACTTTGTATAAAATACCGCTTCACCAGAAAACAAAAATTTCAAAATTGTGACGTCATGACCTGATTTAGTTTAAATAGTTGAAGAACTGACTATATTTCATGTACGTCGTGTTAGCTCAGTTGGTTAGAGCGTTGGTTCATTATCTAAACGTTTTGGGTTCGAATCGTGGTGTGAGATGTCTTTCTTTTTTTTTTTTTCGATTTTTTAAATTTAAATATTGAACCAGTGTTATTTAAGCCATATTTCACGTAACGTTCGTTTTTCTGTTTTTTTTTTTACTTTGCTTATTCTTAGGTTTTCGTTAACACCCCCGACCGACCACACACACCCAAAAACACCCAGGTACTCACCGATTTTTAAAATTTTAATATCGAAACAGGCTTATTTAAGCCATTTTTCACGTTTTTTTTTTTTAACGTTCGTTTTTCTGTTTTCTTTTTTGTTTTTGTTTTTTCGATTTTTACATTTAACATCGTTTGTTTGCCTTACATTAGTTTTTTTTGTGTTTTTTTGATGTTTTGATTACCCCCCCCCCCGACCGCCCAGGTTCGGTTTTCTGTTTTCTTTTTTTACTTCGCTTATTCCTAGCTTTTCATTAACAACCACACACACCTACAAACACTCGGGCAACGCCGGGTACCCCCCCCCCCGCTAGTATATATATATAAAAGCGAAAATGTGTTTATGTATGTTGGTTTGTATGTATGTATGTATGTATGTATATCTCGCAAAAACTTTCGACACAGGTCACGGATTTTCACGAGATCGGTATCATTTTAAAGTTCCAACCTTCGCCTGACAAATATCGAAAAATTGGCCAAAAACGTTAATTCCTTCACCCTAAAATCAGCAGTTTTCTACAGGGGGGGGGGGTCAGCAAAAACCATCCTCTCATGACGAGTTCGGTTCTACGCATGCGCAAATTACGTCGGAACCTGATTTAGTTTAAAGATTAAAAAAGAAACAACCTAATTTCGTCGCCGTAGTATTAGCTCAGTTGAATTGTGGTGTGGGATGTCTTTTTTTTTTTTTTCGATTTTTTAAATTTTAATATTGAAACAGGGTCATTTAAGCCATTTTTCACGTGTTTTTTTGTTTTTATTTTTCAGATTTTTTAAAGAAGTTTTAACGTTTGTTTTTCTATTTTCTTTTTCGCGTTTTCTTTTTTGTTTTTCCCATTTTTACATTTAACATCGTTCGTTTGCCTTCGTTAGATTTTTTTTTTTTTTTTTAAATATTTACTTTGCTTATTCTTATGTTTTGATTACCCAAACCCTCCCCCGCCCGAGCACACACACCTCGAAACCCTCGCTAAGAACCATATATAAGAGGGAATACTGTTGCTACATCTGGGGAAGTGCTGTCCAAAGCACTCGTATGTAAACAAAATCGGCTATAAAATCTTGTAGAGGATGTCTTCTTCTCATCCCTGCAGCCTCTTTCTCTCCCAGTAGAGACTTTGCTTGTCACTCTCTATTGCTATTTGCACTCTAGTTTCTCCCCAGAAAATATTCACAGTGGAAACTCATTGACTTACAACCACTTTTTCTTTCTTCTTCCATGTACCTGAAGCTAGATGAAGTTTCCATGAGCACAGTATCTGTCTAAAAAATTGTGGAATGCAATACCTCAGAGTTGCTTCCCAACCAACTACAACGTGGTCGTTTTCAAGATTAATGTTAACAAGTTTTGAGCTGTTCTCTTAAGTATTCAAATTTTACCCAGATCTAATCTATCGTTTGCAATCCCCAGTGTGTTAGTCTCACCATCCATCTAGCACAAACCATTAACACTTGTCCTTTTGTGGCCTTTGATTAGCAGTGACTCGTTAGTAAAAAAAAAAAGTTGGACCTAAATAGCATTTTAACTGACCTATCAAACTGCGTTTCTGGATAACCAATTATGTTTTTTTTATTGTTATACCATGTTATTGTCACAATAATAATATACTTTGATATGGTTTACTAAAAAAATATTCAGTTAGTCTTGCTAGGACAGCTGGTAATATGCAAAAATCCAAATACAACAGAAGTAAAACAAAAAGAAAGAAACCGAGAAAACTGAAACTGCAGAATTGTAAGTTGACTATCCCTCCTTCTTCTCAAATATAGTGTAGTGTTGGCAATGACTGGCATCACACCAAATAGTCGAGAATAGTCAAAGAGGATAGAATAAATCAAAATCAAAAAAGGGAAAAATGTGTGGTGTTGTATTTCTGATATTTTTATTAAATATAAACTAAAAATAAAAATGTATCCATATATAAATGATAATAAACTTAAAAAAAAAAAAAAAGAATAATTAGCCTTTTTTCTGATTGGTCTAAAACTTTTGGTTATTTGAAGCCGCCATAAAAAGAAGAAATAAAAGAACTGCCATTTGTTATCATAGCTAGAAAACAATCAGTCATTTTGGAAATTAGAAAAACATCGTCATCTCCCCCCTCCCCCGGGCAGCTATACTCTGGTAAGTTGGCCCGTGATATCCTACATTTTTTTTTAATTTAATTTTTCAAGTTGGATCCAATTTTTGCGATGCGTTAGTTTGTTGACGATGAAGATACAGAACAGTAAAGAATGGATTTCTACATAACACCGTTGTTCCAGCGCAGTTCGAGTTCTGCATAACTGCTGAAGCGTGTTAAGGTCCTTTCCTAATCCTGGTGAACTTGAAGAATGAATCTGATCAACTTTAATCATACTTCTAGTATAAGGGAGTACCTGAACAGATAAAAACCAAGTGTATTAAGTTATGTAGGCCTATCTAATCTCTTGAAAGTATTCACAAAACCTACAAATCCATATTTAATTGGATAGTAAAATGGTTATCTCCCTTGCAATTAAAATTTCTTTATTTTCTGTATAAACTTAGAAAATATGTACATGAATAAAAATATAAAATTAAATTGCATTCACTGCATCCCAGGCAATGCCGAGCAGGTGCAGTTAATATCTAAATAAAATGCTATTGTCTTTCTAATTAGCAGGTTGATAATGTTGAAATAAAATTTGAGTGTTATTTGTATGACGTTTTGGATGATGTCACCTCCGACCTTCATCAGGTGTGTCTTGTTGAAGTCGAGAATCCATGTGGAATTTAGTACGGAACCCTCTATTAAATAAGTAATGGATTAAATAAAGGGTTCCATTCCAAATTCCATACAAATTTTCAAGTTGAACAGAAAGATTCTCGAGTTTGATGACACACCATGAATGAGAGGTGAAATATATACTAGCAGAAGACTATATGTGTTGTACATTACCCATCCTCGCAAAGGTAAAATTATTTCATATATGTGCTGTAAATTACCTATCCTAGGGAAGGTACAATTATTTCATGCATGTGTAATACCCGTCGTAGGTTAGGTAAAATATTCTTTTTCTCAAAATAGCAATGATAGATAGATATGAAAACTTCCTCTATCCTAAGAATAACAAATCCAGTTCAATTTTCTCATTGTTTATATGGTCCCGAGCAACACCGGGTAGCCCTGCTCGTTATTAAATAAATAATGGATTAAATAAAGGGTCCCATTCCAAATTCCATACAAATTTTTAAGTTGAACAGAAAGATTCCCGAGTTTGATGATACACTCGAAGAAGGTTAAAGGTTACATTGAGTGAAACATTGTGAGAATAACACTCAAGATGAAACTGTAGTCCGAATAATTAAAAAACACAAACACAGATACAAATGATCAATTATTGTCTCAAAAATTCACAAACGAGAATAATTATGTTTTCTTTTGTAGTTGGTTAAGTATTTCTTACCATGAGAGCTGCTTATTATTAAAACTATTTTGAGACTGACGATTTAGGATTTAAAAAAAAAAAAAAAATTCCGTATTGAATTTAAAAGTCTGTGTTACAGGGTGACCACCAACTCCCACCTAAAAGGGGTGACCACCAACTCCCACCTAAAAAGGGTGACCACCAACTCCCACCTAAAAAAAAGTGCCATGGAATTATTACTAAAATTCAAAATCCTTTCTGCAGTCCAACCGTTCCACCAAGTTTCAGTTATGAATATCCAACAGTCTTTATTTTATCACTGTTCAATAATAAGCACATATAGATTTGATGTGCAAAATTGTTCATAGCTCTCGCAAACTTCTCCCTTGGCACTGCTCTCAAACCATTGAAGCCAAGAAGAGGTTTATCTGCCTGGATCGTTAATCAGTGAGGCAGAAAGAAAGGTCAATAATTATTGGTTAATCATCTCTTATCATGGCATGTCTAAATCCACGTGCTCACATTTCTAAACTTCTGATCAAACCAGCAACATTTCTCCTCATGATCGTACATCTGTTTTTAGCGCACAGTAGGTCGAAGTAAAATCTGAGTTCATAAATTGACCCTCTTAACCTCTTTTCTTGTGTACATGCTAACGTTGCCCTGTGAATTCAAAACATTAGATATGTACTAGCAAACATACCCTCTGCTATGATGAAAATCTGAAACGGTTATTGTTTGGTAAGTGTGTATCTCATTCAGAATCACATCTATAAAGTGCCTCTTGCATATCCTTGAATGATGAAAAAACAAAATCTGATGGGCGTTCATGACTGAAATTTGGTGAACAAAGCAGGCATGGACTCGTCTTACTATTTATGTACGACTAATTAAGGCACGACAAAGACACAACAACTGCTTCTGCTGATTCTCTATTTTTGTGATATTTAGGCACGTTATTCAACCAACCTGGAATTCTTATGCCGAGTACAACAAGAAGCAACTGATTTTAATTTAGATGGACTGCAATGCTGTTTTTTTTTATTCTAAAAATCTTTGTAAAATAAATAAATAAATAAATTTTTTTTTCAGACTTCAAGGTAATATTAAAAAAAAAAAAAAAAGCAATACGAGTCAAACATAAAAAGAAATAAATGTTTCCTTAAGTTGGAAAAAATATTTGTTACTGTTTTAAAATTGTAATTTTTTCTTATAGTAAATGTTTGTTTGTTTTTATTAACAGTAAATGTTTGCCAAACAGTTTTTTTTATTATTTAAGGGAGCATTATTTGTGTCTTTTATGTTTAATTTATTTTTTATTTTTTGAAATATTCACCCTAAATCTGCAAAAAAAAATTGTTTATGTTTTACTAAAATTCATAGCCCCCCCCCCTCCAAAAAAAAACAGCGTGTCAGTCTGTCTGAATCAAGAAGGAAATAACGATTCCCAACTGGTTTGACCTTGACCTTTGCACACACACACACACACACACACACACACACACACACATATATAAACAAATTTAAAATAACCGACTTTTTGCGATTATTTCAACACTTTTCGTGACCAAGATTTATTTTTTATGTAGAGTGCATTTTTTTTTTTTTTTAAATATTTGCAAGAACATTTTAATAAAACTATTTAAACCAAAGTTTTAATGGCAGGCATTTTAATTTTTGAATAAAGAAAAACCTGCTGTTCCAATCCAGTGTTCCATTTTACAAAACATTTTGTGGGAGACATAATTTTCCCTACATTAAAAAATCAATGTAAATTGAGAATTTAGTCACTGATCTTTTCTGTCCGTGATTAGTGATAGAGAAATCCTGCTAGACCGAGGTAATTCTCATGCATAATAACATCACATCTGTGAGCAACAAATAAAACAAGCGAAATTTTAAAAATACATAATATTATTTACAATTTTTTTTATAACTTTTATTTTTATAAAGATGAAGTGCATATACTATATGTTTTTATATTTTTATAAAGATGAAGTGCATGTACAATATTTTTATTTTATAAAAATGAAGTGCATATACTATATTTATTTTTATAAAGATGAAGTGCATATACAATATTTTTATTTTTATTTTTATAAAGATGAAGTGCATATACTATATTTATTTTTATAAAGATGAAGTGCATATACTATATTTTATTTTTATTTTTATAAAGATGAAGTGCATATACTATATTTATTTTTATAAAGATGAAGTGCATATACAATATTTTAAAGATGAAGTGCATATACTATATTTATTTTTATAAAGATGAAGTGCATATACTATATTTTTCTACTAGCTAAATGGTCGACAACAGTTTTGAAACCCCTTTTCTATGTGCGTTTTTAATTCCCCTCCATATTTATTTAATTATCTTTTAAGATATTAACTGTTAACCATTCACGTTATTTTGTGAACTCAAACAACCAAGTCAATATGCAGACAATAGAAAGTAATTGGAATCGCCATAAACGGTTTATTAAATGAACTTGTGAGATCTGTGTAAATTCCACAGGAGATTTATTCGTTTGCAATATATTGATGTTGGCATTCTGTGTATGTTCAGCATGAATGGAGACGCTCTGTTATTATTGTAGTTCTTTTGTTAAAACTGCAAATGTATTTATCTAAACTAGCGGGGACGCCCAGTGTAGGCCGGTTGTAGAGTACGCTTAAATATGATATTTTAATTCTTGCAGATTTTGTATATATATCATTATAGAGTTAATATTCTATCGATTTTAATATATTATAAAGTTACGATTTCAACAATAAAAAATATATATCCATATAACTTGGGTGCACCGGCTTGAATCAAAACCAAAACTTATGACCAAAATATATGTATTTTGGTTATTCATATTATTTGGATTCATTGGACTGCTGTTCTCATCTTCAGTGGGATTTTCACAACGGTTTGGTCAATGTTACCTCCGAAAAAAAGGAAACCATCTACCATTATGGGAGGAAGTAAAAATTATAGACAGAGAAGGACGGTGTAGAGTAAGATGACTGAAAGAAGCAGCACATATGATGGGGAATATAAATAGATCTAGTATAGAATTAAATACTATATGGGAACCATTAATTATAAATAATAGATAATATAGACAAGTAATAAGTAAAAACATTAACATATATATATACGCTAATATATAGTTATCATTAGTAATAAGTAGTGATATTTACAACTAGATATAAATGTAGGTTTAAGGCTCCTAAAATTCATATTAGAATTGCCCACAAAGACCTGTGGTTAGAGTACTTGGAAAAATCAATTGTAAAAAAGTGATATTCTCCTGAATGTTGAAGGTTCAATCCTCAGTGTGGGCTACCAAAAAATACATTGCGAATCACTTAGGAGCTCTATCTAGTCATGGCTGACAGAACAAGAGCACACCTACCCTCGTGAAGAAAATAAAGGGTTCCACTCAAAATTCCATTCAAATTCCCGAGTTCGACAGATACAGGTCAGAGGTTACATCGACCGAAATGTTGTAAAAATCACAGATGAGAACAGTAGTCCGATGAATCCAAATAATCCATATATATATATATATATATATATATATATATATATATATATATGAACTTGAGTTCCTTCAGCTATAATATAATCGAAACCAAAACTTATGAAGAATTCTTGATAAAATTATTTATAAAAAAATTAGATTACTGGAGTGGCATCTGCTATAATCGAACCAAAACTTAAGAATTCTTTATAAATTATAAAAAAAATGAATGACGAAATGAGATCAAAAATTATGAAGAATTCTTTATAAATTATAAAAAAATAAATGACGAAATGAGATCAAAAATTATGAAGAATTCTTGGTAAAAGTATTTATTTTATGGGAGTCCATAACAAACATGACACACAAAATAACGCATTCGCTATCCTATTAATATATAGATGTTCGCTTGTAGAAGATTTCACTTAGATTCTTATTTGAATTCCTGCACTCAGATAATAATTTTTTTTTTTCAAATTGTTTGACACTCTCCCTGCACAAGGTCCATTTATTTAAATGTACTTTATTTAAATATGTCTTATTCTTTACATTAAAAACTTACTTTGTATTTAACTTTGCCCTTGTGCGGAGACAAGCAAATGGCAATTTGTTTTTTTAATAAAAAAATGCAAGTTATAAAAACATTTGTGAAAAAAATTATGTATGAGATGCTTTAAATAAGTTTCCAGACTTTTTTTTTTTCGGATGGGAACTTTTATTGATAGTACACACATGAAACTGTAGTCCCCGTCAAAGTAATCTTCTCTGGCTATAATGCACTTGGTGTACCATTCCAACAATTTCTGGGAGGCCCCATGGAAGTCCTCTTGTGTGAACGTGTCAATGACCTTCGTCACAGCCTCTTTCATCTCCTCAATTGTCTCATAACGACAGCTTCTAATGTTTTCCTTGAGCTTGGGGGTTTAACCAAAAGTCACAGGGAATAAGGTATATATGCAGGGAGGGTGAGGAACTGTCTTCATGCTCATCTTGGTCAAATAGTCTGTGAGTAGGATGGTGTTGTGAACTGGTGCATTGTCCAAACTCCGCACAAATATTCTGCATCTTCAGTTTCTGTCAGTGTGCGTCACTCATTTCAGTTAAGATAGGAAGTTAAAAAAAAATAAATGATTAGAATATTACTCTCTCTCTTTCTCTCTCTCTCTCTCTCTCCTCAGTCAATTTTCTCCAAAATGAAACCTTGAAAACCTCAGTGAGCATCTCATTGTATTACCTGCTGTGTAAAAAAAAGTTATTCTATAGCAACGACAGACGAAGCAGTGCCAATAAAAAGAAGCAACTATTAGTTTGTTGCATAAGTTCCTGCCAATTTTTTTTTTTAAGAAAATCAAAGAAGTTTAACAGCAAAAGTAAGTTCGTGTGGAGCCCAAACTCCAAGTTTTTGTGTGAATCCCATCGACTGAAGGTGGCGTGAAATTGTTGTAAGATCACACGTCATCTTTTCACCCAATTCTCTACATGTCTGATGGCCATCTTCCTTCAAAAGAATCATGAGTTGGTCTTCGTGTATCTTGATTGGTTTTCCAGAACAAGGAGCATCATTGAGGTCAAAATTACCGCGTTTGAATCTGGTAAACCAATCTCAAACAATTCTCTCAGCTATAGCGTTTTCTTCATATACGGCACAAATATCCTTGACCACTTCACTTGCTTTTTGATCTCGGTTAAAGGCGAAAATAGGGAGGTGCCGAAAATGTGATTTTTTTTATCTACTTGACAATCCATTTGATGGTTCTAAAAGAACAAGAAAAAATTACCAAAAAACGATGACCGTTATCTTGTAGAACAGAATACATGCTTTATAATGATATATAGCACTTTGCCAAATATCAAAACATGTTTGAGAACAAAGTTTTTTATGAAAACGGCAGGAACTTAGGCAACAATCTGATGTGAAGGTAATAGATCATGTATAAACCCAACATACATGTATAAAGACTTTATTTTGTTCTTGAAAATGTAACAATCTTAATCCAACAGCTAGACATTCTGTTAATTTTTTGGTCCCTTGATAAAAGGATGGTGGACCTGTAAATTCACCCTCGTCCGTTCGTACTTTTCTCAATAACTATGTCCTGGATTTAAAAAATTTTTTGCACAAACGTTAAACATGATATGAGTAAAAAAGTAACAGAATGGATTTTTCGGGAAAACTTAGGTACCCTCCCCTCCCCACACCCTAGGGGTGCTTTTCGGGTTAAAATTGACACTTTTATGCTTATTAAAATAACTTGATTACTTGGATTTTTATAAAACTTTCTGAAAAGTTGTAACTGATTTCTATATAATTTTGTTTGTTTATACTCCGCAATAACTCTTTCGTGTGCCCCAGGGGCTCTTTTAGGGCTAATAAAAACACTCCATTTTGGGGAGTATATTACCATATTTGTCCAAAATTGTCTATGTATGTCTATTTAGCAGTTTTGCATGGTGCTGAACTCACATTTAAATATGTTAAGGCCTTGGCGACTTTTGGGGCTAAATGGTAGGGAGGCAAATGATGGACTTAGTTGTTTCTTTTTTTTGTATGGTGCAGAACTCAAATTTACATATGATAAGGCCTAAAACTGCACCGTTTGTTCATTTTCATCAGGATTTGACGCCCCCTTGGGACCTTTAGAGCTAAATGCGGGGGGGGGGGGTCAAATGCTGAACTTAGTCATTTTTTTTTATACCTTGTGTGCACTTATGGGGGACCATGCATGCTTCACTTGTTTTTTATAGAAATCGCAATGATGAATAGAAGTGATGGCATTAGATAAGCATGCATAAACACCCGACATGCATGTATGAAGAACTTCTCTAATAAAAAAGTAACACAAATGGCAAAAAAAAATAAATAAATAAATAAAAGCAACAGCAATAAAACTAACGATTTCTCAAGATGTATTGTAATTAAATTTCTGGAGGATAATCAGTGGGAGCTTAGGCATTGAGATGCAATTTGAACAAATACTAAAAAATGTTTAATTTTTTTTTCTGGTTCATTTCAATACGCTCCTTTTGTTATTTCCTAAAGCTAACAAATTTTAGCATGAAAGTGTTAAATCAAAGAATTTTCAACCAAAGGAAACCTTTCCAAACAACAGCATAATGATCAGTGGTGGTGGAAAATGGGTAGCATTTGATTATTTCAGGGGACGACTAAACAAGAACTTGTTTACATTGGACTTGAAAACAACCATGTTTAGTGATGGAACGATTCCAATATTTTTCCTAATTCCTGAATTACAGTTATTGTAAAAAACACATGTTAAATGTGCAGATATTTTCTCAATCGTAAAAGAATACACTTGTAAAGGATGATCTATAGATTTTAGTTTTATTATTGATTAAAAATCAATAAATCTTTATTATTTTATCACTAAAACCAGCAGTGAAAGATTTTGCGTTTAACAAAATTAAATAAAAAGAGACAGTTAAAAGAATCGTTTTTGGCATCGGAAAATAGATACTAATTTTTCTGATTCCCCTAAAAGTTCTGATTTTTCCGATTCCCGATTTCAATTCCGATTAGTCGTCCCAACACTAACCATGTTGTAGTAAGCTGGAAAACAGGCCAGTGGAACACAGTTCCACATGTGGATAGTTCTAGGAAAGAAGCTTTGTTAAAAGAATTTGCATTTGCTGTAAATGTGGTGAAAGAGATCCATCCCACGTTTAGAATGAGTGTCAAAGGGACAAAAAATGGTGAAATTGTGATGGAGATCATCCATTTTTTTTTTTTTTTCAAGGTCATGTAATTATTTTGAAAAAGAAAAAGAAATCATGACAATGAAATATACAAGAAATATAGCATTCCCTAAGGCAAGAAGTATTGTACAGGCTTTTATGAAGCAGTTGGAGCCATCACTGATAAACTGTTACTTTTTCTGATTGAAAAGGCGATAAGCAACAGGATTCGTATCATTTAGATTTTTCAAACTACTGTTCTCATCAATGTAACCTCTGACCTTCTTCAGATGTATCGTCGAACTCGGGTATCTTTCTGTCAGACTTGAAAATATGCGTAGAATTTTGAACAAAACCCTTTATTTATTCCATGAGGGTAGCCTTCAGACGTGTGGCATAATGGATAAGGTACTTGGTAGAATTTAGTTGTGAGCTACACTCTTCTGGAGGTTAAAATTTTGATCCTCAGTGTGGGCGACACTCAAAAGTGCAATTGTGAATTACTTAAGACTTCGATCTAGTCATGACTGATGAAATGAGAACATGCTACTCCCCGTGGATTTAATAAAGAGTTCTGTTCAAAATTCCCCGAGTCCAACAGAAAGATTCCCAAGTTTGACAAGATACACCTGAAGAAGGTTGGAAGTTACATTGAGTGAAACGTGGAAATGACACTCAAGATGAGAACATTGTTATATGTAGTTGTAATGTTCTTTTGCAAATAAGTGTAGATTGCACCAATCTGAAATTGAGGCCTGGGATGGTCAAAGCCTTTGTGACTTTTAAAGATTTACGCAATTCAAAGTCTCATTGTAATTTGACGATCTTTCTCTTTGCTGTTTTGGTTGACATTAAAAGGCTAGCAATTCTTGAAATTTGCATTGGCTGTCATTACAAATTACTCAATTATACGGCATTCGTAGATAGCAGTATTTAAACTCTTTAAGGTTAACTATGGGTAACACTGGAGATAAAGATCAGCGAGGATGTGGGTATAGATCGAGGAGAATAGAGAGAGTATAGATGAGTGTGGTTATAAGTTGAGGAAAGTGAAAGTATATAAATAAAAAATATATAAACTTTAAGGGGAGCAAGTGTTTGACATAAAATGAAAATTATATCGTTGTTCAAGGAATTTATGTAAATCTTTGGGTTTTTTTTGCTCTCTTACTAATAAACCACCACTTATCAAGGGTAAAAGCTACTCAAGGATAAGGAGTAATAAGAGATGGATTGTCGGTTAAATAATGATTACCATGTTCGATTTAATATCTGTTTTACATGCTGGCATTGATTGGAGGGCTTTAAAAAATGACTTCCAAACAATTTTATCTCTGGCCAGGTCTATCGATAACATTGAAGATCAGTGAGGGTGTAGGTATAGATCAAGGGAATTGGGATATAGATTAGTGAGGGTGGGAGTATAGATTGAGAAGAGTGAGCGTATATATATATATATATATATATATATATATATATATACAAGCAAAAGTACCCGTCGTTGACTGGGTTCAAAAACAGCCTACAGAAAATGGACTCTGACTTATGAAAGTATGATAGGTTATAAAAAGGAAGGGTTGTAAAGAGATAGCTTCGAATTTGGGGGTATCAAAACCAAAGCAAAATATGATGAAATTAAAAATAAAATAGATAAACCCCATAATTTATTATATCATACCTGTTCACACTGAAACACTTTTCACAATATTCTGTGGATCTATATTAAAAAACCTTGTTAAACTTTTTGACATATTTACATTCTATGGAGGTCAGGCGTGAGCGAACACTTCATAATTTTATTATACCATATTTCTTCAAACTGAAACATAATTACCAAAGTATACATACGCAGAACGCAGATAGATATGAAAAGTCTTTATTAAAGTTTGTGCCTATTTCCATTCTATGGAGGCCGGGCGCGAACGCAGACCCCACAATTTTATTATACTATCCCTATTTAAGTTAAAACATACTTATCAAAGTATTATTATGTACATCTATATCAAAAACACTTGTAAACGTTTTTTTTTTAATTTTAAAATTTTTTATTTCCATACTTTGTGAACCAGGCGCGTACGCAGACACCACAATTTTAATGAATCATCATTATGCCAGATCAAACATACCCATTCCCATGTCTCGATACATCTTCTATCATTATATGTGATCAGTTTTCTATAATAGTCAACCATATAGGAGCCTATTCGTAACCAGACACACACACACACACACACACACACACACACACACACACACACACACACACACACACACACACACACACACACACACACACACACACACACACACGGTTTTAAGCCAAAAATGGTTGACTTAGGGATTAAGCTACAAAATTATCACATTTCATAATTGAGCATTAATATACTGTGTATGCAAAATCAAGACTTCAAGACAAGGTGTTGATCGCAACAAAAAGTGTATTTCATTTTACGTTACAATTGTTTCAATGTCCAGTTCCACAATTTCCAGCATTATATCGTTTGAAAATTAAAAAAAAAACGGCATTTCTTCAGACTTTATGAATAAGCACACTTTTGGCAATGTAGCATTTTTTGAATTTCTTTCTATTCATGCTGGTTTTTGAAAATTTTCAAACGATATAATGCTTGAAATTGTCGAACTGGACATTGAAACAATTGTAACGTAAAATGAAATACACTTTTTGTTGCCATCAACACCTTGTCTTGAAGTCTTGATTTTGCACACACAGTATATATATATATATATATACTTTTAGGGGAGTAAGTAATTGACATAAAATGCAAATTCTGTTATTGTTCAAGGAATTTATGTAAATTTCTTTTCTTATTAAAGAAGTCACTTCTTTAGTCAGCCCTTATCAAGACTAAAAATCACTAAAGGTTAAAGAGTGATGAGAAGAATGGCTTGTCAGTTAAATTGTCATCTTTATATTCGGTTTAATGTCTGTTTTACATACTGGCATGTCGGGGGGGGGGATTTAAAAAAAATTGATTTCCAAACAATCTTATCTCTGGTCAGGTCTTTATTTATCCATGTTTCCCTCAAGTCCATCTTTGTCACTTCTCATGTGTGATGACTAGGGTTGTGACAACAGAATATTCTTTTCATTGTTTTGATTCTCGAGTATGTATCCGATACAGTTAGACACAATTAATCAACCGAGAACCACATCCCTCTATATAAAAATATATAAGATATCAATGGATATATACCTGAGAATCAAAACAAGGAAAAGAATATGCTGTTGTTATAGCCCTTTTATTATATTATTTTTGTTATAAAAAAGTAGGGACCCTGATTTATTTAACTTGTAGTTTTCGTTAATTTGCTGTTCAGGTACCTTGTTTTGATACATCTTCCTATTTCAATAGCTCCTTTTCAAGGGACGTATATTTTTCTCTTCTTCTTAGTAAAAAAAACAAAAACCCCAAAAAACAAAAACATAGATCAATAGACATTTTCTGATTTTGCATTAATCAGCTTTCATTTTTTTTAGCTCTTTATATCATGTGAATTCGTGCTTTGTCTTCAGTGACTTCCATCCTTTTATATTTTTACTTTTTTCCTTGTTTCTGCTTTCAGAATCATTATGAACTTTCATAAATTTTCAACGTTAAAAACTTTTTTAATGCAAATATGATTCAATTCATTTTTGTTGCTTCTTTTAATGCATTAATCTGCAAAATTTATTGTATAATTTGCAAACCTCTTTCCTCTGATGAGAAGAATTGCATTTTTCGAAACTCCGTGGAATAAGGTCTTTCAAGTTTATCTGTACTCCTTGTCAAATAATTAAAAATTCTGTATACCTTCTTTACAGATTTTTAATGTTTGTTTTTAAAAAATGTGATTTAATTTTCAAGATGATTTTTCTATTATAATATATATATATATATATATATATATATATATGAACAAATGATTAATAAAACATGTTAAAAGACATCTTGAAAAAGAGTTAAAAACATATTTAATTTTAAAAAAGGAAACACAAGATAAGTGGATAGTCCTTAATCCGCGGAGTTTCGAAGAAATACTCTCCTTCTCATCAGAGGGCAGGAATTAGCAAAATGCAGGATCGGATTTTGCATATAAAAGTATTTAATGAAACTACAAGTAAGTCACAGATCTTACTTGGATAAAAAAAGGGTGAGGTAAGGGGAACAGGAGGCAAAAGAAAAATGATAAAAAGATTTCACATGAATGGATAGTCCGGTGAAGGGTAAAAATCCAAAAATGGTAAAATCCAAAACGGTCGAATTTAAAATTTCAATCCAATGGGTAAATTCCAAATGGTCCAAAATAATCCAAAAGGCAGAGTTCCTTGGAAAAAAGCGCAAATGGAATGAATTCCAAATCATTAAAAGAAAAGCACTGGAGAGAATATTTAAAAACATGTCTGTCAAGGCTGGATGAATAAAAAAAATTAAGGTTTAAAAAAAAAAAAAAAAAAAAAAAAAAAAAAGACACACAACCCGAAAAGCGGTGAAGGTTTAAATTTGAAAAGCAAGGTCAAACTGACCCAGACAAGAAGCGCGAAAATTAGCGTTAATAATTAGGTCAGCTTGTAAATATTAACTCTTTAATATTTATAATATATTTTAAGTTTACCATTTTGATTACCTTAGTAAACTTATTGTAACTTTTATATATATATATATATATATATATATATATATATATATATATGAGAGAAAGAGAAAAGCAATATCAAAAGCAAATAACAAAGTCAATCCATGCATAAATATATTTAGCTTTATTGATGACAAATAAACAGTTTGTTAAGATAACTAGATCAAAGAATTAATAGTGAATTAGTTGCTATAAAGCAGATGGTTCTAATTGCTTACCCCCCTTTCTTTCTCTGCTTCATTTGGAGTCCTTCCTCACTTCCTAAAGCAACTAAGTTTCACAGGAACGTGTAAACTCAAAATGTTTTCCAACCAATGAAAATCGTTTCAAGTTCCAAAATGTAACACGTCTATGTGAAAATAGTAAGCTGACTCGAAATTATAAATTTCTATAAAACAAACAGCCAAGTTGGTGCACCTTGAACAGAAACTCAAGAACAGATTCTCTTTACCAACCGCCTCCCACTACTACCATACCCTTTGGAACCTGGGGTGACAAGACAGAAAAAACTCAATGATTCGCATACCAGCATTTTTCATTTTGAACACACATTCTTACACACTAGCAAGAGTCAGGCAAACAGAAAAAAAATACTGCTAACTCACCCATACTAACAAGAACAAGGTAAACCACACATACACAATGCCATACTGCCACATACTCACACAGGTATATTGCTTACATATGCATTTTATTCACACTATGAACATTTTGACTTGTGACTACAAACCCAAATTTCTTCGCCAAACACATGTTTATATAAATGATTTAAAGCAACTTTTATATTCTTATCTCTTGTATGAAAATGTTTTGTTATAAAATTTCGTTTTCCTTCCATTTTCCATTTACAAAATCCTGTTTATGTTTTAGATAGCACTTGCTACTTTGTGACCTTTCTATTCTCTCATTGTTTAATGTTTTTTTTTCCATTTTATATGCATGCCCATATCAATATGTTTTATTTCATTCCTATGATAAAACACAGCTTTTATTTATATTAAACTAGCGGGGGTACCCAGCGTTGCCCGGGTGTTTGTGGGTGTAAAAGAAAAAAAACAAAAAGTGTTTTGAACCTGTGACGAGAAGGTGGAAAAAGAAAGTGAAAGAAAATGTGAACTTTTACCACAATCCTATGAAGCCGTAGGAAGTGAAAAGCATTTAAATTTACCAATGTCAATGAAAAAGTCAGTTCAGCTTTCTGCTGTATCATTTATTTGTTTCCCCCACGATGTTGGGGAAAACCAGCACCCCACAAAAAGGGAGTGTCCAAATGAATAGCAATTGTCTGATATGAGGGATTTTCTCCACATTGATCAAAGCTAATTACCTTCTGGACGTCTTTGCTTTCGATTTAGTTTCGCTTTTATACAAAAAAGCCAAACAAACACACGAAAGGAAGGAATAACATGAATTTTATAAAAGTCGATCAAAATAAATATAAATTTAGAGATGACGTCCCTTCACAAATCGTAGATATTATAATTTAGGAAGTATATAAAAAGTTTTAAAACATAGTCCCCCCCCCCCGGGAACTGCGGCGAAGAAAGCCTTTGCGGGACATACAAAAACATGTGCAGCTGTTTTGTCTTTTATATATATAGATGTAGGTGGTTCTTGGTTATCCCCAAAGATGCTATCCTCATCCAAAATAGCCTCTACCAAATTCAGGGACCATACCACAATACTAACTGAGAGATTAATGTTTCTTAGAATGTTCCAAATGAGAAAAATTATAATTTAGTCTGTGTAGTGCAACCTCCAATTGTTAACTTTGTCCTAATCAAGACATATTGTCAATGAAGTCTAAAGGAATTACTGTGATTGGTGAAAACCTAGATAGGAAATTTAGCAGTAGGATGTTTGTTCACATTATATGTAAATTTCTGCATGTCAATAGAGTTTGGAGTAGGGATGGAATTCTAAAGGCAAGTGGTCTGAGAAAAGAAACAATTAATGTAGGAAATCTTATAGCATCTAAAGACTTTTACAATTACATCTAAGCACTTCTACAGTCAAAGGATGTTGTTGCTAGTTTGGATGGTTAGAGATGTTTGTTCTTCTGTTGTTATGCTACCCTGAGTGTTTAATCTATGCCAACATATGCTATCTACCCCAAGTGAGTTTCGAGTTTATTTATTTCAGAATCAATGTGTTTATTTGTTTTTTTTTCTTTACAACATTACATAGATAGGTAATATAGTTGGTAGGTGGGTAATTATGTAGATAACGAATGTTAATTTATTAATATATCTGTTCGTATTATATGGATTCTTTAGACTACTGTTCTCATCTTGAGTGTTATTTTCACAACGTTTCGGTCGATGTAACCTCCGATCTTCTTCAAGTGTATCTTGCTGAATTCTGGTATCTTTCTGTAAAATTGGGAATCTGCACAAAATTTAAAATGGAACCTTTTATTTAACCCATGGGGTTTGCATGCTGTCATTCCATCAGCCATCACTGAGTAGAAATCTTAAGTTATTCACAAGGATCAGTGATGCACAGTAGAACCCCGGGATATGGTGGCCCTAGGATACGGTATTTATATTTTATTATATACATATGTGTTATATACTGTACTGTATTTTGTTACTAATTTTTAATGCTGTATCCTAGCATTCTACTGTTATAGGTAAAGTAATTGGCAAAAATTTAATCGTAAGTTACTCTTTTGGAAGCTGAAGGTCCAATCTTTAGTGCAGGTGAAACTCAAAATGCAATAGTAAATTACTTAGGATTTATGCCCAGTCATAGCTGATGAAATGAGAACATGTTATCCTACGGAATAAATAAAGAGTTCTGTTTGAAATTCTGTGCAGATTTCTAAGTTTGACAGAAAGATTTCAGACTTCAATAAGATACCGCTGAAGAACGTCGGAGGTTACATCGAGTGAAACGTTTTGAAAATAACATTTAAGATGAGAACAGTAGTCCCAAAATTCCAAATAATACAAATAATCAGTCCTCATCTCAAAAATTCAGAAACATTATATATCAATGTTCTTTTTATTTATTTATTTTTCTTTGATAGGAGAAAAGCCATTGTCCACGATGGCCGAAATGGTTGCCAAAACAGCGTTATCGAGATGGTTATATGAATTATATGAGAAAAGAAAATTCTTCATTTTTCAATCGGGTCTTTGACTGGTTTGCAGGTAAATTCTTCTATGTTGTTTTATTTTTATTTCTTTATGTTGTTTCTTTAACTCTGTTTTAATCTGTTTTAAATAAATCTTGTTAAAAATTAAACAATCTTGTTTGGAGTGAGTTTTCTTAACGAACAAAAACAACCTGGATTCACAACGCCGATGGTAGCGGTGATGAAGCCATGAGTGTGAAGAATTTGTACACATCTGGTGAATGAAAAAACAACGTGTAATTCAATTTATCTTTAAAAAAAATGAAATGGTATTGAATTGAAATCATAAAATGTGTTATGAATGTGGATGTCGGCATATAGCTATTAATGCCTTATAAAAGATTATGCCCAAAGACAAAGCATGAAGCTAAAAAAAATAAAAGATGATTAATGGAAAAACAAAAGATGCCTATTCATCTAAGTTTTTTTTATCATTTATCAAGGCCCAAAAGCCACTTGAGGATATATTAGATATTAATAGGGCAATGCCGAAAGATTTGCTAGTCGATGATTATTATGATCATTATAATATTTTTAAAAATAGAATGTTATCATAGTGAAATAGATATTTACAGATAAAATCAATTATGTTAAAATGTTTTAATAGAAAAGAATATTAGAACACAAACAATAATTTAAAAATAGGTTGACTTCTAGAGTCTGAGTTAGCAGGAAGAGTTCTATGAGCTTGCAGTTTTTGGAAAGGAGCTATTAGAATTGGAAGATGTATTTTAACAAGGTATCTGAACAGCAAATTAATGTGACTATACCAGAAATAGAAAACGAGTTAGCTTCCCTTGATCGAGTTCTGTCATCCTAATATGATGAGAACGTTGATAGTGTTGGCAACAATGACATGAATGCATGAGAGATTTGCAAAAGTTGAATAGTTAATACTTATGTGATTATCATATTTGGTTTATCTAGAAGTGTAAGCCATGTTTAGTTTCAGAACAGTTTCTGATGGTTCGTTGTTCTAAACAAGTCTTGAGAGGTGACTGGTTTGCAGTATACAGAACAGTTTCCGATGGTTCGTTGTTACACACATGTCCTGAGAGGTGACTGGTTTGCAGTAAACAGTTCCACAGAGCAAAATATTCTTACTGTGTCGAGACGGAAAAAACATGCGAAATTGCTACAGAAAAGGTTTAATATTTATGGAGCAATATCTGGTAGCAGAACGTGAATCGCCCAACTGTGTGGGATCATACCCCGAATCAAAAATATTGCAACATCCCCCTATTTTTTTTTATAATGGGGAAGTCCCTTGTGTTTGTTCTGCTCAAAAATAAATATATATATATATATATATATATATATATATATATATATATTTTTTTATATTCAATTATACATAACAAAAATTAGAAATCATTTGGATCTTAAAATTTTAGCATGTAAAAAGACGCCATTTTTAATTGTGTTCAAATGTCAAAACGGATATATATGTGTACAGAGAAGAGAAATAAAAGAAATGGAAGGTGGGTATGTGAAAAAGAAGCCATTTCTTAAATTTGATTATGCAGTTTTGTAAAAGAAAAGAAAAAATGCATACATATAAATAAATATACATAAAAATAAACATACATGCAATATGTACCCGTTTAAAGAGTTTTTGTTTTGTTTTGTTTGGGTTTTTTTGTTGTTAATTAAAACAATGCAAAAAATAGGACATTTTTGAAAAATAAGAAAAAAACTAATGTGCACAAAAAAATAAATAAAAGTCAATTGTAATTTCTGCGTGCCTTAAAATAAGCATGCAAAAAGTATTTTGTCGAAAAGTAAAATTACAAAGAAGAGGTTTTTAAAAAAGTGACTTTTAAAAAAATTTTTTTTTTTTTGTTTTTGTTTCAGCAAAAGTATTAGTTACGTATTAGTAGGTTAAAGTGTTAATACAAATAAAATGGATACAGTTTAACGCCTTGTCCAGAACTAATTTTTTTTTTTTGATATCTATAGGAATTTATGTACATGCAGGGTCGTAAAAAAAAAAAAAATTATTCAGTCGAATCCCCCAACAAGTTTTGAGAAAAAACGCTTTAACTTTATTCTTGTTGCGGGTTTCGTGAATACATCAGCGATATTTTGTTCTGATGATATGTAATTCAAAATAATGGATTCATTTTTCACCTCGTTTTTTATGAAATGGTATTTTATATATATATGCTTAGATCTTTGGTTGATTATCGTGTTCTGTGCTAAGACTATACTGGCTTGATTATCACAATTAATTACAACGGGTCTTTTAGTTAATTCTGGCTCTAAAATAGTCTTTAGGATATTTTTAAGGCAGAGTGCTTCCTGGGTCGTGTGTGATCACGATAAATTCTGCTTCACACATAGAGAGAAATACAATCTGTTGCTTTTTAGATTTCCATGAAACAATAGGCCCATTTTCTGAGAGTCTGAAACAATATCCAGATATACTTTTTCGATCTTCGTCGTTTCCCCAATCTGAATCTGAAATCCCTTCTAATTTTAGGGGATTTCTTGATTTTCTAAATACTAACTTCTGTTCTTTAGTTCCTTTTAAATAGCTCTGTTTAAATCCTTCATTGTTGGTCGTGATAATTTTTGTGACAGTTTTGTTACTGTATAGCATATGCCGGGTCTGGTCGCAGTCATTAAGTATACAAGACTACTTATAATTTTGCAGTATTGCTTATCATTTATTATTTCATATTCTGTGTGTATGTTTTTATTAATATCATTTTCGACCGGTGTAGAGTGTTTCTTGCACTCTCCCATTCCAAATTTTAATAGTATTTTGTTGATGTATCTCGATTGATTCATCGTAACAAGTCCTTTGCTTTGAGTAAATTCTATCCCCAAAAACCAGGATATTTTGTCAAGATCGGTCATTTTGAATCTTTTATTTAATTTGTTCTTAACATCAGTTAACATTATGTCACAATTTGATGCGATTAAAATATTATCGACCCACAAAACCAAAATCAGTAGTTTATCGTCTTTGTGTTGTGTATATAAACAGGGGTCTACAGCGCATTGTCTGAATTGTTGTTTAATAATATAATCATGAAATACTGTATTCCAACACTGAGCACTCTACTTTAGACCATATAATGACTTGTTAAGTCACCACACGTTATTTTTATTTTTCATTATAAATCCCTCTGGAGGGGGAATATAAATTTCACAGTCTATTGGGCATTCAAATAAGCATTTTTTACGTCCATTTGATGGATGTTTAGGTCATATTGCGATGCGATTTGCAGTAAAATTCTGATTGTCGTTAGGTTTGTGGTCGGTGAAAACGTAGAAAAATATTCTATACCGTAAATCTGATAGTACTCTTTAGCAACAAATCTAGTTTTGTACTGTTCTACGCCTGATGCTGTAGTCTTTTTTGTAAAGATCCATTTTGTAGAAATAACATGTTTATCTTTTGGGAGAGGCACTACCATATAGGTATCATTTTCGGTTAAGGCCTCTATTTCTTTTTTCATGGCAATTTTCTATTCGTCACAATGTTCTGAATTAATTGCTTCGTTAAAGTTTTTTGGCACATTTTCCATTGAATAGCAATAGTCGATTTGATAATCTTTTATATTGTCGACCACAAAAAAATCGGGTCGCTTTCTATTTCTTTTGGGATATCTTTTGCCTTTATCATCATCATCATCATCATCATCATCATCATCATCATCATCATCATCATCATCATCACCATGATGGATACTCTTGTCTCCATCATTTTTATTGTCTTCGTTTGTTTTAATTATTTGAGGGAATATAATTTCATCTTCTTCATATGACGGGTTTCGTCTGTAAAATTAAACGTGTCTGTGAATTTTACACATCGGATTCTTTTTATTTTATTTTTCTCTGGAAAAAATACTAAATTGGCTGGACTATTTTTATCGTATCCAAGAAATATACCTCCGTCAGCATTAATATTCAATTTACTCTTTTTATCTATATATGCGAAGCAAGTTGAACCAAATATATGCATTCTGCTTAAATTTGTTTTTTTATCACAGAAAGATTCATATGGAGTTTTAGATAGTGTTTTGTTAAAACACCTGTTGCGTATATAGGCTGCCGCCATAAGTGCGTACATCCAGAGGTTTTTGAGGAGTTTTGATTCAATGAGTAGGCATCTTGCCATTTCAAAAAGTGTCTGCCACGCTCTTTCAGCAGTCCCATTTTGGTGTGGCGATCTGGGAGCTGATTTTTCATGCCTGATATGATGGTTAATTAGTAAAAGTTCAAAGTCTTTATTGGTGAATTCCGTGCCGTTGTCAGAGCAAATACACTTCACCATAGGGAACCATGTCAGCTAGATATTTTTTAGTTGCTAGCAGGGTATCAGATTTGTTCTTTAAAAAGTAAACCATTATTAAACCTGAATGGTCATCTACGAAATTCAACACATACCTATAATGTTCTCTGGCCATCGATTCCATGGGACCGTTCAAGTCACAATGCACCGTTGATAGGATTTTTTTGGCCTTCTTGTCTGGTATCTTGCTTTGATAGTTTGTCATTTTCCCTTGTGTACAGATGTCGCAATTGAAGTTTTTTTATGTTTGTATTTTCATTTCATCAACTACAGTCGGCAACTTTTTGATATCAGGAATATTGCAATGTCCAAGAATTTTATGCCATGTCTGTAGATCATGGCAGGCAGTTTTTGATGGGACTACGCTATTTAAATAATATAGTTTTCCATTTTCTTTAATGTCGAATACAGTTCCATTTGGGTATACCAGTTTTGATTTATTGGGGCTAAAGTTTATATTTGCACCTTGTTTAGTGGCAGCTTGTACAGAAAATATATTTTGTTTAAATTTTGGGATTAGAAGAGCGTTTTCTAGAATAAAGAAACATAGTTCACCTTTATTGTTCCTTAGCGAGATTTTCGCATTGCCTCTTTTCAAAACAATATTATTTACTCAACTCCCCCCGTGAGCTAGTTCTACAAAATGATTTTGTGGCTTAAAGTTGGGGTCAAAATTGATAAAATAAGATTCCTTTGTAATCACATGTGCCGTGGCCCCACAATCGACAAGAAAATTATTATTGTTTGTTGAAGCATCAAACGTACACAAAAATAAAAATGTATGTTCGCTAATGGAGCTCTCCACATTTTTAATGGAGTCGCCATTTTGAGTCCTGTATCTACATTGGAAACTCTTGTGATTAGGTCGTTCACAATTATAGCAAATAATTTTTGTACTTTTCTTAGGAGAAAAATTGTTTTTGGCAAAGTTGCGGTTTTTATTCCTGGCATGGCTATAATTTAATTTTGGTGTTTTTATGTGTGTATTTTTAAATTTCATGATATTTGTGGATTCGTTTTTTTTCTGTGATAATTTTTTCAGTTTCTTCGTAACTTCTGAGTGCTACCTTGAATTGGCTAAAAGTCATGGGTTTTTCTTTCTGGGTTATCACAGTGGTAAATGTAAATGGCTTGAACTCACTCGGTAATCCCTTAAGGACCATGGAAATTAACAGACTGTCACTTATAACTTCACCAGACATTTTTAAAGAATTTGCAGTCGTTTCGGCTCTTATAATATAATCAGTAATAGTTTCAGCTTCCATTCGTTTTAGAGAGGTCAGTTCACTGTATAAAGAAATAATTTTGGGTTTTCCTTTCTATAAATAATGCTCTCTCAATATGTTCAATGCTTTGCAGCCATCGTCCAGGGCTTCTCTCATTACCAGTGATAGACTTCGGTCATCTAAACACTGTATTAATTCCGCAAAGACAGTTGCGTTCTTTTCAATGAAGTCGGGGTCGTTTCTGTTTTCAGGTTGTGTTTGAAGTAATTTGTGTAGCTTTTGGATTCGTAGATATCCTAGAAATTTAACTTGCCACAACTCTTGCAGTCATATTTTCTTTTCTATGGTGAACTGTGAACTCTAACTATCAAGTTAAGCAATAAAGTGTACTGCATCCATAGAAAATTAACAACACCTGACAAGACCCAACAGGTACCCTGGAATATTCCAAATCAAATGCAGATACTTGAGATGGCTAAGGCACTTTTTCTGTCTAGTCAAAAAGCATCAACCAAAAAAGCATTGAAGAAATTCTTAAGACGCTGCAAGAATCTACACTCCTCAATCCCCTCTAATAGCTTCA
Source organism: Euprymna scolopes (assembly GCF_053919585.1). Classification (NCBI taxonomy): domain Eukaryota; kingdom Metazoa; phylum Mollusca; class Cephalopoda; order Sepiida; family Sepiolidae; genus Euprymna; species Euprymna scolopes. The sequence continues at coordinate 60,542,018 of NC_136488.1, forward strand.
ACATGAATGGATATCTCCCTCTTTGCCGTAAGCACTCGGATTTGGAGTCTATATTTGCAACATCCTTCCCTTGAGAGTATAAACTAGAATCAAATGATCAGGCTTTCATGTGCTTTAGGCCAACCTTGCAACACTGTGTTAACTATTCATATTTCCTTCACCTCCAAATAGTAAAGTGGCTGGATATGATTTGTTTTAAAATATGTTAATCACAGAAAGGATCACATGAATGTTTCCAACATCCATGAGTGAAAGTGATTCTATGAATACCAACAATACTCAAACACAGCACAACAAAATTTCCATGAACAGATTTTCTTTCCAAGAACTTTTCATTTTTGGTACACGTTGCTACAAGATTTCTTTCCTGACAGTTACAAAATGACCCTTTTCAAATCTAATCTTAATAATCACTTGTCATAAACCAAAAACTTTCGATCCAGCATGTCAAAAAGTTGTAATATGCTGATTCATATCATACTATCTATTATATACTTTTATCTCCTTGCACTATGCCCGCCCCCTGAAAGCTGTTGCCTTCATTGATAATTTTCACACAGGTCAATGCACTCAAATTTAACATCTGATTTCATAAAGTATTGGGGGTCCTTGACACAAAATAATAATCATGATTATTTTTTAATTCTATTTTCTTACTAATGTTTGAGACTGGGTTTATCTGTTTCTATAAAGGAGAAATCCTTTTTTTTATTTTTCAGTTTGATTCAGTTCAATTTATTTGGCAAAAAATAACACAACTGTGCTTCAATTGCCATGTAAAGAAAAAGTGGTAGATACTTATACAGAGGACGATACAGGAATCTCAAAAATCTTCAGGTCATGACGGATGGATGTTTCTTTTCCTTTTAAAAAAGTACTAATTGAGTCACTACTTACCAAGGCCAATGCCACTCAAGGATAACTGAACCAAAGTGACACTCACCATAAATAGGTTGAACCAGGTTCCTGCAAAGGAGAACGTTTCATGGAATATCAAATTAACAAGCAGTCTCAACTCATTTGTATATCCCCGTTAAAGAAGATGATGACATTAGTTTTTTTGAGCATTCTTTTATATACAGTACTAGTATTACCAAATGGTCACCTATCTGGTACTAACCAGGCTCAACGTTGCTTAACTTACTTTGGTTATCTAATAAGATCTAATGAAAACTGGTGTGTCAATGTGATTATATGATATATATTAGTGAGGAGACGATTCCAATATAATTACCAATTCTGTTTTAAAGTCCTGATTCTGATACAATTACAGATTCTGATCCTTTTAAAATCTTTTAATATGTTGTAGAGTTGTTTTATTTTGATTATTTTCTTTTCAGATTACATTAAAAAAAAACAATGTTTTATATGCATACATAAAACATACACTTTTGAAGTGATTTATAGATTTTAATTTTGTTGGCTGTTTAAAATTAATTTTATCTTTAGTATCAACAATGGAAAATAAGGGTTTAAAACCAAAAAATAAGCAATTAGAAGAATTGATTTGGCACCGGAAAATAAGCACTAATTTTTACCGATTGCGATACAATTCCTAATGTGTACTTGCTGCAGCATGAATAAAAACACGAGACTGAATAAGAAGGTAGATTCTCTCTACCGTGCTAGAAAGCTACTAAAGCCTGAAAGTATCCTGTGCCTCTATAAGGCAACCATTCCCTCATGTATGGAGTATTGCTGTCATATTTAGGCTGGTGCATCTGCTACTAGTCTCTTGCTCCTAGACAAGGTTAAAAAAAGAGTCGCCAACCTAATAGGTCCTGAACTGTCACCTAAGCTTCAGCCTCTGTCTCATCGACGAAATATTGCATCCCTCTGCCTGTTCTACAAGTACATTAACAGTGAATGTTCCGACGAACTTCAAGCACTTGTACCCCCTCGACATAAATACCCCCACCAAACCTGACAAGCAGCTAAATCCCACCCCTTCACAGTAGAGATCCCTAGATGTAAGAGAGCCTTTTACTTCAGTAGTTTCTTCCCCAGAACCGCTAGACTTTGGAATTCCCTTCTGGGTCCCTACTTCCTCAACTGTACTGATATGCAGAAGTTCAAGTGTAATGTGAACTGACATCTTGCTACCCAACTCCTTACATTGTAGCTTATGTCCCTGATAGTAGTCCCCTAAATCAAAGTGGCAATGTGTCTTGTCTGGGGTGAAAATGTAATTAAAAAAAAAAAAAATTAACTTTGTAACAAAACAAGCGGTGGTTAAGATCGCACCAAAATGGTCCCTCCCACACTCCCTTTATTTACACTTAATACTGGAAAAACAGCTATGCCCTCTCGTTATGAAGGGCCATAATTAGTCCCATTAGAATTAATGGTGTAAAGGAAGTAATTCTGCCCAATAGACTACATCTCTTCAATCTTACTTGGAAGCACAAACATAATCGTTCAATTTTATGAGTGGTCTCCAAATACGCCCTGACCTGTGAGTGGGTGGTGATGCGGTTTTTCTACCACTGTTGGAGTCCCTGCAGCTTCATCTATATATCTGCTCTCAGGTACTAAACTTTCCTCAAGAACTTCAGGTATGCAGGAAACTTCAGGCTCACTGAAATTCTGAAATTTTTCAGAAGCAGTATCTGCTTGTATCAATTCATCTGCATTGATGGGGGTTTCACAAGCTGGTCTGCATGTCTCCTTACTATCTCTCCACTGATCTCCACTTCAAAATTCATTTTCTACAACTGTCTGGTAATGGTACCTTCAATCCATCGTTGAGCAGATTCATAATTATGTAAGCGTACATGATTGGCTACTTTAAATTCATGAAGTGGTGCCATTACTTTGCTCCATTTTATTTTTCATGTCCAGAGCCTTGTAAGTGTCTGGCTTTACCAAATGAAACACCATTCTTAATTGCCATTTGAACATCAGCTCAGCTGAAGAAACCCCAGTTGATGAGTTGGGAGTTATCCGATAGGTGAATAAAAATCTGTTAACCTTGGTTTCAAGTGTTGTCTTGTGATCTGTTTCCATCCTTTTAAGTGCTTCCTTGAGTGTGCACACACACTACGCTCTGCTTGCCCATTTGAGGACGGGCGGTAAGGAGCTGTGAAAATGTGCTGAATTCCATTGGCATTCATGTATGCTTTGAATTCTTGATTTGTAAAGCAGGGACCATTATCACTCATGACCAATACCGGCAGTCCATGTATTGTGAAGATTCCTCTCGTTTTTTCAATTGTGGCCATCGCAGAAGATATTTTCAGTATGTACAACTCTGTCCACTTTGAATGAGCATCCACTACTATCAAAAACATGTGTCGCAAAAATGGACTCTGTATACTCTTTTCCATGGCGAACTTGGATATTCCCAGCAATGAATGGGAGCCTTGCTGGGGTTACTTTGATTAAGCATGCAGGTTCCACAAGCTTTTTTGGTTTTCTCGATATCAACATCTAGATTTGGTCATCACACATAGCTGCGAACAAGAGCCTTCATTTGTACAATCTCTAAGTGTCTGATGCAGTTTCTGCAATACTTTCACTGTCTGGCTGAAATTACAACCCTACTTATAATACCCCACCATCTTCACATGTAAACTCTGTTCATGTGTTAAAATAGGACTTCATTGCTATGTCTGGAACACACTTGCTATTCATGATGTATTTGTACACCCGACTCAAAGTAGGGTCTCTTCTCATCTCAATTCTTACTATCACCACAGAGTATCAATCAAGCTCATCATGTGTATTGTGTTATTGTTTGGTGTGGCATCTTGTTCCTGTGCATTGATTGGAAGATGATTGAGGAAATCTGCATTTCCATTGAGGAACTCGACATGATACTCCAACTTATAATTGTAGGCATTAAACCTGGGCTGTAGTAAAAGAAGGAATCAGTTTGTGATCAGCAAATAGCCTCAATAATGGCTTGTGGTCTGTGAACAAAGCAAAATTATTCCCAACAAATATTGGTGTAACTTTTTTACCGCAAAAACCAGGGACATCTCCTTCTCAATGTGTGCATAGTTCTGTTCTGCTTCAGACAGCATTCATGAAATGAAGCATACTGGTTTCTTCTATCTTCCATTTTATGAACAATTACAACTCCTTGTCCATAGGGAGAAGCATCTACTTGCCCTAGAATATGAGTTAAAAGTGGTGCAGAACACAGCATCTTCTTTGTTTCTTCAAAGGCTCTTATTTGTCCAACACCCACACCCATGAAGCACCTTTCCCCATTAAGCTTTGAAGTGGTTCTAGTATGATCAATTAATTCGGTAAATGACTGTGATAATAGTTAACTGCCCTGAGGTAGGCTTTTAATTCTGTAATGTCTGGAGGCTGAGGTGCCTGTGTCATGGCAGCTACCTTGTCTGGAAGAGGCGCTGTGCCTTCCTTACTCATTCTAAAACCCAAATATGTTAGGGAGGAGAAAGTTAAGGCAATCTAGCTCTTTCTCTACATTTGCTTTTATGGTGTAAGGCACTGGTCTTGCCCGTCAAAATTTGTGACTCACTGTCTTATCAATGGGTATTTTCACCTTAAAATTTTTTAAGCATCCCATTTCTTCATTAAACACTGACTTAAATTCTGTAAGAAGCTTTTCCAACCTTGAAAGGGAATTTTCCTGATATAAAGGAAACATGCCTCTCCAATCTAGCTTTACTTTATTTAACCAGTTGCGCCCAAGTAGTGCCAGTACATTTCCTTTCACACCAGCTAAAGTAGCCGATGCTTTAATTCTTCCTGCATTTCTTCCACATCTGTAGTCCCATGTGGTTTCAGTGTATACTTTTAACTTTACATGGCTTTCCTTTAGATCCTGAATTTGGCTAATTTTCTTGATTTTTTTTTTTTAAGGCTCACTACTGAGCATGAGGCTCCTGTGTTCACTTCTTAGTTAGTTGGTGGCATCTGAAGTGTAGTGACTGTGTATAAATCTAGTTTTTCCATATCTATTTCCATTTCTTCTGCACAACAGTTCACCGTCCTTATTTCTTTCAGATGTGTTGTTGAACTAGAAGGTCTGCTCTCTTCTTGTCTACATTTCCGATGAGTATTTAGAAAATATTCCTTTAGATTGATTTTTTTTTTAGTCTCAAACAATGTGTGTAATTACACTTAAACTGACGCCATATTTTATTTTACCCGAGATAATCAAAACAAAATCAACAAAAGCAAAAATCATTGTCCTAGGAGATACAAGATAGGCTTGAAAACCTTGATCGTCTGGATAAATCGAGAAATGGTTGTGAAAAATTACTGGGAAAGTTGTGACAATATTTAAATATGGATGTGTAAAATAAGCTTAAAATCATAATTTTTTACATATGTTTAAAATTTAGTAAGAAGGTGGGAAAATCCATTGGAAGTTAAGAGTAGAAATAGTTAAATGCAGAAGAAGTTACGTTATGGAAGGGGGAAAGTCTTTTCTTTTCAGAGGTGAGTTAGTTTCATTTGGTCACCTTTATCAAAGCTTTATTTTCTCATTTTTCCAGCACTCACAGAGAGATGGTGATGAGAACCTTGCATGTTACTACAATTCTGTAAGAGAACAAAATCATCAAAGAACATGATCAACAAGTTTTAGGGAGTTTTTGGATTTTTTTTGTGTTATCCATTATTGCAACTAGCGATGTGGGAGGACAGAAACTTTGGCTGCCACATCATTATAGTTATTTCGGTGAGACAATCCGCTGATCTCAATGAAATAAATTATTAACTAACTAAGTCAATCAAAGAACAGCCAATGTTTCAAAATGAGATTAACTACTGGTGGTGGATGTGATAATCCTGAACACAGATTGAGCCGTAGATGGGGCTCTGACATGATTCATCTCTGCCATAAAAAGCTATGTAGTTAAAAAATTAAAGAAATATCTAAATCGTAAGTTACTAACTCACAACTAATGAGAAACAACACTTGTTATTGTACTGCAATAACTAAATTCACCTGCTTTTAATCCGTCTTTTTTAAAAACCAGTAAGTCTCTATGCATGCAAATCAGTTCCTAACTATAAAACTCTGCCATTATAAACACAAATACTTTTCTTTCTGGAAAACGGTTGTCCTACATGTGAAACATCCAATACACTTGTAGCTGATAAATGTTCGTTTTCATCTCTGTTGCTACAAGAACTAAATCTAAATCTATTTTCCAGGTGAGGTATATGTGCCTGCTCTTTGGGATGCTCCATTGCTGTCTTCAGAAATTTGTGACCAGTTCCCTGTCATTGTGTTTTCTCATGGTCTTGGAGGGATCCGTACCACATACTCTACAGTCTGCTTGGAGCTCTCTTCACAAGGATTCATCGTTGCTGCCTTAGAACACAGGTAAGAAAGGGCATCTCATAAAGCCTTTCATTTTTTTCTAAACTTCAGTTAAATAGACTGCAATGAAAGTAACAACATACCTTCATCACCTCGTTAATGATAGACTTCTTTCTGATTAACAGTATGGATTCAGGCAAGCATGTTCTACTATGAATACCCTAATGGTCGTCTCTGAATGCATATACCATAAATAAAAACAACATTTCAAACTCCCCGGCTTAAAATTCACAGGCAACATGAATTGGAAAACATACATTGAGAACATTACCAAGGTTGCTGCAAAGAAGATGGGCTCCCTCTACCATACTAGAAAATTACTCACATCAGAGAGTATTCTATATCTTTACAACTCACCCATGCATAGAGTATTGTTACCACATATGAGCTGGTGCATCTACCACTTATCCCTCACTCTTAGACAAAATTCAGAAATGAATCTCAAATCTATTGTGTTAGCTCCAACTTCTGTTCCATTGCTGGAATGTTGCATCCCTGTGCCTGTTTTACAAGTATTTTAATGGAATGTGCTCCTGTAACCACACACTGATGAAGCTCGGCTAGGACCCCTTTTTGTCTGGAAACTTGGCTTGGATCGCCTGATCCTTCTCTGGGGTTGTTACATTGAATCCTGTATGCTGAAAGTGAATATCGAAGCTGCAGGCAGAAAGAAAAACAGACACGTGAATTCTACTCTACAGAATTATTTCACAAACTTATGTACAATGTTTTTACAAATATCGTTCAGTTCTTAGTAAGTTTTCAAAGTCTCAAATCTCTTTATAGACAGCGTCAGATGGGCGGAGGAGGAGGAGGAGGAGGAGGAGGAGTCACGTTTCCAAGGGGACAGTGGTTTACTTCGAGTTTCACGCACACACTCCTTCGGAAACCGCTTCAAAACTGGCTAATTTCCGCGGGACACTCGTATTAATAGTGGTGTATGGTCGGGGTTGGAAGTCTCCTTCGCCAATCAGATCACGCCACGGAATCGGGAAACCCCAGATTTTGCGGGTGTGCAATCCACTAATTTTGTGATCTGAGATTTACAGATATATTAAATTAACATGACCCCCTAAGGTCATCTCTGTCAGTCCGACATCTGGCTTTCGAGTTCTCTAAGGCCAGAAAGTGTTATGTTATTGTTCTAAGTTCCTGTCATCAATTTTAAATGCAAAATATATTTCTCTGACTTCCAAACAATATCTATTTTGACAATGAAATAAACTATATATTTTTATTCTCTATTTCCTCGGGATATCTGTCGCTACCCGGGATTGATTAAAACGGTCTTAGCATAGTTATTCGGCCCTCCTCAGGCCCTGGGGAGATCTAAAGCTCCCTAATAAGGGGAAATTGCTCCCTCAGGTTGATTACGTCACACTCCGATGAACTTGTAGCACTTCTGCTCCCTCAAGGAAGATACACCTGACTAACCCAACAAGTAGCAAAATACTACCCTTTGACTGTTGAGGTCCATAGATGTCGGAAAGCCTTTTACTCTCATGGTTTCTTCTCTTGGTTTGCTAGACTTTGGAATTTATTCCCTGTTTCCTGTTTCCCTTACTGTACTAATCTGCAAAAGTTAAAATCTAATGTGAACAGACACAATCTCATTAGTAGCCACTTACATTCCAAGTCTTGTTTGAACTAAAAAAGAATTTAAAAAAAAGTGCAACACATAACTTATACAAAACACACTAGAATGAAATTCTCTACTGAATTTGATTGCATTTTTGTGGTATATCTATAGGAGCTTAACTGTAAAATCAAGTCCTATAATATTGGATAACAGAAAAAAATCATCAAATAAAAAAGGAAAACAGCAACTCTCTTATTGCATCACTTTCTAGTGGTATGAGTCAGGCAATGGTCGGTGGACATGGTTAAGAGTGAGGTGGATTTGATCACTGAAGATGGATGACTGATAATGTCAGTGCTCCACCTGGTAGGTTGACCTTCCATGAGGAGACTAAGTAATGGCTCGTTAAACTGTCAAAATAAACAAACCAGATCCACTGAATTCGGAAACTTTGCTACCCTCAGTGACTGACTGATTGGTACATACATTGAGTTGACTTGTGGGTGTGTTGTTTTGGTTGTGAGTTTACCTTTGGTAGAGGGTTTTCCCAACATCGATAGCATGCTTATTTCGATGAACTCAGCTAGGAGAATGCTACTCAGATCTGGCACTTATTCTGCATAAGTACCTGTATTTCTTTCAGTGGACAATAATGTTGCTTGTATTTACAGTGAATAGAGGCAGAAGAGAGGATGTCTCTCTTTGAAGGTGTTCAAAAGATCTCTGGTGATTACTGTCTAAATCTCAAAGAGTTAGAATAGGCCTTCAAATTTTTGGTTGAAATAAATATGGCTGATCGGTTCTTGCGTGATCACATTACCTTACAGGTGTTGATCTTTATGAGTGGAAATGAATGTTAATGATTGTTATGTATCTAACCTGTCGATTGCAAATAAAATGTTCTCATATATATGTTGGATATTTATACATGGGTCTTTTATCTTCCTGTCTGACACTGCTGTTTCTCTCCATCACAGTTTCATGAGTGGTTGTCAATCATCTCATTTGTTTAACTAAGATTAATAAAATTTTTCATGCAGGAAAGATGCAAGGAAACATTCATTGAGTGTTCTTCAAGGTTTTATTTGGATAAAATGTATGTAAAGAGAGAGAGAGAGAGCAATAATTTTTTTTATCTAGTTATTTACTTCTTAAGCTTAACTTTCTAACTTAACAAAATGAATGACACAAATGGAGAGACATCGAAGTATCATTTGCCTTAGATTATTCTACATAATTGGCCTTGTCTCATTTGCATAGCTTCCACTGGGGACTGATCTGAAAACCTTTGTTTCTATCCTTGAAAATGTGATGTCATTTGTCATTGTTCAACTCTGTTTTGTCTGCAGCTTTTTACTTCTTCCCCCTACCTCAACTTTACGTCACCCATCTTTCATTCAACCCTGGAAACGATTCTGTTTTACAGATCAGGGTTATCATGCAAAAAATTCATACTAGCAAACTTAATTATCACTAATATGTAGTGTCTGTAATATGTAACGTATCTGCTTTATTTTTCTCATCAGAGATGGTTCAGCATCTGCCACTTACTTTCTTAACCAATACAACTCCGGAGATCAAATGGATTCGCTCCACAAAAGTGATGCTGAAGACACCAGTCCTGATGATAATCCACCCCCACAACCAATTTCCAAAGATTACGAGGAAGAATGGAAGATGTTTGAAAGATTTGAGACGTGGGATAATTTTGTGGAAAGAAATGCTCAGGTAAGGTAATAAACATAATATTTGTGTTAGTGTTGCCTATATCCTAATGTGTAGAGTTTAAAATCACATAAAAACACAGCCAGCCAATTATTAGTTTTGTTAATTTATCCATGTGGTCAAAAAATTGTGACTCAGAAGTTAACTTTTTGTTTTCTTTTTTTAATTGTCGAAGTGAAACAGTTGACAAATACCCTATTCTTCCTTGTTTAGTTTAATCATCAAAATGGTGGCAATCATAATTTGTATACTATCTCTTAGTTCATCTCAGACATTTCTATGATTATTGCTCGATCTCTTCATCCAAACAGATGTTATATTATTAATAAGCATATAGTGACAAGAAAAAGATAAACAAATATGGTATGAACTTTATGGTCCCCTCTCGCCAAACTTTCACGAAAAATACTCGTCTAGCCAAAACCACTATCAACAATTTCCCACACACTTTATCTGTGCCTAAACCTAAATGCAGATTCTATGAACAAAGCTTCTTTCTTAGAATGGCACGCCTGTGGAACTCTTTTCCGTTTGCCTGCTTTCCAGCTGACTACAATCTGATTATCTTCAAGTCCAATGTAAACAAGTTCTTGATGAACCGTCCCCCTAAGTAATCCAATTTACAAAATTCCCACTACTTATGTTTACTATGCTATAATCACATTGACTAATGTATACCCATTCACCCTTATCCTCGAGTGGCCTCTGGGCCTTGATAAGTGGTGATTCCTGTGTAAAAAAAAAAAAAAAAAAGATTCAATCTTTTATTTTGAGATAAAATTGGAAAAAAATTTCTTATCTGTGTAATGACAAAGAGATTTTAAAAGAAAGTGTGTTTTGATTGTACATTTGATAATTATTTTGTTGTTTCTTACATTTTATTGCCAGGCATACTTTTTTTTATCAAAATGATTTCTCATGGCTTAGATATCCAACATTTTTAGTTGCTGAGGGAAAACGAACAAAAGAAAATGAAAAGAAAGCAGAAAGAAAAACAATATTTTATCTTTGCATTTTTTTTTTAAATTGTACATTTTTAAAAAATTTATTTTTTTACTTACCTTCACCCCAAACAAGGCATGTTGCCACTTGGACGTAAAGGTCTACTAATTGGGACCATGTCTAAGAAAGATTAAGATGTTGGTTTATGTTGCGTTTGAACTTCTGCATGGGAAGCAGGTAGCAGGAAGAGAATACCGAAGTCTAGCTGTTCTAGGGAAGAAGCTATTAGAGTAGAAAGCCTTCTGTCATTTAGAGACCTCAAAAGTGAAGGGGTGTGATTTTGCTGCTAAGTGGGTTTGTCAGGGATATGTACGACAAGGATGCACAAGTTCAATGAGGTCATCATGCCATTAAAATACTTATAAAACAAGTACAAAGATGCAACATTGTGGCGATGGGACAGGAATTGGAGCCTAGTTGACAAAGTGGGACCTATTAGATTGGAGATCCCTTTTTGGATCCTATCCAAGAGGAAAAGACTAGTGGTAGATACACCAACCCAGATGTGGCAACAGTACTCCATGCATGGTGAATGGTGGCCTTGTAGAGGTACAGGATACTCTCAGGTGTGAGTACTTTTCTAGCATGATAGAGGGAACCCACTTTCCTTGCAGCAGCCTCACATTGAGAATTCTCAGATAGGGAATTATTTGTCATGGATATCGGTGGTTGGAAAAGCTTCTTTTTTTTAATTATTAAAGGGGAGCAACTTATCTTACTAGCATAAAATGATACCATCCATTTATGTCCCCATTCCACTACGGTCTGGAGGTTATTTTCTAAGGATTCAACCATTGTCTTGGAATTGTGTACGTCCGTTCTAACCTCAAGCTTGTTATAGAGTGTTGTATCATCAACAAATATACCCATCTCGGAAACAATATTATCGGGGAGGACATTGATAAATATTAGGAATAATAGTGATCCAAGAATCGACTCCTGAAGCACTCCCATATAAATGTTATGCTGCTTGAATGAATGCCCATCAATGATAGCCTGAATGGTCTAGGAGGGATTTAATTATATTTAGTATTCATCTAGTTATACCATATGATTTAATATCATTTTCTACTTCATCTTAGCATTTTGCTGGATTTTATTCAACTTATTCCCCCCCCCACACTATATATATATATATATATATATATATATATATGATGAAGAAAGGAGAGCAAAATTGATATGCACCAAAAAATATTAGCATATAAAGGGACATAATCATATGTCGACATTAAGCAGAGTTATATCCCTTGCTATGCAATATTTTCTGGCATTGTGATAAACATACAAATATATATATATATATATATATATATATAAAGATAAAAATTACAATTAAATTTACCGAAATGATCCAAGATGGTAAAATTAAAGTATATTATAAATATGAAAGAATTAATATTTATAAAGTTATCTCAGCCAGATGTAAAAGCTCGATAAAACCAAATAGGAGATAGAGCTTATAATACGAGCAAACAATTAATAAAACATGTTAAAAAAACACTTTGAAATGAGTTAAAAACATATTTAAATCTGAAAAGGAAACACTAGATAAGTGGATAGTCCTTAATCCGCGGAGTTTCGAAGAAATACTTTCCTTCTCATCAGTAGCAAAAAAATGATATAAAATTTAGTGAAATCATTGTATGTATGTGATATCCATTTTTTTTTAAACCAAAAAAAATGTAATTTTTTTGTGTTTAATTTAGACAAGCATGAATACCCAGTGTTGCCCGGGTGGACATGAAGTTCTTATTTGAACACACCTACTATACTAAGGATATTGAGCACTTTCATCGATACCCCCACAAAAGAATGGGATCGCCCCAAAAAAGAAAAACAACCTCCCCATCAGATATTTCAGCCCAAGGAATACGAAGAGAGGTAGCTATTCTCCGGACTCCCCTCCCCATGAAAAAAAAAAATAAGTATATGAATCAAAAGAAGTATTCTTTCAATTAAAATAGTAGTGAATACCTGTGCAACCGAAAAAAAAAAAAAAAAAAAAAAAAAGGCCACAGCAGGTGGATTCGAACCTGAAATGCGAAAGAGGAAAAGAAGGGGAAAAGGTTACTGACTAACATGCTAGCTGTCACGGCTACTTAATTAATTAGCATAATTATATTATGACACTACAAAATAACGTTTTTAAACATACTTTCAGTTTGCTAGGCATGACGAAAAAGTAATAAAGTAATTTGCAAGAAATAGTCCAGTTGACCACCACAGAATTAATCCTTTTTTTTCTAATTTTCACATATTATTTATCTGAGACATTGCTCTTTCAGATGGTACCGGTTTCGACCCGGTCGGATGTGGCTGACGAAAGATTTTAGTGGACATATGAACACACGCATGTAACTGTTGCATTTTTTGCTTTTTAATCGCACATTTTATTGACATTTTATTGTTAACATCCAGATTTATTTTTATTTTTCAATCTATAAAAAAAACATGGCCAAGTTGAACAGGGCTACCACTGGGAACATTTTGAAATGTTTCAATATAATGAAAAGTGTGAAAAATATTAATTTTATTTCAGTTTTTCTGAAAAAGAAGTGAATCCAACAAACAACTAATGGAAAACTTGAATCATTTTTTATATTTTAAATAGTTTTAAAACCTCTTTATTTCATTATTCACTGAAAGGATTTCATTCAATAATTATAATAATTAAGGTTGTTTGTTATCCTTACAACATTTTTTATTTGTTGCTGTAAATAAATCTCATAAAAAAATTTGGTTAACTGCCCTAAAACGATAGAATTATTTTGCATTAAATTTAGTAAGGAAACTGATTCCTTACTCCAAATTCTTTAATAATGTTCTTTTTTGGCAAGGGGAGTCTTCTTTCTGCCAGGTTTTTCAGGAGGTTCACACATAATTCACAATTTTAAATGTGATATTCGTTCATAACACACCTGAAAACCTATTTAAATCAACTTAAAAAAAAGGCGAGTGCTTTGTTGAACAATGTCAGCAATTTGACCAGAATTTCATTTGAGCTTCATTTCTAGTTTAAATAATTTTTCCCTGTAAGTGGCCGAAAAATGGTTGCTCTAGTTTCGGTAGGATAGCAAACACATGCTATAATAAATAAAAAAAATTAATTAATTATACTTACCATCCATACTTTAATTTTGTACGTAGCTTATAACAGCACAACGAGGAAACAGGAGTCAGCACAGTTTGGGCAACCAAAATTGTGCACTGGCATCGCGTAGCAACAGACTTGGACATAATTTTGGAAACAGGGGAGATAACCACTCTTTGTAAATATGAACAACTGTTTGTAGGCCTTATGGTCTACTGTAGCTGAGGTAATATCACGTAATGACAAATTGCCGAAAGAAATTATCGTATTTTTAGCAAAATGCGCAATTATTTATCGATTTATTGTCTTTTTTGGTATCGATTCTTCAAAGAATTTCCTATTTAATGGTATATTAGCAATATTGGGCTCTCTAAAAGAAAATTATTTATTTATTTTTCAAAGATTTAAAAGTTATGTTTTTCATAAAAATAATGAAAATATATAATTTTATTTTGTTGCTAATCTGAAAGATAATAATTATTATTAACATATTCAACGAATTTCACACTTCAAAAGATAAAAAATTAAACACATTCAAAATACGTGTTTTCAACCTTAAAATCTGATACGTGCACAATTGTTTTTTTGTTTTATTTACAATTCTCACGCTCCCCACAATACAATACAATACGAACGTAGTTTGCTCAGTTTCGGCTGATTATTTTAAGCATATTTGTAACCACAAATGAAAAAGGAGGGGTTCTGTTGGCAAAAAAATATTGATTATGAAAAAAAATACACCATTGTAAAGTTCATTCTTCAGTTTTATGCGGCAAACATTTTGTATTGGTTGGATAATTACTTGATTTTTAATAGATTTTTAAAGAGAGACTCCATCAAAATATAGTTACTTCTTTCGTTTTGGCTGCGTCTAGTTTAAAATTGAGTCAAATCATTGTATGTATGTGACATCCATTATTTTTAATTAAAAAATGGAATTTTGTTTGTGTTTTTTTCAGACTAGTGGGCGTATCCGGCGTTGTCTGGGTGTGTGGAGGTGTAGTAAGGAACCCTGGGCGAGGAGAATAAAAAAAACTAGGGGGGGGGATCAAAATAACAGTACGCAGTTTAGGTGCAGAGAGGCATTAAAAAAAAGTGGTAGTAGGTAGGCAGGCTCAAACCTGTAATGTGAAGGAGGAGGAAAAAAAAAAAAACGTAACATCTTAACCGATGTCTCCATTGTGCAACCTGAAGTCGAGAGCATTGAAATTAAGCATAGTCAATCCAATAGTTATGATCTTGCTAAAATGTCAGCAAAATAAGTGACCCCTCCTTGTACAAAACTGCCCAGTTGAGGGTGAAGGAATGAATGCTCTTGGCCAATTTTTCGATATTTGTCGTTCGAAGGATCACGCCTGAAAATGGCACTGATCTTGTGAAGATGTTGTGTGTGTCAAAAGTTTTTGCAAAACACACACATACACACACACACACAAACATTTTGCTCTTTATATATATAGACTAGTGTAGGTGCCCGGCATTGCCTGGGTGTTTGGAAAAAAAAAGTAGTAGGCAGGCAGGCTCAAACCCGCGACATGAAAGCAGAAAAGAAAGTGAAAAAAAACGTGACATTTTACCACTGTGCTACGATACCATAGAAAGTGAAAAGCATTCAAATTTAGCGATGTCAATCAAAAAGTTGACTTGCTAAGTGAATGAGTTGGCTGAAGGCCAGTTTAGCTTTCCGCTTCTTTCATTTATTTGTTTCCTCACGATGTTGGGGAAACCAAGCTCCCCTGAAAAAGGGGAACTCTCAAATGAATAGCAATTGTCTGATATGAAGGTTTTTCCCCACATTGATCAAAGCTAATTGCGTTTCTGGAGGTCCCGATCGGAAAGCTGGGAAACTGATTTGATTAGTTTCACTTTGTTTGTCTTTTTCGTATAAATAAACACACGAAAGGATGGAATAGCATGAATTTTATAAAATTCGAGCAAATCGTAGATATTATAATCTAGGGAGTATATAAAAAGTTCTCTAAACTCCAGACCCCCCCTCCCCCCTGCTGAAAAAAAGCAAAAATGCACATGCCCATTTTGCCTTTTATATATATAGATAATCAAACTAGTTTATATTTATGGAGACTTTTATCTCAACGTAATATTAAACAATTTTAATGAGTTTTATTATTTATGTACGACAAATTAAGGCATGACAAATGTACAACAACTGTTCCTGTTGATTCTCTATTCATATGATATTTAGACACATCATTCAAGCAACCTGGGATTCTTATGTCAAAAACTGGCATGCATTTTTTTTCACTAATAATTTTGTAAATTTTTTTTTTCAGACTGACAGGGTAAGATATGAGAGGATTAAATAATTTATTGGTATATTTAAGTAAATATTATTATTATTGTTGTTCTTTCTTTAGTAAACATTTACAATAAAAAACACTATAAAAATATAAAAAAACATTTACAATTTTAAAAAGTTAACAATTTTTTCTTTTACTTTTTTTTACTTTTTCTTTTTTATGTAAATCTGAAAAAAAAAATTTACTTGCATATTTTTTACGAAATTTTTTGCAAAAACAACGAAACAGCAGGAGCAATTTGTCATGCCTAAATTTGTTGCACCTAAATATCACATGGTTTGTCTTACATTCATCATGCCTTAATTTGTGGTATATAAATAGCAAAACCACATTTTAATCTTCTATATATATAAAAGCGAAAATGTATGTGTGTATGTGTGTATGTTTGTGTCTCTGCTAAAAACTTTCGACGGACAGAACAAAAATTCACAAATTTGGTCTCATATGAAAGCCCCATCCTTCACCTGACAAATATAAAAAATTAGCCAAAAACGTTAATCTTTTCACCCTGAAATCAGCACTTTTCTACAGGCGGGGTGGGGGGGGGGTCAGTAAAAACAGTCCTCTCATGACGAATTCGCTTCTACGCATGCGTCATAGGACGTCGTAACCTGATTTTGTTTTAAGAATTAAAAAAATGACCGTGTACATTGTGTTAGGTCAGTTGGTTAGAGTGCTGGGTCATTATCTAAATGTTTTGGGTTCGAATCGTGGTGTGAATGTCTTCTTTTTTTTTTTTCGATTTTTTAAATTTTAATATTGAAGCAGGGTTATTTAAGCAATTTTTCACGTAACGTTGGTTTTTCTGTTTTTTTTTACTTCGCTTATTCTTAGGTTTTCATTAACACCCCCCCCCCACATCCGACCCACCACACACACCCAAAAACACCCGGGCAACACTGGGTACCCACTGATTTTTTAAATTTTAATATTGAAACAGGCTTATTTAAGCCATTTTTCACATGTTTTTTTTTGGGGGGGTTATTTTTCAGATTTTTTTAAAGAAGTTTTAACCTTCGTTTTTCTGTTTTCTTTTTTGTTTTTGTTTTTCCGATTTTTACATTTAACATCGTTCGTTTGCCTTACGTTAGTTTTTTTTATTTTTTATTTTTTTTGATTTTTTTAAGATTATTTAATATTTAAAAATATTTACTTCGCTTATTCTTATGTTTTGATTAACACCCCCCACCCTCGCCCGAGCACACACACCTCCAAACACTCGGGCAACGCCGGGTACCGCCCTCCCCCGCTAGTACAAACATAAAACAGTTTTGATTAATCAGTGTCTGTTAGTAAAGTGTTCCACTTTAGTTCCAATGTCATATTTCAAGGTTCAAATTTCCATCATTTTTTTTTTCTTTTTGCAATAGTTTTCCAATTATTTTACAGCTATTATTAATCATTAATATAAAACCTGAATAATGTTTATTCTATTAAGTACATGTTCAGAATCAGAACGAAAATCAAAAAAATTAATTTGGCCTAAAAGCAATGTTTGATTGTCATGTTACAGTTAGTAACACGTTACTGCATTATTATATAAAAC